>NC_092510.1:39088193-39398519 GCF_047511675.1 Marmota flaviventris | reverse complement strand
TCTTTTTTACATTAATATTATTAACATTTAGAAATACTAAAATGGCTTAGATACCCATTGGTTCTAAAGGAGTATTTTGAAAGAAAAGATAGACAATGGGGTATTAGATGCAAAATTGCATATTCTCAGGTATGTGGACATATTTTTTAAGATTTCAAATTGTAGAAGACTTCAGAAATGATAGATGATATCCTTGGGAATCTGCAAGAATAAAAAAGAAAATGGAGTTGGTTGAAATTAATAGAGAATTTGGAAATTAAAAATAAGGTGATTAGATGGTAAACCACTCTGAATGGGGAAATAATTTGAATTAGCAATTGTTTTTGTTGGTGTTTTTTTTTTTTTTTTTGGTACTGGGGCTTTAACCCAGGGGCATTTACCACTGGGCAATATTCCCAACCCTTTTCATTTTGTTTCAGGGTCTCACTAAGTTGCTGAGGCTGGTTTCAAACCTGTGATCCTCCTACCTCAGCTTCCTGAATAGGTGGGATTACAGGTGTGCTCCACCACATCAGGAGAACCATCAGTTTTTATCCTTATTACGATTTTAAATAGTGGAAGTGGAGGAAAAGATTATGCTTGTTTTTTTTTTTTTTTTTTTTTTTAGCATTTTCTTCTTTTTTAATTAATTTTTTAAAATTTATATGACAGCATAATGCATTACAATTCTTATTACACATAGAGCACAGGTTTTCATATCTCTGGTTCTATACAAAGTATATTCACACCAATTCATGTCTTCATACATGTATTTTGGATAATAATGTTCATCACATTCCACTATCATTTCTAACCCCATGTCCCTACCATTCATTCCCTTTCCACCCCTCTGCCCTATCTAGAGTTCATCTATTCCTCCAGTGCTCCCCCTCCCTACCCCACTATGAATCAGCCTCCTTATATCAGAGAAAACATTCAGCATTTGGTTGTTTTGGGATTGGCTGACTTCACTTAACATTATCTTCTCTAACTCCATCCATTTACCTGCAAATGCCATGATTTTATTCTCTCTTATTGCTGAGTAATATTCCATTGTGTTTACATGGTATATATGCCACATTTTTTTTTTTTTTATCCATCCATTCATCTATTGACGGGCATGGTACCACACTTTTTCTTCTTTTTAATTAGTTGTGAATATTTACAATAAGGTTCTGTGCCTTTTTTTTTTTTTTTTTTGGTACCATGAATTAAATCCAACACTGAACCACATCCCCAGCCCTTTTAAAATATTTAGAGAGAGGGTCTCAAGGAGTTGTTTAGGACCTTACTAAGTTGCTGAGTCTGGCTTTGAACTCACAGTCCTCCTGCCTTAGCCTCCCAAACTGCTGGGATTACAGGCATGCGCCATTACATACCTGGAAGGTTCTGGAACCTTTGTCTTTTACAGTATGAAGTTTGATTTTCTAGATGATATATATATATAGAAAAGCTTTAAGTTGATATGTTGTATCAGGTGTTCTTGTAATTACTATGAAAAAATAACAAAATATTTTCATTTGGGATATCTGCTTATCTGATATCTAAAACAGTTTATGTTTGGGAAACCAATATATATTGAAACACTGTATACCATAAAGTACATGTTCTTAAAACTTTCTGCATTTTGAAATATTTAAAACTCATATTAAAGTAGAATAGTATCATGAACTGCCATGTACTCATCACATAGATATAAAAATTATTATTTTTTACTGTTCTTAAAGGTATAAAATTTGAAATATTTGTTTATTGACATAAACTTGAACCCTTCTTGAATTCTGTGTTGCTTTGAAAATTTTTAAATCTTATGTTAAGAACAGATTCAATGTAGACTTAAATTAATGCTTATGTTGAGGGCAAAATATTTAAAAGTGATTATCTTCATATTGTTTCAGCATTAAATTAGGAAGGTTGTTTTCACTTGCTGGTTAAGTCTTTTGTTTAGTAATTTCAGCCTCCTGGTTTTGAAATGTGATAAAAAAGTAGCAAGCACAGACAGAAGCTCTTGTTTGCAGGATGCAGAAAGAAAACTGTCTTGAGATATACTTCTCAGATGTGAAATGGAATTAATCTTTTGTTTGTCATTGTTTTAACTTTTTTGGGTAGGTTTGGGTAAACAGTTAAAATCATTTTGTAAGTTGATAAAGGAAAAGAGCCTACTGTCTTCTGGTATGGTTCCTTCAAAGTTAGCTGCTCAGTTAGTGGGACATATTTTAAGTTGTTTATAGTAGAATATAAAGGAAGAGACACACAAAGGCTAGTGTACTAATAATTTGTGATAGCATTGAAAGCTGTTTAATATTTTCTTATTTATTATCTTCAGTAATGAGGAGATTCCCTAATTTTTTTTTATCCTACTGAGGCCAGATAGAAGGAAGCACATTTCTAATTTTGCTAAGTCTATAGCAAACAACAACAAAAACAAAAAACACCTTAAACATTGTTTATGTTGAAAACTATTATGATATGAACTAATGTGTATAATAAAATAATAATTAATGGCATTTGAATATACAACACAATGTAGATCTAAATGTCTTGATTTAAAATATTATATTGTTAGAAACTAAATGACAGCATGAAAACATAAATACATTAAATAAGGTCTCTATTTTTAATTTGTGTATAACTTTAGTTACTAAATTTCTGTGTGATCCAGTGTGCATTAGAAATGTACAAGATTTTGTAGCAGTCTTTTAAATATTTCTATTCCAGGATAACTATCCAGACTGAATAATAAAGTGATGTGCAATAACTAAAACTATGCTTTAATTAAATGATTTTATCCCATAACTAACTACCATTTCTTTTCTCAAAGGGCTATATTTAATTCTTTTTGCCATTAGGAAATACCTATGCTAAGTGATCCTGGATATTAGATTTTCATGCTTTTCAGAAGTAGATGGAAGATGTAGTATAAGAAGAAAACACCAGTACAATGTTTAATGAGTCAGTATTGAACCAAACATAAATGTAACCCTGCAAAAAAAAATCATTAAATATATATGCTAATTTCAGTAATATTTGTAGTACATTTTGTTATGAATGTAATGCAATATCAATTTCAACATTATAACAACTTTCTATGCTTTCAGATTCCTTATACTTAAAATCAAAATCAAATTGTTATTATTTTTTTCTTTCTTTCCTTTTATTTTTGTAGCAGGGATGGAACCTAGGGGTGCTTTACCACTGAGCTACATCTCCAGTTCTTCTTGTTTTTTATTTTGAGACAGGGTCTTTCTAGCTTGCTGAGGCTGGCCTTGAATTTGTGATTCTCCTGGCTCAGCTTCCTCAGTTGCTAGGATTATAGGCATGTGCCACTGCAACTTGTTTATTTGGCTTTTTTAAAAATATAGTTTTCTAGTTGTAGATGGACATAACTTTAATTATTTATTTATTTTTATGTGGTGCTGAGGATTGAACCCAATGCCTCACATGTGCTAGGCGAGCGCTTCACTACTGAGCCACAAGCCAGCCCATGCTTATTTGGCTTTTTATTGTTTTATATTCCATGTAGTATTTTCTGTGGTTTTAGATATCTCATACTTAAATTCAAAGTATAATTTTATTTGGCATTTTATTATTTTATGTTTCATGTAGTATTAATAAAAGCAAAGGTACCAGGCTCAGTGGAATCGCCTGTAGTTCCAGTGACATGGGAGACTGAGGAAGGAGTATACAGGTTCAGAAGTGGCCTCATTAACTTAGCGAGTCCGTGTCTCAAAAAATGAAAAGGAATGAGAATGTGGCTCTGTGGCTAAGCTCCCGTGGGTTTAATCCCCAGTACCAAAAATGCCAAGAATAAACAAAGAAGAACAAACCACAGGCAATTTTTATTCTAGCATTTAAAGATCATTTTCTTTTAAAATATAACTGCCAGTGTATTTAAATTTGTGATGTCATTAAGATAAATATAATAATTTATGTTATGTGATAACAATTCTCACATTTCCAATGTGAGAATATTGATCTATTTATTCTATAATAGCAATTTCTTAACAGCAAACAAAGTTTAATAGTCTTATTAGGAAGAAGACCATCTCTATATGTAAAAGAGCTTTATCCAAGCATTGACCTATGTTTTAGAATTTGACTCTGTTTGCATAGTAGCCAAGCTTTTGAAGCTGGAACCTCAAACCCCCTTTATTGACTGTCTTCATTCCTCAAGGACTCAATTTCAGCCTTTCTTCCTGTCTCTGCTAAACTATTCTATTGCCATTTTCCTTTGTCCCTCTACTATGTCTGGCCCAGCATAGCAGACCAAAAGAAACAGCCAGAGGGCTATAGTAGAGATTAGACAAGTGAAATGGTTCCTTAGTAGAGTTACACATGCTTTTAAATGGCACAAATATATAGGATTTCAATAGAGACATAATTAGGATTTTATTTTAGCATCAGAGTTTTTAAGTCGGATGGACTCTGGAGATTGTTTAGTTACTCCTGCCTACCTTCTACTTATTTACATAAGAAAACTGAGGTTAAGTGACTTGAGGTTAAGTGACTCTGATAAATGTTACATATATATTATCAGAGCTGAGGCTGTTGAACCCCAGACTCCTCATTCCTCACTCTGACAAATATCCTTGTCTTTTAGTTAGTGTAAACTCTGCTTAGCATTTAGTACTCAGAATATTTGTTATTTTATCTATAACTTTCTTCATAATTTTTCTAGAAAATTAAAGATTTTTTAAAAATTCTTGTTATTTGTATTTTCCCTTACTGGATATTAATGATGTATACATAACTAATGTATTAGTATAAGTAATTATCAGGTTGACATGTACCTCTTTACTCTTTCTGCCCCCCTTTCCTCCTTCCTTCCTTTCCCTCCTTACTCCTTTCTTCCTTTTGTGGTGGAGGTTGAACCCAGGGCCTTACCCATGGTAAGCATCGGCTCTACCACTGAGTTACTTTCCCAGCCCCTTTTTTCACTTCTTTGATAAAGACAAAGGTGATTCTAAACATTCTGAAGATTGTTATAACAATCCATTTATTAATTTTAAATATGGAAACATTTGTTCCTGTAGGTCATTTACTCGTGGAATAAAAGCAAAGTACTGGCAGCTCATAGAGGTAGGACAAGCTGAGGCTTGCCCTGTTGGGCTTTAAAGGTGTTGCTGCACTCTTGAGTGCTCCAGCAGAATGAACATGTGAATGGGCTGCCCTTCATTCCACAGCAATTAGAAGCAATACCAGCAGCCATGCTGTTATATGACTCTTTATTTTCTTAATCTGAATTTTTGGAAAGATATCTTGTTCACTGATAATAGTATGAGACTGTGATAAGAATAAGTAAGAACCAAGATATAGTTTTACTTTTCTCTATTTTAGAATTTAAAGTAAATCAGTGAGCCTAGACTTTAACTTAGTTTTGATATCCTTTCTGTGATAAAGATGAAAAATTGTTCATTGTTAATTATTTGAAACAAACCATCTAAGAGACACCAAAACAATGACAATGGAACTTTCAAACAGAATCTGATTTTTTTTTGCAGTCTCATTTGTGGTACCAAATCTGAAAGGATACATTTATATAAAACAAGAGTAGGTTTCCTATGGGGGAAACCATTTGTCATTTGCTCTTAACAAGGCAAATCCCCACAGACAAGCCTTCTTGTAAAACTGTTCCCATTGGATTTATCCTCACTTCAATAAAAAAAGGAGATATGATAAACAAAGATATGATGAAATATTAGTTAGTTCTTGCATTTTTGCCTAAAACTTTCTTATTTATAGTTTTAGAAAAATGTAATGTTATTTGATATACATTAGTAGACAGTATATACTCTATTACATTGCTTTTGCTTTTGGTTTGTGAAGAAAAACTTTTTTTTTTTTTTTTTAAGGGGGAAGGGATCTAAGTAACTTACTTTTTGATTTAACTGTATTTCTGATTTGCTGATAAGTGTGCTGGCCCATAAAATAGATCAGAAAATGCATGTATTGAAAGCATAATTCACATGACCAGAAAGTGTTAAAAATACTTTAAAGTCTTAAATTGAGGTTTGGATTTAGAGATTAAATTGTTAGAATAAATACTAAATTGTTATTTATTTTGGACATAAAGAGGAAAAATCTCAAATAGGGAATGTGTTCTTACTATATGAATTTACAAATTTGAATAATTTTTTCTTAAACTTTCAAAAAATATGGCTTAATAGAATCCTTCATAAAAGAGTTTCTTTGGATTTTTACAAATAGGTCAAGAGTCTTGTTTCACTGGATCAGACTCTCAGAATTCTTCATGGCCTATTTGTCAGAATTGTTTAAGAAATATTCAGTGCCATGATGTGCCATAAAACGACTTGACTTTGCTGTTTGGAAGGTTATGGTCTCATGTCCATTTTCAAACTTTTATCATTCTACTCCGTAACTTCCCTTTCCTGACAAGCATGGTTTATGGTATTGTGTATTAGTTAAGAGGTTAAACTCTGAAATGAACAACACCTGAATTTGAATTTCAGCTCTGCTACTTCCTAGTAGTTTAACCTTGAGCAGATTACTTAAACTCCATGAAGTAAGATTAATAAAATAAAACTTAATTGTTTTGAAGATCACATTATATACTGTAGGCAAAAAAACACTGCCTGACACATGTGTGCTCAATAAATGATCATTGCTCTTCATAGCTCATATGGTTTCCTGAATTATGCCTTGTCATTTATTTTGTCTAAAATTTGGTTCTTACCTTTTTGTTGTTGTGGTGGTAATTGAATCGGGGGTCCTGCATGCTAGACAAGCATTCTACTACTGAGCTACATCCCTATTCCTTTTTATTTTTTGCTTTCAGAGAGGGTCTCCTAAATTGTCCAGGCTGACCTTGAATTTGAGATCCTCCTGCTTCAGTCTCTGATAGCTAGGATTATAGTGTCATACCACCTTGTCTGAGGTTCTCATCCTTTTATTCTACTGAGAACATGTTTTCTACCCTACTTAAACTCCTTTCTTTTAAAGTTAGATTTAGGGCTGGGTGGAAGAGCTCTGGCTTAACATGCCTGAGGCCCTGCAATCTTCTCTGTGAAAGCAGTGGAGAGTTAAAGTGATCCTTAACTTGATGGGTCACTTAAAATGAGTTTCTTAACTTCTTAGCATACCTGCTATGGGCTTGGGAATTTGATTAGATTTTTGTTTATTTGCAAATATTTAATCTTTCCAAATTGTTTATAAGCTTCTTAAAGGCAGAAGATTATATAATAGAGTTTTAAATTCAGTCAGAGACTCAAGGTCCTTTTCTGATAGAAGGAAATCCACAATGGATATTTGTCGATTAAGCAAAACCCATTTAACTATAAATTTGCCATTTTTTAAAAAAAATAGTGATCATTATAGCAAGGCAATTTTATTACTTCCATTGGGTTTATTTGCTTTCTTTTGTTCAAAACATATTAAGTGGTGTGAATTAATGAATTTTGGATATTTCATCAAATACAGGGTCTTCTAGTGAGCAGTAGCTTTTGGCTGACTTTAGGTCTCTTCTGACCTTTTCAAGTGATATTTTGTAACCTCACTCTCTATATATGCATTTCACCTATCTATCTGAAATTTTATATTTGCTTGGGTTTTATTTAGTGTTTAAGAAAACTAATTTCTTTGTTTCATAAGTTTTGGGGAATAGTTTATTAAATCAAGTACCTTCAATTTTAGTTGTGGCAGAATTTCCTAATGCTGCTTACAATAGGAAAAACACAGGGGTGTTATTGGAATTTTGCTTTTTTTCTTTTTTCATTTTTTTAATAATAACTTTAAATTTTTTTTCTAATTAGTTATACATGTCAGCAGAATGCATTTTATTTCATTTACACAAATGGAGCACAACTTTTCATTTCTCTGCTTGTACATAGTGTAGAGTTGCCTTAGTTGTGAAATTATACATGTACCTAGTGTAATGATGTTCTCATTCAACCACCTTTCCTACCCCCATGTCCCTTCCCTACGCCCCCCCCCACCCCTTTGCCCAATCCAAAGGGAACTTTGCTTTTTAGTGGACTATGTTGAATACCTCAGACCTTTCATGTTTCTCCTTTGCTGCTTAATTTCACTATGCCCACAGGGATGTTAAAAGTGCAACATCACAACTTGAGTTCCAGGGTTGTACCAAGGCAGTTGATTTAAATAATAATAATAATTTAGGAAACTGAAAAAATTTCTGTAGGAAAAAAAAGTCTGCAATAATCAGATGTGTTGTTGCATTTGAGATATTTCAATTAAGGTTGAACAATGGAAATATAGGGTTATCTGCTTTGATGTCTACTAGAGAATTTATTTTGGTAAACCTTCATTTTTATATAAAACTCATTCATAAATCCATATAGCCCTTTTAATATTTTATTGTAAAATTTTTAGAAGGAATTAATATTTATAGCAACCTAGGATAGGCACAGCATGCTGCAAACAGCAGAAGTTATAGAGAAAGAAATCAATTTGACCACATACAAAATGCCAAATTCTATGAAAAGAAAAATCTAGACTAAAAAACACTTGTCATAAGGCCAAAGGAAGAACATTCTTCACATATAAAAGATGTTACAAATAAATAAAAAAAGTGCCAAACTATATCAAAATAAAAGTGAAGGATTAATCAAGTTTTAAAAGAAATATACATTCAGTAGCTACTATATCACTAATAATAGAACATGGGAACATGTGGAATAGTAAACAGGCAACCAAATGAAATGTGTTATAAATCTATACCCATCCAACCCTCTTTAATCAGTGTATTTTTATCACGTACCATCTCATAAGATACCGAGTTTATTATCAGTTACAATGTCGTTTTAACTTTTTCTAGACCCAAGGGGTGCCTTTCAATTTCTGTAACAGAAATTTAAGTTATCTACTTATTTCACTTTTTATATTAATTTAGGCAAATACTGGTACATTACAATATGGGCTAAGAAGTGAGCTGCCATAGAAGATTTGTCAGTGAACAAAACTGATCGGGCCTCTCACCTGAGAAGCTAACATTCGAATATTTTGGGGATGAGAAACAAAATGAATAGACATATAGTATATATAGATGGTTATAAATGCTAAAGAGAGAAATAAGAAGGATAGAGAAGATAGATGATGGGGTAGAGAAATTGCAGTATTAAGTAGGGTGATTAAGAAGACCTTACAGAGAAGGTAACATTTGAACAAAGAAATGAAGAAGGTAAGTTTTTGGTAATTTCTTCAAATATTTATTATATTAATGCTTTTGATTGATGCCTTCCTACTATATTAGTCATGAAGTAGGAACAAAACAAGTGTTGGTGAAAATGTGGAGAAACTGAGTCCCTTCTACATTGCTAGTGAGAATAATAAAGGATGCAGCTACTGTAGAAAAGAGTTTTTCAATAAGTAAAACAGAATTACCATATGACTCAACAACCTCATCCATGGATTTATATACCCCAAATCATTGAATCAGAAGCTCAGATACTTATATAACACATTCTTAGCAACAGTATTTATAAATAACCAAGAGGTAGAAACAACCCAAATTTACAATAAACCAGTTGTGCCAGTTACAAAATTATAAATATACCTTAAAAATTTGAACAGAATTTACACATGAAGTATTAAGTGTAAAAATGAAAATGGATATATAGAAATTAGAATTTGCTGGAATGCAGTTTGATTAGTTAATCCCCAGATTGGCTAATCTTAACTGGAACAGCAACTTTGCATATGATAGTTTCTATGATAATGATTCTCTTTCATGTCTTATAAAATGTGAAAGTAGAATTGTTTATATAGATAATAGGTATCATTATCTAGTATCTTTACTCACAATTTAATGGTTATAAATAAATTTTGTAATTTTACAAATAAATTTAATGAAAATGAATTTAATTTATAAAATTTTACATATGCAAAAAGACAAATGAGGGGTTATTTAAATAAATAAAAACTAATGGAGACAAATTGTCTTGAGTTGTTATTTTGACAAATAGATTGTTATGGTGATATTTTGGGATTGTCATTGTGCTAATGTCAAAATCATATTTTCTATTTCAGTTCAGCATCAAATATTCAGTATTATTTGCCTGTCATCTATTGTGAACTGCATAGTTTCACATTTGAAGTTATTGTACTCTATGGAAAACTTGAAAAATAGTACAAATATAATTAATATTAATATTTGTTTTAACATGCTTAAAGAAGTAGAAAATTCTCTGGAATCCTAAAACAACAACAACAAAAAAAAACCTTTCTCTGTTTGTATGTAATTTCATATATTTACGTGTGTGTGTGTGTGTGTATAAATATATATATGATGTATATACGTATGTATATATTTAATCATGGTTTCCATTGTTAAAGGCTAGTTCAGTGATTATAATTGCAAATATGCCCAGGTGAGTCAGCTGTGCACATATTTTAGCAACCTCTGGGCCAGACTATTGAACATGAGTACCGGATTATTACTGACACTAAAGAAATAAGTAATTAATTAAAGAAGCCAAATTTAGTATTACCACTTGTACCACTACCATGTTTATGCAAAAATACATAAGGTATAAGATTTGAGTTTACTCTTATGTTTTTCCCCCATATATAAATGTGTGTATATATGTATGTATATACACACACACATACACACACAAATACATATTCATATTCACAAATAAATTCTTTTTGCAGTGCTGGGTATTGAACTCAGGGCTCCATGAATAGCTAGGCAAACACAGCACTGAGCTATGTCCTCAGGCCCAGCTACCCCCAACTTTTTTGTTAAGGAAAAATTTAAACATAATACAGTAATAGAGCAGTACAATAAAATTATGAAATGTGAATTCCTATTTATCAGTCACTCTGCTTTCATAATTAATAGCTCACGGTTATCTTTTTTCAGATTCCTTTACTTCCCACTTATCTGATTATTTTTCCCCTCACTTTTTACCTTTGGAAAGGAGCTTTAGCACAGTGAGTCAGGGTTAGATTGTCAAGTCTATTCCCCTGCCTTACATGTTGTGTCACCTCCCTGGTGGATAGAGGGTGGATGAAAAGAAATCATGAAAATAATAAGTGTTTATTGTTTTTTAAAAATGTTTTTTCTTTTAGTTGTCAATGGACCTTTACTTTATTCAGATGTGTGAATCGAACCCAGTGCCTCACACATGCTAGGCAAGCACTCTACCATTGAGCCACAGCCCCATCTCCTGTTTATTGGTTTTTTTAACCAAGTATCATTTAAAATTTTGAATTGTGAACTTTGGTATTTCTGGTCCTAGATTTTTAGTTGGAATTAAATAGAATTTTTCAAATTTAATATAGATTCCACAAAGACCATTTGCTAATGTTTATAAAGTTACATTTACTTTTTTATTAATGTGTTTTTTTTAAATGCTTTCTAAACATTTCCTATATGTTTTTCTTCCAAGAAAACTGAGATATCTGAGGTTGTCTTTTTTGTCACTTGAAATGTGATGCACAATGAAATGATCTCTTGGATTTGTATGATGCACTTCAGGATGCCATTTTAGTTTCTTCAGTTATTTATTTAAAAAAAATCTATTGCTCCAATACCATTTTAAAAAGTTTTGAATGTATAAAAATGAATAATAGTAGTTGAAAAGTGAAAGTGTTTTTATTTAAAAAATTCTCAGTATTTTTATTTGACAATTATACTTCATATCATTCTTCTTATAAATTTCTTTTTTATTTGTACTATGGATTTAACTTGGGGACACTTACCACTGAGTCACATCCCCAGCCCTTTTTTACTTTTTATTTTGAGGCAGGGTTTCACTAAATTCCTGCGGGCCTCAGTAAGTTGCTGAGGCTGCCCTCCAATTTGCAATCCTTCTGCCTCAGCCTTCTTCATCGCTAGAACCACAGGCATGTCTCAGTATGCCTGACTGTCCTCTTATAAATTTTTAAAGACCTTTAGTGGACAAATTATGAAAAATAATATGAAATAACAAAATAAGGAAATATTGTGTCAGAAGAAAGGAAAAAAAGTATTAATGACAATCATTTTAATATGATAAAAAGATAGAATTAAGTATAGTCATAAGGAGTTCTAACCTGTGTCATTGGTTAGCAACCCTAATTATGTGATATACCAAAGAACTTATAATTCTTAAGTTCATGAAATTTAAAAAAATCAGAATTCACTTCTTTTTTAGCAGGCTTCATTGAGGGTTTTTGCTTTTTTTTTTTTTAAATTAAGGGTACTATACATGGTGATGAATCAAATGGGATGTTATAAATCCAGGAAAACTAGAATTTGAAAAGAGGCATAATTGCTAAGTTGAATGTATTATTCTCTGTCACTGAATATTGTATAGTTTCCCTTAATTATGGCATGCTTCATAATTACATTGCAGTTTTGTAGCTTTGAGGAAGCAAGGACCTTATGGATATCAGAGGTCACTTTCCAACAACACTTCTGGTATTGGATATCTATATCTGTTCCTTTTATTTCCACACCAGCAAGGATCCTAAGTGTTTAGAACTTTGGTTGTTTTAGGTCAGACCAGAATTATTTGTAATGCCTTTGACTAGTAATTGACCAAGCATTAAATAACTACTTTGGAAGTTAACACATTTGTCTGACAGTGTTCTGGGAATAATATACTTATAAGTCAAATTTGACTTTAATAATTCTTTTTACCTCTGTGTGTGTGATGTTTTAATGTTTTGGTCTTGTTTGGGGAGGGGGAAATCAAAATTATAATTAATTATTACAAAGTATTCAGATTACTTCGTAAAGTTAAGTGTACTCTAAATGTTCAATTGCTTTTTTACATCCTAATTTGTGTACTGACTTCACTGAATCTTTTTTTTTTTTTTTTTTTTAAACTGGGTATTGAATTTAGGGCCTTGAGTATGCTGTATCCCCAGCTCTGTATATCACTGAGTCTTTTAAAAACGAATTTTATGAGTTGTTGGATGCTTTCTTTGGAAGTAAAATTGGCTTGGCAAATATATAATGATTGAATACAAATTTTCATAGAGTTCTCCTTTTCCTTCACACCTGTAAAATAAATCCTCGTGTTTCTGCAATTCCTCTTTCAGTTTTCTTTCTAATGTGTTCTTATCGCTATCATTTTTTTCCTTCCCGTTACTCTGTCTGCATCTCTTTACTTATGGACTGTTTTAGTTCTAAACTTTATTAGCCAACCCATTCTCTTCATGTTACAGCCTGAGTTCTTTGGTCAGATGTTGTCTTTGCACTTCTCAACCTGCTTCAGCTCTCCTTTATTATAGAATTCTTTGTCTTTCATTTTGGATAGTTGTTCCACATTCCTCTGTTTGTTGCTTCTGGGAAGTTTTAGAGAAATAATTTCCTTTACTTCTATGGTGTATAAAGAGAAGAAATAAAAGCAACCATTGAAGGACAGATTAACATGGCTCTTTAAAAAAGAATAAGCTAGTGCACTTGGCAGATTAAAAAGTGTTCCCAGCTCCGAGTAAATAGGTAGAGGTGCTCAGGGTTGCTAGAAATATGGGGAAAATGTCTTTTTTTCTTATTTTTAAATTTATTTTTAACTTTCAAATTTGCAAGCATATTAATATAACCATATCCTTGGAAAGTTCTGGATATATTTTTGTAGGATATCTATTACTAAATAAAATAACTTATTTTTGTTTTTCTATGTGATCAGAGTCATTTTATGGTATGACAGCTTCATCTTTTTCTTAAAATACTTTGTGAAAAAGGCCAGTCAATTACAAGCAAGTAAGTCAATGCAGTTTCTTATTTTTAGAGAGGAGTTAGCTGTCCTCCTTTAACCTCTGCTACTGTCCAAATTCTGTTTTATACAATTTGGTTAGAAGTATTTTATTGATAGACACTATTCTTCTCATTTATATTTTGGTAATGCTGTCTACTATTAACAAATTGATGTAACTTTTTAAATGTTTAAAATTATCAACTGTGCATAGGATAGACTAGGCTTAGATCTAATATGAAATCACTACTGATTAAATGGGATTTTTAAAAAGCTTAAATTGTCATTTTTTAAAATAAAGTGAATTTCTTCACTTTTTCAATAGTCTCATTTATACTAATTTTGTAACTTCTAGATTCCTAAGTTTATTTTCTATTGTTTATAGAAATACAGTAGTTTTTTTTAAGTTAGAAGTATTTTGTCCTACAAGTTCCCCCACCCCTGAAACTTGCCTCATTCATTTATATCAGTTATTTATGTCAATTATAACCTTTTAGGGGACTGTTTAGAAATAAAAAACTTGGGGATGGTAGGTGGTATAATTGAAATGTAGATCATAATCTATTCTTTGTTTGTTTTACCAAATTAGGTAGGGATTCTGAGGGTACATTTTGAATATTTGTTTATGTTTAGCATTTTGTTCCTTTGTTAGAAGTCTCTCAGTGTGACTTGGTTTTAATAGGATGTATCTAGAATTGTGGGCCAATCACTCTTGGAAAGTATTAAGCCCGTTAAACATACTGGTCAGCCCCATAGAAGGAAACCTACAGGTTTATTAGCACTCCGTAGCTTGAAAGCACAGCATACCCTTTTAGGTTGCACAGCAACAGACTCCTAGCAACCATAATAGATTGAATTTCTAAGAGTGACCAGGCCGGATGTAATAATAAAGCAAGAGGTACAAACAGTTGTCATGGTTTTCTTTTCACAGTAAGCTAGTTTGATTTGGGGATATTTAGCTTTTAAAAAATGGACAAACTTCTTTTAAAACTATGGTTTGTGCATAGAACTTCTGGTATTAAAATAGAAATAATAGGACCAAATTTAAAGAGCCATTGGTAAATAATATGTTCAAAATTAAAAATAATACAACAAAAAGTTAAAAGGGTTATTATTTTCAACAGTTTATCATAAGCTGAAAATTGCACTATGATTAAAATAATCATAATGTACTTTTTAAAAATAAAAAGCATTATATTATGCTTCTCTAAGATCCTCTATTTTTATTTTTCTGCAACTCCCTGTAGTTTTATACATGTGATTTTAGTTGATGTTTACATAAAATGAATGATTATAAAACCTTTTAAAATTTATCTAAGAAAACTGTCTATGTGAACTGTGTATATATTTTAAAATTATATACTAATGACTAAGGGAGTAGAGAATTTATCAATGAAGAGACTAAAGTGGTAAGATGTACAGTCTTTCACAATGGCAGTAAAAGTATTATTACATTTCGAAAGGTATAAAATTGTGCTATAATTTTGTTAGCATTTCCCCTTTGGAGCCTTTAGTATGTGTATGTTAATGTAACCCAGAAAAGGAGAGTAATTCAGATACATTCATATCCTGAAACAGGATGTTTCCACCAAAAGAAACAGATCCCGTGGAACCACTGGAATAGGGAGTAGAACTACAGCCTTTGACAGCAATAAGCTGTAAATATACACACATGCTAATACTCTTGATTTGTTCATCTTTTGTGTCAGCATTTGGAAAAGATTGTTAAAGTGGCAGTTACAGTAAAGGCTGGCAATTACAGTTAAGAGCAGAAATTAGGTATTTGTGACCTATTATATTTCATTAAAAGACTTCCTTATTAAAATGGTACTGCTTACTCTGATTACTTGACAGCTGCCCTAAACAGATTAAAAAATACACAGCTTCAGCTAAAGGTAAAATCAACCTCTTAAGCAAGTTCATGGCATGGAACAAGTAAATGGTAGTATAAGCTCTTTTTAAAACAATAAATTTGCTTTAGGTAGGAATGTTTATCAGTGATTAAGTGAAATGTGCCTTTACACTCATATAATAATAGCTTACCCCACATTGGCATTTTCTCATTGAGATATTTTAATACATCCACCTAATATTACACTACTATTATCTATCATCATGAGGATCTATTATGAGGCATCATAGATCCAGAGATCACCATGACTTCATCAAAGAAGCCTTTTTTTCCCCTCTGCTAAGTGATGAGTGCTTTAATTCAATGTAAATACCATCTTTAGTAGGCATAACTCAAAACATTTCGAAGTTTTACCTCTGGCTTATTAATTTCTGAAATATTTTAATATTCTTTTCTCTCTCAGTAATCCAGTAGAACCACAAGAGTTTAATGCTTGAAATTTAGTATCACTCTTATGAAAGTGAATTGTCTACTTTTCTGGAAAAAAAATTTGTTAATCTGGCTTTTGTTACCTTCAATGATATTTCTGCTTACTTTGTTACATAGTATGTTACATAGTTAGTATATAGCACTCTATGGAACTGACCTGCCTACTAATTCTGTATTATAGTTTAGCAGTTAAGGAGCTTGACTTGATACACATTCTAATGATTCATAACTTTATCCCTATCTTCTACATCATGAAATATGGCAAGGTGGTACTATAGGTCAGTTTATTGAGTATTAAGTCAATAGATTACTCTTAGAGATACAAACAGGTTCAGTATGAAGCAAATTTGTGGAAAATTATCTCCCTCAACTGATCTTAAATACGGATTTTTGTAGGACTAAGAATATTAAGAGAAAGTTATTGTAGTACTTTAATGGAACTGTAAAAATTTCACAGAGACCCAAACTATGCTATAGAAGACATAACATGCCAATTCTATTTGCAGAAATTGTCATCCATATTTTTAGCTTAACATATCTGTTGCATGTTGAAAGATATAAAGTGGCTTACAGAATTGCTGGGAACAAAAGTGAGTTCTAGTCTGTTGAATAAGAACTGAATTCAAATCCTGTTTTGTCATTACTAGCTAATTATGCTAAATAAGTTCCTTAACTACTTTTATCTCAGATTTTAAATATTACCTCAATAGGGTCTTAAAATGAAAGAAAGTAAAATGTAAAATAAGATAGATGAAGATAGCTTACTGTGGCAATCCAGAATTAAAAAACTGGTAGCTAACATTGTCATTTTTATCTTTCAGGCTCATTCCTTGTATAGGATGTGAGAAGGGTTTTAGAGGAGAGGGTAGCAACTGAAAATAGTAACATGGAACTGTACTTAATAAAAAATAATCAAAATTGTTTTCAAAGAGATGTTATGCTCTTTATTAAATCATTTCAGTATTGATCAGGGTTAGGAATTCTTTAGCATAAATGTGTAAAGTGACCCTTCTCTTATTCACAGATTCAGATTGTGGGCCAGAACCTTTTCAGAGTATAAGGTCAGGAAAATATACACTAACAGGTGAAATACCACCCTGACCAGGGTAGAATTTGAAGAATAGAATAAGTTTAGTTATTTTATTAAGCATATTGAGACTTAGCCTCTTTTCTAAAATCTTTTTTATTTAAAAAATTAGAGCAAGAAGTGACTGAACTGCCCAGGTTTGTGTTAGCACTTTCTGTTGATAATATCAGAGAACTGAAAATAATCATGGTTTCTGTTTAGAAGTAAAGCAACAGTAGAGTCACATAAAAATCTGATTACCTTTGATACTTTGGGGCCTTCCGCTTAAAAAATATTCAGTGTTCTTATCATAGATTTATAATAATATAATTTAAATTAATATATTCCATTGTTGCCAAAGTGATCATGATAGGGATTCAATTCAATAAGAAGATAATATATGGAAAAGAATACAAGTAGTTTGAAATAATAGTTTAATGTAGCTAGGGAGATTAGACTGGTTTATGCAATGGTTATCCTATTTCATTTCTTTGAGAAAAGTAATTCTAGCCTAAGCTTAAGGAAAGAAAAAGGTACAGAACTTGCTTAACAATGATAGTTTAAAAGTGAAAGAGTGTCATGCTGAAGCAATACCTTCAGTGTCAGGGAAAACAGTACTTACTGTTACACAGATACTGTCTTAGATAAAATCACTATTTATTATGGTTTCATAAATTTTAATGATTTTTTTCTTGTACAATTTACCTGCTTATACTATTAATTATGTAATAAAATTTTAAAGAATTCAACATTGCTAAAATATTGTTTTTAAGTTTCAAATTTCAAAATTAAACATAATTGCATTTTGATAGCAGCCATTTTTGATATCAGTGAATATGTAACTCTGACTTATCTTGTATATATGATGCAATTGTCTACAAAAATGTAGAACATAATTGTGTTTTTTATGCTTAATTGAGTATTTTGTCCAGCTCAGTGAAGATTCATGTCTTAGCTTCATAAAGTTTTTCACTGCATAGAATTTTCTTTCCTAAAAGTGAAGAAGCTCTTACTTTGTAATTAGCTTTCTTTCTTTGATATTCTTAGCACTTTGAGTGATTCAATTGGGGGAAATATTATATGCATACATATGTATTTATAAACACATAAAGTGTACACAAATATGAGATAGTACAGACTTTTCAGTGAAGTCTGAAGTTAAAATTCTTCATTTTGAAATATTGCTAGGTGAAAAAAACTAATTAAACTACCAAACTAGTCAGAACTCTCACTGTTAAGGGCTTTGTACACCAAAGTCTTTCATGCAAAATGCAATACTATTGTTTTAAAATTAGCAGTTATTACATTTTTCCATTTTCTTTTCTAATATGATGAATATATATAGATACAAGTAATGATGTTCCAAAGCCTATTCTTACTACCTGGAGAGCCATTGTTGCTTATCTCATCCTTAATTCTGGATGTCACATTATCAGCTTGGTACTCTACTTGCTCACACCATGGAAGTGAGCGGAAACTGCAAATTTGCTTTTGGATGGTGGAGAGGGAAAAGGGGTGAAAGCTGGTTGTTGAAAATTTAACAGTATTTGACCAGATATAACGTGAACAGAAGTTCTGTAGAATTCTCAAAAATTTAATGTATAAATAGGTTCTATAACCAAAATTCTTTATAAAATAACTGCTCCTTATTATTGTACTATGCAAACTTTACCCCAAAGTTTATGGAAATATTTGATCAAGGCATGATTTTCTGTTGAGTACTGTGGCTCTAGAGTTGTTTTACTAGTCTTTGCTATAATTCTTTTTTTTTTTTTTGAGAGAGAAATAGAGAGAATTTTTAATATTTATTTTTTAGTTTTTTCGGCGGACACAACATCTTTGTATGTGGTGCTGAGGATCGAACTCGGGCCGCACGCATGCCAGGCAAGCGTGCTACCGCTTGAGCCACATCCCCAGCACCTTTGCTATAATTCTTTATGACAACATTAACCCTGTAAACTGATTTGAAATAAAAATATAAGCAGTATCTTTTGTGATTCTCACCATGCTGAGTATATCACTTACTTACTTGTTAATTGGTTCATGACTATCAATATTACGGGGGCAGAGAGAAATTAAAAAAAAATTCTAAGTTTGAGTAGTTATGGAAATTTTTAGGAAAGAGGTGTACCATGGGATGAATCTTAAATGTTTTGTTGTTGTAGATGTGTTGATGATTGTAAGGAAGAGGTTATGCATATGATAGGGTAGAGGCATATGTGATTTTGGTATAGAGTTTGAAGAATTTGTTGGGAAGTAGTGAAGCAGATGGAGTAGAAAGGAAAAAAGTTTAGGATTTGGAACTTAACTGGTTAGAGCATAGTGTGTATGTTTAAAGTGCATCAATTGAAGAGGAAAGTGGCCCTTCAGGAATACTAATCTGGCAGATCTGTGTAGGGCAGATTGACAAGGAGTGGGTCTGAAATTCAGGTATGCCTTCTTAATCATCTGAAAGTAAGTATAGGGTGAAATATTTGGGCTATTAATTCAGAAAGACCTTGTTTGGAATCCAGTTACTCTTTGAATTTATGGATAAGATATGGGTAACAACTAGGCAGAGGAATTGGTTTATGAAGGGTGTGAAAGAGCCACAGCATAGACTAGATAGATGCCTGTTTTCATGTTAGGAGTTTCAGTGAAGGTATTATCTATGTGATTTTTACTACTGTTACTACTTCTGATGTTGTTATTATAATCTAAATTTATTGGGTTATAATGAAGACTAGGGCTGGTGAACCATCAGTTGAAAAATAGGATAAGGGAACCAAGCCTACCCCTAACACCAATAAGAGTAAGAATACAAATGGTGAAGGGAAGGGACCGGGGGGTGGGGAGAAGTAGGAGTAGAAGGGTCACTAAGATGAATCTGACATAACTTTCCTATGTACATTTATGAATACACCAGAGTGAATCTCATCATTGTGTATATCTAGAAGCCTGAGGTCCTAATTAGAATAAGATATATTCCATGCTTGTATAAATATATCAAAATAGATTCTACTGTCATGTGTAACTAAAAAGAACCAATAAAAAAACACAATTTTTTTAAAAAGTGGAAAAAACCAAATTGAAGATCACTCATTTTATTAATATATAATTGCATGTTGCAAATTACCTAAGAAAATGCTGAGTGAAATAACACTTCAGTCTCCTAACTTGACAATAACACAGCTTTGCAATGAGATGGATGGCCACTTAGCATTCCCAAATTTTTCAGTTCTTTCTAAAACATAGTGGCTAAGGGAGAACTGGCACTCTGTTCCCTTGCTTCTGTCTTAACCTCTGCTTCCTTTTCCCCATTTCCTAGGTGCCTTTCCATAGCATGCCCACATGTCCATCCCTCAAGCAGCCTTGTCTCACCCCTTGCAACCTCTCTCTTGACAGCCCCATGGGGTTAAGAGGTGGGTGTGTATCTATATCTACCTTTGACCTGGGGAGGATAGCTCATGGCTATGTAATCTGTAGGACTATTCTCCTGGGACTATGCTGAGGTAGAGTTTAGATGAGTCAGTATGGCCCTATGTTAGGCAGACTTCTTTTCTTGATAAGGTACTTGGTCAGAGGGCCAGCCCAGGGCTTTGGCCTCTCTTGCTTGATACTGGAAGTGACCATTTGACATGGTGACAAATCAGCAGGAATTTTTATTGTGGCATATGATAAAATGAGGACTAAAAAGATGAAAAATCATTGAATTCCAGGAGAATGTAGAGATTAGGGCAGCATTTGGCAGGAGGTAGAGAGGGAAATAGCCATATTTTACTCACCATTGCATTTGATACTCCATCATCTAGACACCTCATAGCACACTGCCAAGTTTATTGTAGTGACATCAATAAATGTTTAAGTACAAAAGAAGGATATTTTGAATAGTTTCTTCCAGAAATAAAAAAGTTATTATAGAATATAGAGAGAAACAAGGAAAATAAATTATTGCAGTCAATGTACAACTTTGGATATTAGGGAAAGAGTGTCTTGCCATGATTGGCATGATATATTGTGTGTGAGGAGCATGTCATATTTAACCTTTTGTATATGTGATACCCAGTACAACTGATCTTTTGAAAATGAATAATTGAATATTATACGAGTGAAATTTTAGGAAATGAATTGTATTTTAAGTTTAAAATGAGTGGCAAAGACAAATTTGCAACTCTGAATTGGTATAGTAGCTGAGGAACTTGGATTAATTTAAGAAATTAAGATATCTTGAGCAACTGGTAGCATCACAATGAGGTGAAGAATAGCGAAAGATGTGTTTAAATTTAGAGTTCGTTTTCTTTTTGTTTTTGAACTTCTTTAGAGAGGAGTAAAAGACACAACTGTTTGTAAGCCTGCATTTTCAAAATTTCAGAATTGGTATTCACAAGGTAGATATAGGGGAGAGTAGTTGGAGGAAAGGATTAGAATTAAAGGAGGAGATAGAATTATTTACAAACATTTAATTGTAAGTATGTATAACTCATAGTAGTGTTGCTCAAAATTGTTATGAAATACTGTTCAGTCCCATAGTCTATAATAACAAATGTGTACAGTAATACTTCATACCCCAAAATGTTCTGTATTCATAGTGATAGTGAAGTCACAGGAAAAATTTGATCATAGGATAAAAATTACCAAGTACTTTTTGAGAACTTGGGTTTGTTAATTAGTATAGATTGTCTCATTTTTGCTGCATCTGACTTGTAATCACCTAAACACACAGCAAACACCTGTGATTGTTATGGTGATCCTTGTCTTGTCTTGTTTAGGTAACCCCAAATATGTACATTTAGACTGTTGCCTGTTCATATATACTCAGCTGTGCCTGTTTGCTTTTGTTATATTTCTATGTTTAGTGGACCAATATAAAAATTTATGGCAACTGACACTTAATGTCACCTCTAGCTTTAAGGATAAAAGAAAATAAAACTAATACTAAGCAGCTATGTTTGCTGTTTATGTTAGTTATCAGCTTTATTCTGTACTGAAATGATTTCTATCATAGGTAAAACTTAGAGCAAAAAAATGTATGAACAGATGTAAATAATTGTACATAAATATGTTTCTATATCATTGCCACCTTAAATTTACTTTATTTGCCAATAAAGATCATTAGTTTAAATGTAAACTTTCATATTTTTCTGTTACTTTGAACCAAAGATTTCTCTTTTAAAAAATTTCTATAAAACTGAATAATCATGTGCATCTTATTGTCTAAGCTTTGTGACCTGTACATGCATTTTTTTTGGTTTATTTTTAAAGAAATAAACACTGTTTATTTAAATTTAAGGAATGAGCAAATGTGTGTCAGCTGTTAATTCACTCTCACTTTTATGTCTTTAAGTACAGGAAGTTTAACATACTTATTTCCAGAATTGTTTGCTCTTTTATCTTCACAATTAAAAGACACAGTTTCTTTCAAAGAATTCTTCCCTCCTATTTTTCTTTACTTATATTTTTCCTGATTATTAAAATATTATGTTTATTCTTTGAATTCCAGTTCTTTAAAGACTAAATATTCTCTTTCCTCTCCAATAAGATCAAAACCATATTTTTGCTAAATCAACATCTTAAAAATAGAGTTATGCAAAGAAATATATTTTTAAAAAATTCTCATGTCAGTATATATCCATAAACTCTGTAGGTTAAAATAATCACAGAACTTGTAGATGGCTAAGAATTTATTTTTTATTTTTAGTGTTAACCTAGTAGTTCTTGCTTTTAATATTTTAGGCTTCTTGGTCATTCTGGGATTTTATGGTAGCTAACATTGAGTTTGGCTTATGGAAAGAATATGAGGTAATTTGATTGCATGTTTTGTATAAATTATGAACTAAATATGCACAAAGCCTTGAATATTTTAATCTCACATGAAATCTCATGACTGAATATTTTTAATAGTATATATTTACGATTTTGAGATAGATTTTCCTTTCACTACTATATATGTTTTTGAGAAAACAGACTTAGATTGTTTATTACACTGTTGTATGTTATAGTTCTTATTTTTAAATGCTTCAGATAACCCAGCTTTCTGTAGTACTATAGAAAACTGTAAGAGAACTTCTCCATCCCACCTCCCCATGCCCCCTCTACTACATGTTTGAGGTAGGATTAAAGGCCTGCTTCATTTCATAGTAATATAGCTATCAAAGAATTTACAGAGAAATAGTGTGAAAGTGTAATGTGACATTTTCAAGTACTTTGCAGGCTTTGAGAGGTTTAATGAGAGTAAGAATATGAGACTCTTAAATTAGCCTTTTTCTATCCCTTTGTTACCCATATGTCACCCTGCATAATGTTTAGATTTGGCATTCTAAAATGATAGTCAAATAAATATTTATGCTCCATGCATTATTATGAAACATCAAGCATAAATCAGAGTAAGTTCCACTTAAAAGTAGAAAAACAACAGCAGTTAGCTTTATGAAATTTAGCCAATGACATGATAGCATGCAGACCAATGGGTATTAACTACTTGGTAGAGTAATTGGCTAACATATTGCTGATGTCATAATTCTACTCAATAATGGGTTGGTTATAGGAAGATGCAGCAGTTTGGTTGTGTGAATTTCTGCTTCCACTGCAAACAATACTTTAAAGAGAGGCCTTCCATTGGCATTCAGAAAGGTGAAAAGAGCAGGGGTGAATGTGGGGTATGTGATGGGAGGCGCATCAGAGGGATAGGCATAGTGTCTATGGGTACATATAAGCTATTCATCATCATTGGTCTTTGAGATGATGTTTACTCAGATTACTTTCTTTTGCAAGTAGTTGAAATGCAATTGCCAGTATGTTCAAGATGATAAAACCTTGTTATTTTGCCGTTTCTTATTTTCTTTTAAAATAAAGTCTATATGATTAAAATTACTATTATTTTAAGATAATCATGTGGTTTACTTTTTGTAAGAGTTTGTGATCTACTAATTTTAAAATGTGTTAATAGTTAATATTTTAAATTAAATTAACTTTTAAAAATTGCTGTGCTGGAGATCAAACCCAGGGCCTCATGCATGTGAGATAAGCACTCTTACACTGAGCTATGTCCCCAGCCCAAATAATTTATCTTCAGAAACTACAATTTGAAGTTTACGTCTTTATTCTGGAAACTATTTTTATGTAGTTCCAGCCAAAGATGTCATGATGAAGTAGAATCTATCAGCCTTCACAGGAAGTATATAGTCACTTATTTCAGTTTGTCATATGGATTTCTTATGTAGCCCTTATCATTGAGGAAAATCTTCACTTTGGAAGATAAACACACAATCTGCTAGTTAAGTGACAGGACTTAAGAAAAAATAAGTTTGAAATGATATCCTCTATTTCAAAACTGTGGTTCTGTAAAAGTTCTCCAGGGTGCACAAAAATTCCCTTATGAATTTCCCCAAATTTTATTATGGACATAAAGTTGCAAGAAAGATGAGGATTTCTAACAGATAACTAGGCATTTATATGTAGGAGTTAAAATTTAAGAGTTATAATAATTTTATCATAGTAATTTGAAATACCAGTTCTTTCAAATACTTTTTTCTAGGAAATCTTACCATATTTCTCAAATCATTTGAGTTGTCTGACATTCATTTTCATTAATACTCAGTTATGATTGAGGGCATCTGACTAGGACATAATTTTCAGACTGAATAATTTAAAAGCTCATATGGGTGAAGCAAAAAGTTTCTATGGGTATACTTTTGTTGAAAGTGTTTACAAATAAGTATGTTAAGAATAGTTTAGAGAAAATAAACTAATAGATGTGTGGGTAGAATCCTTCTCATGGGAAAGTAGAAGATTAGGTTACCTTAACTTATCCTGAAAGAAGCAATAGGGAACAATTTTATATGTGTGTCTCCTTCCAACTTTTTTCCTTTTAATCTGATATTGCAATCTTCTTTTACTGATTGTATTAATTTTCTTTGTTATATGTGATATATGGAAGTTTTTTGGGAAGGGGAGTGGAAGGAAGGAAACGTTTGTTTTTAAATATTGCATAGAATATATTAGAATAATTTATTATACCTCATAATTTACATAGTAGGTCATGCCTTACAAAGTTCTATTTGTATGCAGTATCTTTTTTAATTTTTCCCAACTGGTCAGTTATATAGGGTAGGAAGGATTGTCTTCTTGTCATGAATGGGGATATGAAGACAGGTTAAGAAATGCCTTTGGGTAAAGCAAGTAATACATGGAAGATCCAACCTGTGAACCCTGATCTTGTGACTCTCAGTCTAGTATCCTTATTTATTATATTATTAATTTTCAATTGACTTTCAAATCAAAGAGATTATTCAGTAGCTGCTTTCGGGGAGATGACTGGGAAATAGAGTTGATGGCCTGGAGAGCAGGTTCATTTTCCTTTTTTAATTGGGACTCTGAGTAATATTTGACTGGGATATAGGGTTTCAAAGCCTCCTCTGTATATAGCTTTACTTTGTATGAGGACTTGAAGGATAGCAAACTGTACTTTTCTTTTTGTTTGTCCTTTTTGCTATTAGTGATGATTAAGATTATATGCCTCTTTTCCTACTTGCATTGTGGATCTAGAAACAAAAAATAAGACTTTTGGCATTTTGTTTACTTTTGCTTCTTTTCAACTAATATTTCCTGACTTAACACACTACACAGGATACACAATTTACTAGACAGTTGGTTTCAAAAGAGTACTATAGTTTTTTAAAATATCAATATAAAAATTATCAAACCGAAATGTGAACTCTTCATGTGAAACGTGTTGGGCATAGCGTGACATTGATAAACATCATCATTCTTTATGCAACTTAAAATATTGCTTTGATTTAATAACACCAACTCTGATAGATAAGTACATTGGTTTTTTTTTTTATAAAATTTTTTTAGTTGTAGATGTTCACAATACCTTTATTTTAATTGTTTATTTTTATGTGGTGCCAGGGATCAAACCCAGTGCCTCACGCATGCTAGGCAAGCACTCTACCACTGAGCCACAACCTTGGACCTAGTACATTACTGTTTGAAAATAACTTCCATAAGCTAATGTCTTTTTCTATTAAAAAAAACTTTAAATTTCTAGGTTATGATAGCATTTCTAAGTGTTAGTGGTAATATTGTGTAGAAATGGTTCCTTCCTTGTATCATAGAATTCTAAGGTCTTTGCTGTAATGAATTCCAAAATATATTTTCATTTTATCCAAATTTGCATTTAATTAATCTTTATTATATTGTAAAAGTCTATGAAATTTTCTGTCTGCAAATAGAGAAAAAATTCTATCAGTGATTCACGTAAACCATCATGATATTTAATAAGATTAAATTTTAAACATATACATTCTAGAGAAAATTGTTTAGACTCAATTCATAGCATTCTACAAATCGAATGTTTCATTAACTTTATTCTTTAAAAAATGAGCATGACTCTGAAGTTTAATATCCAAAGCTGACAATGGCTATTTTTCTTAAATTTGGTTATTGAGCTCTTAGAGTGCTAAACAAAACACTCTAAACATTTAGTTATTTTCTCCACAGTTTATTTTGGATGTGGAACAATTGGGGAGTCACTGAAAAAGGCAGCAAAAATATGTATTGACAGGAGTGAGCAAAGATGCAAATCATGGATGCTACTTTAGGGAAAAAGGAGGAAAGGGGAGATTAAAAATCTATTTCCAAATTTATCTGTTTCTCTTTTTTTTTGTATAAACTTTCATGTAAAATCAATAAAGTAGCCTGACATATATTAAAGAGAGACTTAAATTATTGCCTTGAGAGCCAGATCTAAATGGAATGAGTTTAAATTATAGAAAAGGGTGATTTTGATTGGCCATACAGACCCTCTTTAAACTATTATTCAATACCAGAGTAGGCTGTAGACAAATATTTGATAAGTTATACCCTGCAAAAATCTTCAAAACCAGAATGGTTAGTTATCTAGCCAAAAGATAATATGTATACTCCTAAAGTTGTACTAGGCTCAAAATACTTGATAAAAAAATGCATGATAAGCCAAAACTTTAGTCAAGAATGTGAGAAAGAAGCAATATCTTTAGGTAAGGTGGTTTGGTAAAGCAGCTCATGGGTTTATGTGTCAGTCAAACCTAATTTTGAATCCTGGTTCTCCCACTCTTGAATTGTATATCTATATATAATTTGAAGATAATAACTGTTGCCTTATAAACTTGTGAAAGTTAATAAAGGGATATAATACTTAACATGGTACCTAGAATAGGTTTAAGAAGTCATATTTTGCTTCATTTGTCATATAAGTTTCTCCAGAAGGTTGTATTAGGAGAACCAATAGGATGTGGGTAGGGAGATATAGGAATGCATTTAATTAACTGCAGTGGTTTTCAAGTGGAGAATAGTGTTCAATATTTTTTTTGTATTTACCACTTAACTACCCAAATTTTGGTGTAGCTCGCTCTGGTCAATAAAAGCTAGATTGTGCTGTTATATTAAGGAGAAACCAATTTGGTCCTATTTTGATCAAAAAGTTTAAAGCTTGATTCATTTTTGTGAAGAAAACCATATAGAATTATAAGAAGGGACATCATATATGACACAGAAAATATTAAATTGTCTTCAGATATTAACCCCTGAAGAAACTCCTTTTTATCAAAATGAAGTAAATGTTTAGAGTTCAGTGTGGAACATGCATTATTTTCTGATAATTAGTTTCTGCTCAGTCAACTCTTATTTTGTTTTATTTGAGTAATATAATTGTCTGAGGTTTTCTTTTGACCACTCCTAATTCCTACTCCTACCTCCTCCTGCCTATAGCTCTTATTTGTTTACAAATATGGAAAAAATACCATCAAGAGCTCACCAACACTGGCATGAAATTTAATAAGGTTTAAAAGTGAAACAATTTCAAGATAAAAGAAGTTTAAACTTAACTATTTTGCATAGTCTTGTGTCTCATATAGTAACTAGCTAACATTTCATAAGAACAGTATTTATCACTTGCTGAGTAAGTGCCAGGCACTGGAGTAAGTATCTTATAACAACTCAGTTAATCTTCCCATTAACTCTCCAGAAAAATTACTACTTTGGATTAATGATCCTTTATAGTATTAATTTATGAAATTCAAAATGCTTTTGACAGTCACCACCAGTTTCCTTAAGTTTAAAAACTAATTTGGCTATAAAACTTGAAGTGAATGAAATGGAACTATTTAAGGGTCTTTACTTGTACCATAATTGGAACATTCAATTCACTTTGCTAAAGAAATGTTAATGTGTATACTTATAGGTTGCTGCCTTAGATTCACCTGGGATGTTACATATATATGGTACTATTTTCTCAAAACACATTTGGAGTCATGTGGCATCAGGCTAGAAGTTTAGACTAGGGGGTTATGAACCTGTTGCATTACTTCATTTTCTAAATGAGAAGACTGTTGACAGAACATGTTAGGTAAATGGCCAGACTTATAAATAGCATATTACTTACTTGAGTATTGCATGATAAAGTAAAATTCAAACCCATCAGTCTTACTGTAGAGCCTACACTCTTTAAAACCATAGGTTGTTTTGTACTCCATTTGCCAAGGAAAGACTGAATAGTTATGTGTGTTTCCTGAATTGATACAGTTGCCAAGAAGGCCGGGTATATCTATAACAGAGGGTAATTTCTCTTTGGATGTGGAGTAGTATGCTTTCTGTCTACTTTCTGTAAGGATGTGTCTGACCATAGAATTCCCTGAAGTAAAGGTCTGACTCAAGCAAGAGTAGTAAGCAGTCTAATTTCTCTGTTGTTATTCCTACTCCTTTCTATCAGTCAGTGCCATAAATTGCTTATTTTCATTTTATTCAAGCTATAATTACTTAATGCCTCTGATGTAGTAGACCAGAAATCCAACACTGAACAGGAAAACATGGTCCCTGTCTCAAAAAAAATACAGTTGTTATTATAGTTCTTGGTAGGGTATCCCATGTTGCAGCGTGTTTAACATCTGTGGGATAAAATGACATTAGAACCACTCACCTTCTCCCATTATTGTGATAACCAAACTGGCCCTAAACATTTTTCAAAGTTCCTTGGTGGAAGTGGATGCTAATTCAGACTCAATGCTTGTTCATCCACTATCCAAGTTGAAAATTGATTTTGTTTCTTTTTCTAGAATCCTGGCTTTATGCAAAGTAAACAGCAGAGAGATTTACAAAGCAAATAACTAAACTGCTTACATTCTGGCTGCAATGGTTAAACTCAAAAACAAGACTGGTTGGGGATAATCTACTCATGGCTAATTGAGAATCTCCTTTATACTGTGTAAATAACAACATAAGTTAATAAGGTCCCAAGTTAATATACCAAGTGGTGTTGGATTTTGCCAGCTGTAAAATCAAAGTCACTAGGATCTTATGTGTGCTAGTTGTTCCTTCCTTAAAGATATATAATGTAGGATACTTAATGCCATGTGTATCATGAAGCGCACTTAAGCATTTCTGCTTCACTTTCATTTTAAAAAATTTTACTTTTTGGTTGTTGATAGACCTTTATTGAACCTAGTGCCTCACACATGCCAGGCAAGTGTGCTACTGCTGAGCCCCAGCCCCATCCCCATCCCTGCTTCACTTTCAAGTGATATTTTAAAAGAAATTACAAATTCTAATCCATGAGAATAGAAAACCTATAGAGTTTTTATGATTTTTAATTTATCATTTGAAAGAGGAATAAGAAATTTTCACTCAGGATCCATATCAAAGTACATAGATCCTCTTGCTTCTGACAGTTGACATTAGTTTTATTATGATTATAAAATTGTGCTTAAAGCATTCAACAAATATAGAAAGGGAAAGGGAGAAAATAAGAAAAACAAAAACCCTTCTCCTGCTCAGTGATTAATACATATCTGTGTACAGGATTATTGTCACATCTTGAGATTTCCCTAATTCCAAATGCATATGTGCTCACTCTAACACACTCATCTGCTTTTGCTCATGTGTCCATGTTCTCTCTTCTTTCCTTCTGACAAAATATGTGCACATTCTTATGAAAATTAAGTCATATGATTTCTTTTCTTACTTTAACATTATCTGGAATATTTTTTCATGACAATAAAATCCTATGCCTTTTTTTTAAGCATATATCATAGTTTATTTAAGCAATTCTCTAGCTAGACACTTAGGATGGTATCCTATATTTTGGTAGTAAGTATTAATTCTATGTACATTTTTATGCAACTGTCCAATTCTTTCCTTTTTATGAATTCTCAGGAATGGAATTACTAAATAAAAGGCTGGGTACATTTGGAATGGTTTTATCAATTACTAGATTACTCTCTTGAAAAGTAACGCATTTTATACTCCCAACAATAGTGTTTCAATGTTTTGTTTCTTTGCTTTATGACAGTGGATAGCATCCATCTTTTTTATTAAAAATTTTTTTGCCATCAGTTGAAAAAAATGTTACTTGAATTTTCATGTTTTTGATAATGAAATGACCAAATCCTCCAATACTCAAAAAAAATTACCACATGTATTTATTAGCCATTCACATTTACTATGGTTTGTGTATGTCCCCTGAAGTTCACAAGTTGAAAATTTGATCTCAGTTCAACAGGGTTGGGAGGTGGGACCTAATAAGAGATGACTAACATTAGGTCTAAAATTAATCTTACCCAGAAGTGAGTTTGTGTTTTTTATAAGTGAGATTGTTATAAAAGTGAGTCTGGTTTATTTTTATGCCTTCTATCATGGGATGATAAAGGAAAATGGACAGATGTGCACTTCTCAATCTTGGTCTTCCTGGTCTCCAAAGTATAAGAAATAAATTTCTTTATAAATTGCTTAGTTTATGGTGTTATGGCAACACAAAATGATCTAAGACAATATTTCTTTATTTTTCCATATATATTTTTAGTCCTTTTTTTATTGGGCAGTTTCTTCTCTTAAATTTTAAGATCTCTATAAAATAAAGATATAAAATTTTGTCATTCATTTCATGGATTTTCACCACTTAAAATATTTGTGACTCAGTGGTAGATTGTATGCTTAGAATGTGCAAGGACCTGGGTAGAGCCTCCAGCACAAGAAAAAAAAATATATGTATATATATAAATAAAATAAAAATTTGCTGTGATCTTTTATTAGGGATTTTTAAATGTGTGGATTTATCTCCTTTTTGCTTTTATTCTAAATTTGTGTTCTCATGACCATTATAACTCATAATCGATTGATAACTCATTAGATGAGTTAAAGATTAGATGTTTAAAAAAACAAAAGGTAGTTTTCAGATGGAAAGCCTTTTTGTAGATGAAGATGGTGATGAATTGCTCATGTTAATTAGATATATTTGCTGAGATTACAGTTTTAGTGGCTGCGTATAAAAATGAGAATTGTGAGACAGCAATACAGTATAGTTAAGATGTAGTTGAAATACTTCTTGCATTAAAGCCAGATAGTCCTAGCTTTATTTGTTCTGTAATTTCTATCACAAATATTTATCAAGTGCCTATTTGTTAAAAACTAATAATGATTTTTCTGCTTAATAGTGTGGCTAAGTTACTTAAAGTAACCAAGTTTCAGTTTATTTATACAAGAGGAATAATATCTACTTTGTATTATTGTGTTATCATTCATCCCAAGTATTTGGCAGCATTTGATATGCAACTAGAAACATTAAGTTGTAGCTAGTATTAGTGTTACTATTTTTCTTATCAAAATATAATTTTAATTTTATTTTATGTAATATCAGTGCTATGGTAGTAATTTGGCATATGGGGTAATTAGTGATGATCATCATAATGGAGCCTAACTAGTTGACTATACATACTTAGCATTCTGTCAGGTAGATAAGACATGCTTACATTTGTATAACAGTTTTCCAAGCTCTTTCTTGGCTTGTTTACACAGCATTTCTATAAGATAGACAGGGCACATTTGATTTTCCCTGTTTGATAATTGGGAAGCTGAAGCTGGGAGAGATTGAGTTGTCCAAGGTCATTTGGCTTGCAAGTGATTAATCAGGTTCCACCTATAATTAAGATTCTCACTGAAAGTAAATTGACTCTCACTGTGTGAACAAACAGAAAATAGATTTTTGGCTATAATTTTCTGGTCATCATGTAGCTTCATCCATTTTATAGTTTCTTTTGGTTGCCTCTATTCCACTCACCCAAACCTTGGCTTTTGTCTTTTACATTGATGTTATTTATACCCTGTGAAGTCTCTTTTATTTTGTTCTGAGCCAGTAGCTTGCTTTTAGCAAACAAAACACAACAAAGTTAAAGCTGTTGCAGGTCTTGATGTAAACCTACAGAAGGCCTGGCAGCTTTTGCAGTTGTGTTTTTGGGAGGTTGAATCCTCATGTAAGAAATCTGATTACCTTCCTTGAAAGACCTTGTGGAAAAGAGGGCTACATGGAGAGGATGAGGCCCTGAGATACACAGAAAGAGAAGCTCCGCCATCAAGGTTTTCTAGCTGAGCCTATTTTCCACCTGCCAGTTGAGAGCATTGTACCTCCAGCAAGATGAGCATAAGAACTGTCTAGCTGAGCCTGCCCAGATGTGGCAAATAACACGGTTATTGTTTTGTGCCAGTTAGTCTTGGGTGGTTTGTTAGACAACAGAAAAACAAAAGAAGCATTACAATGTTTTTTAAAATAAAAGCTTTGTTAAGCAGTGGTTGCTTTTCTTGGTTTCCTGTGACAATTTTGAACTTTCCCTTGCATACTAATATCAGCTAACACAAAAGAGAAATACAGTAATAATTTTTCTTTTTACTCTTCCTTAACAACACAGGTTTGGCCTATACTTGGTTGAATCTGAGGTAAACCCATCTTTATCTCTTAAGAGATCTCAGGAGATATGGTTGTTTCATGTATGTAAGTCTCTGATTCATCTTCTGTTGACCTCCTACTTTCAGATATCTGTGGCTTTTTGCTGGTTATTACTTAACAGAATTGATTTAGATTTGGCCTAAGACAGTCAAGTAACACAAGATGGACTAGTTTTCTTCCTCATAGAATGTTTTTCTATTGTACAATAAATATTTAGGAGGATGTTTGGGGTGAAAGTGGGTCTAAGACCAGGAATTGCCTTTATTTTTGGTCATTCACACATTTGTTAACAGAAAAAAATGTATTAAGGCATTGCTCATGCAGTTTTTTTTCTTCTCTGAATGATCATTTTTTTTCCTATTTAAATGTTGCAATATAGATTTTTTCCCCTGTAAATTTCTACTAGGGATAAGAATCAGTTATCTAAAATTCTATAAGCATAATTTTACAAATTGCTTTGTGCTGTTAAAAGGTTTTTGTCACAAAAACTACAAAGGAGATTTAAAATATTATAGAACTTGATTGGCATGTGGGCCAATCAAGTTCTATAATAATTTTACTGAGGCCCACGTGCCAGAACAGTGGCATGTGGGCCTCAGTAAAATTAAACAAAAATTAGGGTAAAATAATGAAAATCAGCCGTTTTAGAATTTTGGCAGTTAACAGGCCAGGGAATGAATCTAAAATCCTTTCTGTCTTGGAGAAAAATACTAAACTATGTATGGGAAGGCAGCAGGGTCTGTAACATTTTTACTTGAGGCTATTCTCATCCTCCTTCTTTCCTCAGCTTAGTGGTATATGCAAAATCTGGCAGCACTGAAGATAATAGAAAGATCTGACCATTTTTGGAGATCCATTAAAGGCACCATCCCTGGAGCATAGTATTTTGTTGGAACTTGCAGCTCCCTGGGAAAACTTCTATTCTCTGAGAGTAGTTGACTATTTGGTTTGACTCTGAGCTCAGTTGGGGAAAGAAAAAGCTTACCCCCCAGGGCTTTACTGAAACAATAGCAAATTGTTGGCAAGATCTCCACTGCCTAAGGCTATAATTTCAGCTGGGGCAAAGGAGAGCCTGGCCAGGAATTGAAAAGGAAATCCTGGAAAATTAGCCAACCATAGGGAACATTATAAATTTACTACATATTCTTGGATATCTAAAAGCCTACACAATATGCAAGGCTGTGTTCATTGCCAGGAAGGACAAGGAAAGGAGAATGTCAGCTGTGGCATATTTTAAGGCTCTGTGTAAGTAGGATGTGAAAGCTAGGGCTGTTTTGTAAGGTTCTTGAATTTGGAAGGTGTGAGTTCTCACCAAGATTCCTTTGACAAAAGTTGAAATATATATAGGCTAGTCATTTAAGGAAATCTTTTGAACAATCATTGGTTGACCACTACATTACACTGACTCAGGTTTGACTAATAGGAAAGTTGGCTTCAAAATAAAGACCAAGACTTTAAAAAAAAAAAAAAAAAAAGCAGCAGGAAACTCAGGAGCCAGACACAGGAAATATAGAATCTATAAACAAACAGTTTAGAAAATAATAACAAACCAGTGAGTAAAATTTGTGGGGACGTTGTAAAGGAATTGGATATCAGAGTTGTTAAAATTGTTATCTAAAACATTTCAGGGGGCTGGGGATGTGGCTCAAGCAGTAGCATGCTTGCCTGGCATGCGTGTGGCCCGGGTTCGATCCTCAGCACCACATACAAAACAAAGATGTTGTATCCGCCGATAACTAAAAAATAAATATTAAAAAAAAAAAATATAAAACATTTCAGTTTTCAAAAAAATTTGAGATATACAAAAAAAAAAAAAAAATAGGAAATGCCACAAACACTGCAAAACCCCCAAACCAAAATAATACCAGCTAACAGAAAATTGTCCTTTGGAAGTTCAGATTTTTAATTTAATAGACAGACTTATAAAGCCAGCCATTATAAATATATTCAAGGGGCTAAATGAAGCACATCTACAAATATCAAAGGGAAGTATTTGGTATCAGTAAAGAATGTCAATAAAGATAGAAACCATAAAAAGAACCACATGGAGATTCTGGAGTTTAAAAGGTAAATGAACTGAAGAATTTACTGGAGGTGCTCAACAGCAACTATGAGTTGACAGATGGAAGAATCAGTCAATTTAAAGATAGTTGAATAAAGATTATCCAGTAAGAAGAACATAAAGAAAAATTAACAAAACCTCAGGAGACCTATGGGACTACATCAGATGTGACAACATAGGTATGATGAGCACTCCAAAAGGAAAAGATAAGCAAAAATATTTAAAGTAAAAATGGCAGAAAATGTTCCATATTTGCCGAAAAATAATTTAAACATTCAAGAAGCTCAGCATAAACCCAAGTCAAAGTAACCTACATTTAGATATATCATATTTGAATTTATGAAACTGAGTGACAGAGAAAAATCTTGAAAGCAGCAGGAGAAAAATGACCTGTCTCAAGGCTCCTCAATAAAATTAATAGCTGACTTCTTATCAGAAATCCTGGAGAACAGAAGACATTTTTAGTGTTGAAAGTAAAAGACATCAAACAGGAATTCTATATCAAGCAGATATAGAATGAAGGAGAAATTAAGACATTTACCTATAAGGAAACCTGAAAGAATTTGTTACTAAGACTTGCTCTTTAAGAAATATTAAAGGGAGTCCTTTAGGTTGAAAGGACCCTAGATGGTAAACTCTAAGAAATAAAGAACCATGGTAAAGGTGAGTACATAGGTTTTATGAAAAATGCATAAAAATACATAATATGTATTTTTGTTTATTACTTTTGTCCCCCAATTTTTTAAAACAATTGACCAAAACTATAAAATGATGTGGAAGTGCTTATATGAAGATGTAATTTGTATGACAATAAAATTAGGAAGGGAAGAGGTTAAAAGACAGATCTGTATTCAGGTTGTGAGTGCCACATGTTGATTGACTTACCTTTAGTTATGTTTCCTATCCTCTTTGAATTCAAAAGCCCACTGGCAAATTGGAAATAGTGATTAACTTTTTAATTTTTATTTAAAGGCTTCATTGATATTGTGAATTTATGTTTGAGGTAAGTATTGTTTTGGGGATTAAACCCAGGGCCTCAATCATGAGTAGATATTCTACCACTGAGCTACACCCAGGCTTCTGGGGAAAGTCATAACCAAGGAGGCAGTCAGTTTCCTTCTTGCAAATGGTAAAGGGGAAGGGGCATTGAAACTCAGTGGTACTTATATGGTCTGTATTTGACAGGGGATCTGTCCTGATGAGATTGTTTCTAATTTGGCTAGTCATTGAAAATGTCTGTTAAAACAGCATAGAAATGATGCTTACATCCCACTTTACATTTTAACTAAAAAAAAAAAAAAAAAAAAAGCAATTGGGTACCATGGCACCATGGTGCACACCTGTAATCCCAGCAACTCAGGAGGCTGAGGCAGGAGGATCACAAATTCAAAGCCAGCTTCTGCAATTTTGCAAGGCCCTAAGCCACTTAGCAAGACCCTAGCTTTAAAAACAAAAACAAAAAACAACAAAACAAAACCAGGTTTGGGAACATGGTTTAGTGGTTAACAGTTCCTGGGTTTAATCCTTGGTACTGAAAACAAACAAAATACATACATAAATACTGCTTTTTGATTAGGACCAAGGGACCTTTCTTTATAGCATAAGGTATAGGATTGCTGACTGGAACTCTAGGTCTTAGCATAAATCTATATTCATAACAAATCATACCTAGTCTATGCTTCATTTATTTAATATAGATTATAATTTTAGAAAACTTTCAAGTAGTGGCTTACACTGTGGATTCCAGACCAGTATATCAAATGGGAATTTCTTAACATAGAAATTTTTTGATTTCATCACATCTGCCGAATCAGAAACTATGGAGGGTGGGGCTCAGCATTCTGAGATTTCAAAAGGCATCCATGCTAACCTTTGAGAACTTTTAGTCCATTATGATTTTTACCAGTTTTTAAGTATATTACTTACCTATGCCTGTTGCAACACCAGTGTTTTATAATGGAATTACTTTCATTAAGTCTTTTCAAAGCATTTGACATAATTTTTAAAGAATCAGAAATTTTTACTTTTGCTTTCCTGATTATCTAATAATTAATTAAATTAGCTAATTACATTAACAATAAAACTGTGAGTTGAGTTTTATTGTTAAACCCCCCACTGAGGTTTGGGAGAAATATTACTGTTGTGGATGAACATACAAATCAACATTTGGGATTAGAAGTGTGAGTGCTCTATCAGCATAGAGCCTGTTTTTTATTTTTAATTCTTTTTAGTTATATATAACATTAGAATACATTTTGACATAATTATAAAAGCATGAAATATAATGTGCTCTACTGAAGAAGAGACTACAGGCCTTGCATTTTCAGCATTTTGTGAGCATCTTTTGGTGTAGTTGGAGAGGAAATGGTGAATGTGGGCTCATGGTAGGTCGGGTAAGTGAAGGTTGATCAAGAGATCTTTCTCTGTCTTTTTCTATGTAGGCTTATAAATTTCTCTTATCCATTTATCTTTATAACCTCTAGTTAAAGAACCGTGTTTCAGATGTAGTTTTCTTGGCTAGAGCCTGAAGTTTGAAATTTATTTTTAATATCAGATTTCTCAGGTCAATATTATGGAGAAATTAGAGAACTCAGCAATTCATATGGAAAATTGTTATGATATCAAACAGGAGATTTTGTAGCAGCTAACAACTTGAAGCAGAAAACCATGGAAATCTTTATTCCTAGCTCAAGAGAATTTGTAGCTTTTATCAGCATAGAGCCTATTTTTTATTTTTAATTCTTTTTAGTTATATTTAAATATATATATATATATATAGTTATATAGTTATATATATAGAATACATTTTGACATAATTATAAAAGCATGAAATATAATGTGCTTTAAGCAGTTCCCAGAATTTTATCCCTCCCCTTTTCTCCTTCCCCCTGCTCTTATCCTTCTACTGATAGTTTTGCAATGTGTTCATAGTTTTTTTTTAATTATTGTTTTGTGGATATATTAAATGTTGGGATTCACTGTGCCATATTCGTATATACATTTGAAAGTTTGATGAGATTCATTCCACTTTTTTTCCCTTTTCCCATCCTTCCTTCCTGCTGATCTGGCCTCTATTTTGATGAAATTCCCTTTCCCTTTCCCTCTCTCTCTCTCCCCTATTCCCCACCCTTTTATTTTGGATTAGCTTCTGCATATCAGAGAAAATATTTGACCTTTGACTTTTGATTTTGGAGAAACCAGTTATATGTGGGGATACTTCCAACTGAAAGTCAGAGGAAGTATTTGCCTACTGTAGAAATCCTTAAGGGGTTGTATTAAGTTGTTCTGGACTCTGGTCTGCCTGGTAGAGAGCATTGCTCTTTGGAAACATGCTGGGTGGATTTTGATTGGGCTTCTTTTTAATGTATGTTTTAATTGTATATTCTTTACCACATCACTAAACTCCAAAAGGGAAAGAGCCTCAATAGCCTGTCTAAATCATCTCTGAATCATCCTGTTACTGCAGTAGTTTGGTTATAGTACTACTGGACAACATTAATAGCAAACTACATAATGGGAAGATAATAGTGTATAAAATGAGGATACTTAACAGATATCCAGTAAAGCAGTAATTGTAGACCCATTGAAGTTCTTCAGAACTGAGTTTGATATTGCCTAGTATTCATTCTTTGGTGACACAGCATTCATTTCATTGGCAAAATAATAACTGCTAATAATCTGATTTAAAAAAGAGGTGAATGTTGCTTACATTCTTGAGTTAGATTGAATTTCTTGTTAGGGATAGACTAAATCCACATATTTGGTACGCATAGTGTAAATTGAGGTTATATATTTAAATTCCACTTTGTTGCCTGGAGAAGTATTCATAAAAACAATGAAAATTTTAATGTTACACAAAACTAAAGAAAAATTAGAACAAAAATTATACTGAAAGTGTTGAATAAATTTCGAATGGTACCTATGGGCTGTTGATATATATCTATTATAGTAGCCCACAAGAATATTGTATGGATTTTTTAGATGGGAAAATTGAGTTAAGAAAGCTGGTGACATGCCCAAGTTCATTTAAAAGTAGTAGGTGATGGAGCTGAGATTTGAACTGTTTACCACTTACCAGCTTTTAAATAATACTTTACATCTTAATATCCGGTGCTTTAATATTCCTGGCCTGCTTTCAAAAGCTTCTCTCTTCCTGTCAATTCCAGAGATAACATTCAGTAACTTGACAACAGTGACCTTTTTAAACAAATATAGAGTTTTACAGAACCAGATGGCCTAAGATTATATTTTATTTTTCTGACTCAAAATAAATTGCCTGGCTCTGAGACTGATAAAGTACAGGGGGAAAAATCCTTCTGTGTCACAGGACCTCATAAGGACACATGATCAGCCAGTGCCCTTTATCATAAGCCAGTCATGAATACAGAGCCTTATGTCTTTATACTATAATTTAGATTAGGGTCTAGTGAAAGAGCAAGAAATTGGTTTACTAAATGAGATCATTCTGGCTTTTGGTAATGGCAGTGAATTTGGTGGAAAAACTCTGAGGAATTGGAAAGGCAGTACTACTGCTGTCTTTTTATGTAAGCAAGGAGATGTCTGATTTATAATTTAATAAACTTGAAAATTAGACTTTTTTTCTGCTGTGATTTGAAGAGGATTTTTTCTAATAATTAGCCAACTTATTCTTGATTATTCAAAATCTGGGTGGGAATTTTCTTCATAGTATTGCACAAAGATATCTAGAAAATAATTTTATATTAGAAATAATAAGTTATTTTGCCACACATAATCATAAACATTGCTTCTATGAGCTCAGTTCTTCTTGGAGACTTAGAGACCAGGTTACATAGGGTAGTCATAGAACTATTTCACAGGTGTTGAATTGACAGAAGGTTACATTATCAAAAGAGGATAGGAGTTGGAGGTGGGAGATCTGTGTTTTAAGTCTTGACTTTTGTCATCATTCTGTAAGGATGCCTCAATAAGTGATATAAACTCTCAAAGTCTCAGTTTTGCCTTTTGAAAATGACACCAAAGGGCTGGGGATATAGCTCAGCTGATAGAGTGCTTGCCTCACATGCACAAAGCCCTGGTTTCAATCCCCAACATGACACATACACACACACACACACACACACACACCCAAAAAAAGAAAGAACGGAAAAGAAAACGACACCAGAATAATAATGGCTTTGTTTCATTGCACGATTATTCTGGGGACCAAATAAGGAGACATGTGGCAAAGTTTTAGTGATATGCCAATGGATGCTGATATTATATGGCAGCATCTAATATATAATGTGGAGTGTTCCCAGTAGAACAGGCCTTCATTTTTAATTGCTCTGATTTCCTAGTATTTTGGTGATTCAGGTCAAGTTACCACAGTCTTTTCTAGTTTCAGTATACTCATCTGTATAAGAATAATTAACAGAGTTGTGATAATTACATTAGTTGAATGCTGTTTTTAAGTTTCTATAAAGGGCGGAAGATGTGGCTCAAGCGGTAGCGCGCTCGCCTTGCATGCGTGCGACCTGGGTTCGATCCTCAGCCCCACATACAAAGATGTTGTGTCCGCCGAAAACTAAAAAATAAATATTAAAATTCTCTCTCTCTCTCTCTCTCTTTAAAAAAAAAGGTTTCTATAAAGTAGCACTGGAGTAGAAATTATAGCATTATCTTGAATAGATTTTAGAAAGTTAGAAAAGAAATAGCTAGAGACTTTCTTCTGTTCCTAGATAAATAACCTAGAATGTTAGCGTTAGAATTCTGAACCCTTTAGGATCATTTATCTTCTCCCCTTCATTTTAAGACAAAGATTTTTCTCCTAATCATATTTTTGTCATTTACACTGTGCTAATATGCACAGAGAGTAATAGTGTCACCAGTATCCAAGTTATCCATGGCAATGGTCTCTTAATCTTGATAGACATGGTTTTCTGAAAATGTAAAGCAATGTTAGAACTTCTGGAGGTAGTTTCAGGCTGTGGAAAGAACCTGGGCTTTCTTATTAAAAGCTGAGATGGAATCTTGATCTTGTCAATTACTTGCTTGTGACAGTGAGAAATTTACTAACCAATGCACTGTGGCCACTGAACTATATGATTTCTTTACCTAGCATGAAGTCTGTGTCTCTGTCTCTACCTATCAGGATTGGTGCTCCATTTTTACATGTGATTCTTTGGATCTGATATATATGGCTTTTTGTGTTATTTATACAAATGATTCTTGACTTTTTGCCTTTTGTTTCTAATGAATTTGAGACTGGGAAAATATAATAGTGACTCCTCAAGATTGCATAGTGGCTTGTAACAAGTCAGAATCTTGGTGTTTTGTGTCAGCTTTAGTTTGTAATGATTTCACTTTAAACCTGGTTTATGGACTTAAGCATGGAGCTATAATTTTTAGAACTATAATTTTGTCACACGTCAGTTTTTTTTCTCACATTGTGAATTTTGTAAGGTTGAAATTATGTTAATTTCCTTGCAGAAAGGATTACATGTGTTTAAAAATTTATTAGAAAGTGAAAGGGACACTTTTTATGTGAATTTGTAAAATAGTACTAAGTGTATTCCCCTGAGAAAAGAGCTCTTCTTAATAACAGGAAAATAATGTTTGATCACTGAAAATTCATGTAAATGCAAAGAATATTTATATTAAAAATATTGCTCTTTCTGTACTTTTAAAGACACAATGTTGGGAGATTCCATAGTTTATATATTAATTTTTAAAAAATTTCTTAAAATATTCTTTTCATCCTTGTTATTTTGGAAATGCATATAAATTAAAAAAAAAGAAAACTCAAAGCCAATTAGTTATTCAGTTTGATTGTAATGGCACTAGACTGAGAAATGGAACATTGGTAGATAAAGAGAATAATATATGAAGACGAAGCCCATGATTTAGTGGCACTTTTCAACAGCATTTCCTTTTTCTTTCTTTTTATTAAACAAATGAACACGATTTCTCTCTTGATCATCTAACATTTTTATTGTAACCAATAGTCTGGCCTTTCACTTGAATGTTTTTTTGTATGAATTTACACAGAGAGTTTTGCATCTGTCTAAATTTCAGCTATACTAATTTAACAACGTATATTATAAAAACTGGTAGGCAGTTTTAAAAAAAAATATTAAATGAAGTGGTTGTGAAAGGAATGAAAAGAGATAAAAGTGTGTAGCTTTATATTTTTCAACTTGCTTTTCACATTGTTCTCAGAATGTTTAGTATTTTGTAATGAGGTTATATATTTTTGCAGGAAGAAAACAATCATGCAAAAATATGAGAAATGTTTTTAGTTGTCCAAGGCTAATGTTGACTTAAATAGGTCTAGGGCTTCATGGTTGACAGCTGCAGATAATTAGCTTTTTCTTCTTTAACAAAGAAAGCAAATGGAGCTGCAAGACATTCATTGCCTTTTCTGTCATCATAATAATAATGTATGTATTTAACTTCTGCAGTTTCTTAAATTGATTTAGTGCTAAGCTGCCTACATTACATATAATAGGAGTGACAAGTGAAAGCTGCAGCACATATTTGCGTGGCAAAAGGGAGCAGTGATTGACAGCAAAGTTTCTCTCCAATAGAAAAAACAGTGTTCTGGAGCTCAAAAAGGGTCAGATACATAATTCTTAAAATTGTTGAGCAGATTCATGAAATGGATTTTGGAAAGGGATTGCCATTTGCTAAATCTTGGCTCTGAGTGAGGGCCACAGATGAACAAGAGTCTTCTTACCTGACTGAGGTATGTGAGAGAAATTCCTTTTAAGCATATTAGTATTTGTAATTTAAGATTGATACTTCCAAATTATAGATCAAATCATGACTTTGTATTCAGTAACTGAAAATTTCCTTCAGGTGTAATTAAGTCTCTGTATATAAAGAAGACAAATAATATATCTATTCAAACAAGAATTTTAAGACATAAATTGAGCTATTCTTTAGTGAAAATACCCGTTTTCACAAGTCTGTGAATGTTGAGGTATCATTTCTGGAAAGGCAATCACATAGGCTTGGTGCTTTCTTTTGGTCACAGTGGCTAAGTGACAATCTTTCAAAAGTATTCAAAATATTCTGCTTCTTTTTTGTTCCTGTGACACATGTCCAGAAGCTGCAGTTGAAAAGACAGTTGGTGATTACTGCTGCATAATGCTCTGTGATAAGCCTAGAATGCTGGGCTTCTAATTGTATGGTGGAAATGCTTTTTATGTTTGTGGTAGTTCTGTGTATGTTTGGGGATTGGGGGCAGCAGCCCTATGTGTTCTTGTACACTGGCAGCCTCTACTGGCCACTGGGGAGAGCAGCAGTGACCTCTTTCCATTCCAGTTTACTTGGGCTCAGCTCTCTGTTCTTTGGTCTTAACTCTCTTTGTTGTTGCCTTTGGAAAACTGGTTCATCTGTTGAATATCTTGAGTTATAGTTATTAAAGGGCTACTAGTCCATTGTTTTTATTAATAAATATTACCAATGAGTGAATTCTTTAGAACCTTGGAAGAAGTTATGAATGTAATATAATCCTGTCTTGAGAAATAATTTCTATCTAAAAGATAAAAGAGATTTATCTTTTTTTAAATGTTAGAATACTTTCTGTTGCAAGTCTTTATGTAAGATCCAATAATTAGGTCCCCCACCTCCAGTCCTGGAATTTGAAACCAGGGGTGCTCTACTACTGAGCTATAGCTCTAACCTTTTTTTATTTTTATTTTGAGACAGTCTCACTAAGTTGCTGAGACTGGCTTCAAACTTGTGACCCTCCTGCCTCAGCCTCCTGAATTGCTGGGATTATAGACATATGCCACTGTGTGCTGCAGAAATTAGGCATTTATTTATGGTTGGCAGATAACCTTGATTCCTTGAAAGAAAGTTTTGGCTTAATGATAGATTTAATTAAACATATTTAATTCTTTAAATTTAGGTATGCCAGTTATTTTAGAGGTTTCTAGAAAGCGGGTATAAACTTTTTTTCGGCTTTATGAATATGGATATCTCTGAGGACTGAAGGGAGAGTGGTGTCTAGACTTTAAGTGTAGATAGTTCTAAATTACTGTAAATAAAATATCCAAGAATTGTGATAAACTGCGTTATTATGATTTTAAGGGTAGAGACATAATTTTTTATTTAGTAGCTTTGTCTTTGGGTAATAATTTGACCATAGTAGATGATTTCTCCAACAAAACAGATGCATTTCTTGTTTTATCTTATCTATTTTATCTATTGTTTTATCTATGGTTCTACTAATCTCTTAGTTACCTTCTGGATGAATCTTTTTATACAAGGTCTCATAACCAATGGCTTTCCTTCCTACTGCTACCACCCATTCCTAGGTTGTTATAGTAGAACACTAATCTTCGTTCCTTCCATGTTCATTGTCTTTGAATTCAACTCATGGAGACTGGCCATGTATTTCATTAAAGCATTGCTATTATTACATTACACTAAAAAATAATTTATTGTTTGCTGGAGAAAATGTAAAGGGCTGTATAGTATAGATAATGGAACAAGAGAAGGAGTACTGTGCCAGGGCTAGGACGATGTGGGGTTTTGTCTGGATTCTAAGAACTTTACATACACAGCCATGCCCTCTGTAGAAGTCTATTATTATTATCATTGTTTTTTGGCTACACAGTAAAAAAACCCAAATTCCTAAATCTAGAATACTTTTTTCCAAACAGATTCCTTTCTGTACTGTGTCTGGCATATTGTAAATACTCAGTGCTCCTTGAATAAATGAATCCCACCAATTTTCAGAAATTTACATTTTCAGAAATTCCCACCAATATATGTCTTGAACATACCTTTGATTGTTTTTATTTTTTAAATTAGTTTTATTTGGGTTTAAGTTATAGTATAAATCACCAATTTTAACTGTACCATATAATGAGTTTGGATAAATGTATATAGTTGTATACCATCATCACAATCAAGACAGAGGATCCAGTATGATGGCACATGCCTATTATTCCAGCTACTTAGGAGGTTGAGGCAGGAAGAAGACTAGAGCCCAGGAATTTCAGGCTGCAATGGGGCAACATAGTGACACCTGTCTTTAAAAACAAAAAAAAGAAAGAAAAGAAAGAAATCATTTCATTAATCCCAAAAGTTTATTCTTGCCCTTTTTTTAAAAATTATTTTTTAGTTTTAGATGGACACAATATATTTTATTCCTACGTGGTGTTGAGGATGGAACCCAGTGCCTTATGCATGCAAGGCGAGCACACTACCACTGAGCCACAACTCCAGCCCCTTTTATAATCAATTCTCTTTGCCCCTGCCAACCACAGATCTGTTTTATAACACTAGTTTTTTTCCCTTTTTAAAGTTTTATATAAAAGGAATTATGCAGTATGTAGTTTGTGCACCTGGCTTCTTTTATATTTTACTTATAGATGTATCAGTAGTTTGATTCTTTTCATTGATTGATGGGTGGTAGTTAATTATATGGCTATGCCAGTTTGTTTACTGATATGTTTTTATTTCACTTAGATAAATTAGATACATTCATACAATGTGATTTCTAAGTAATATAAGGGTATTTTATCTTTTTAAGTAACTGGCAGACTGCTTTGCACAGTGGCTTCTTATAGGCAATGTATCAGTTTCAATTGTTCTACATTCTTGCCAACACTTGGTATTAACAATATTTTAAATTTCAGTTATCATCCTAATGAATGACTGGAAACTCATTTCAGTATTAATTTGTACTTCCTTTAAAATGGCTAATCTTTTGAGCAGCTTTTATTTGCTACTTGCTATTTACGTATCTTCTTTTGTAAATTACCCTAATCATTTGCCTCTTTAAAAAAACACATTTTTTTGCTTCTTATTGAGTTTTTAATATATTTTTATATATTCTGAGTACATGTCCTTTTTCAGAAATATGTTTGTAAACTTTTTTGTCCCATGTCTGTTGGGTCTATGCTTTCATTTTTCTTAAGTGTGTCTTTTCAAAGGATGTGATTCTTTAATTTTGATGAAATCAAATTTATTGACTTTTTTTTCCCTTTGGGATTTTTGTGGAGTATTAGATTTTTCCCTAATCAAATTCCACCTAGATTGCCTAAGAGTTTATAATCTCCTCTTTGGACCTATGATACAACTTAATTATTGTGTATGATGTTAGGTATCATATCTTTTCATGTGGGCATCCAATTGAACTAGCACCATTTGTTGAAAAATAGTATTTCTACATTTATTTAATTACTTGGGATTTTTAATTGAAAATCAATTGAGCATATATGTGTAATTTATTTTGTTTCCTTTTCATGTTGTTTATTTATTTATTTATTTTTGGTATTGGAGATTGACCCAGGGGCACTGTATCACTGAACTACATCCATAGTCCTTTTTATTTTTTATTTTGAGACATATCTCGCCAAGTTGCTTAGAGCCTTGCTAAGTTGCTAAGGCTGATATCAAACTTGACATCCTACTTTCTTAGTCTGCTGAATTGCTGGTATTACTGGTGTGGCTACCATGTTTAGCTCTGTTCCATGTTTTTACTGTTTTTATGTCAATACCCTATTTTTTTCATTCCTGTATCTTTACAGTCTTAAAATTGGATAGTCTATATGTCCTTCAAATTTGTCTTGTGTTTTAAAGTTTTTTTACTTAAAGTCCTTTGCCTTTTCATATAAATGTTTAAAAACCTATTGGGATCGGATTAGAATTGTATTGCCTCTAGGTCTATTTCATCTTAAACAATATTGAGTTTAAGTAATGATCCATGAACGGGATATATCTCTTGATGTATTTGGCTCTTTAATTTTTCTCATAGCTGTTTTATAGTTCTTATCCCTGTTATATGTTTAATAATACTGTAAATGATATTATGTACTAGTGTAAATTTCAACACTGTCATTACTAATACAACATGTCTGGTATTGAAATATATATGATTTTATATTTTGACTTTAATGTTACTAAATGTGCTTTCTAACAGTTTCTGTTATTTTTTTCATTATTTTTTTTAGATTTTTCTGCATAGAAAGTTATGTTTGCAAATAAAGATAGTTTTACTTCTCCCTTTCCATTTTTCTTCCTTTTGTTATTTTTTCTCACCTTATTACACTGGTTAGGATCTCCAGTGTTAAGCAGAAATGGTGAGTGTTGAGGGTATCCTTGCCCTCTTTCTGATGTTAGAAGAAAAGCATTCAGTGTTTCTTTCATCATTGAGTATGCTGCTATTTATAAATTTTTCTAGTTGCCCTATAGCAGGTCAAGGACATTCCCTTCTATTCCTGATTTGCTGGAGTTTAATTATTTGAGTTGTAATGGCCTCTTATGCATTGTGTTTTAGTCTTTTAATTTAGTAAATTATCCTGATTGATATTCTTTTAATAAAGCCACCTTGAATTCTAAAATAAACCCATTTTATCATTGTATATATATAATGAGATATGTATGTGTGTGTTTTCATATTTATTTATATATATGTATATGTATATATATATTTTTTTTCCTCCCCCCACCCCCAGGATTTGATTTATTAGGATTTTTTTATCAAATATTTTTGTGTCTATTTTCTGGAGGGATATTGGTCTGCAGTTATATTTCCTTGTGTTTGTCATTTATTCTTACTTAAACCATTGTAATGCTGGCCTCATAAAATGAATTGGGGGATGTTTTCCCTTTTATTAGTAGGAAGAGTAAACACTAACTTATTTGTGAATTCACACGTAAGTTCACTTGTACCATTCTTAAGAACTTATTTCTTATGACTAAAATAAACATTTTAGTATTTGGTAAAGGGTATGTTCTACCTTTCAAATATTCTCCAAATAGTTATTTGTACCTAAAACTAAACTAGCAACAACAAAACAGAAACTTGAATATACAAATAGGGTTACAGTAGGTATTTATAAACATTGATATGCACATTAAATGTTTTATATCTTTGAGTGTAAATTTAATCACAACACATTTTGAATATATTAAAGCATATTCACAGAAATGTTTAAACTTGCATTAATTTTTATTCATTTAAACACTTTATCCAGTTTCTTATTCATTCTTATTAAGTCATGCATTGTTTATGCTTCAACTTCTTTTTTTTAAAACTTTTTAAATTGTAGATGGACACAATACCTTTATTTATTTATTTTTATGTGGTGCTGAGGATTGAACCCAGTGCCTCACACATACAGATGAGTGCGGTACCACTGAGCCACAACCCTAGCCCAGTGCTTCAACTTCTTAACAAATTTTTTAGTGGTAATTGTTATACTGCAGTGAATTAAAATAAATCTTGATTTAGCAGAATATTGTTCTACTTACATTTCTTCCTAGCAAGAAACTATTTCTTAAAAGTGCAATGGTTCTTAAATTGTATCTTTATATATGAGAAAACTGGTAGATCTATTGCAGTTGCTTAGTCATCAATTTGACTTGATATTATTGCATGGCTTTTGGCATGTTGGAGTTGAAACATCCAAAGCACATTCTGTGAACTTCAGGATCTGATTAATAATAGTATTTGTTAAACTGATTATACTGTTTTTAAAAATTGTTTTGGAGGGTTGGGAAATTGGATTGAATGAATTAATAGTAAGCTAATTTGGCAGTAAAGAAATCAAATTTATGTTTTGATGAGATGAAAATAATTTGTTGCTTACTTAGGTATTTTCAAGAATATTTGAATTAAAACTTTACCAAGAGCTTTGTAAACATTTGCTATGTTATTTTTGTCTGTATCTAGTTTAAAATATATACTCCTTGGGGAGAAACTGTATGCCCTGTAGATCGTCTAGTATGTTCTTACGTTGATAAATGTTATATAGGATTTGTTAGGATAATGAAAACTTAAAACTGCCTAGAAAGTTTGAATAATATAAAATGAGATTTAATAAGGTGCTTAAATAGATTCTTTTTTCATTTTTTGTTCTTACAACAATCATGAACCTTAACTTTCTCTCCTGTGTAAATTTGCTAAGTGCATACTTTGCAGTAAACGCCACCTACATAATGATATAATCTGTGAGTCAATAGCTATAACCAAATCATTAAATGCATTGTTGATACTTTGCATGATTATATTTTATGAAGTGTCTCACTCCATGAACTGCACTTATATTTTGTTTACTCTAAGGCATTACATAAAAAGCCAAGTTTTACATTACTAAAAGCAGCAGTAAAACTAGTATAATGTATATTTTAAATGAATATTAATGAAGACAAAGTAAGAAAGAAGTAGTAAATCTCAGGGATGGATGTTCTAACTCTCTCAGAAGTGTCGTATTTTATAAATTATGGTAACCTGCCATCTTACAAGTAAAATTGTGAAAACATTAAATATATCAAAGTAAGAAGTGTTAGAAGACATTTGTAGCTCTCTGTTGCACATATAATAAAATATATATTGTTGATTAAGAAATTGAGAGATCATCTAAGGAAGTGCCATCTTTTCTTACTGTAGAAATAGAAGTATGTATACTTGGAACTGACAAGGAAAATAGGGAGCAGTGTTTTTTTTTTTTATAGTGGGCATGTGTAGCTTATAATTACCTGCTGTATCTTAGTGTAATTAGTGATGCAAAGTATCAAGTTTGAGGATTTTATTCCCTCCTAAACCTGGGCTAGGGGGAAGGGAGGTTAAAGAAAAACTCTTGAGATTCTGTGAAAATCCTGCTTTAGATGAGGTGTTCCAGAATGAATGACCAAGTGATACAATGAGGCTTTATAACAACTTTAGTTTGTCAATTTCAGGTTTAATGTTTAGAAAAGTAAGATTGAACATTGAAAGTTATATTTTTGGATTTTTAAAAATGTTGGTTTATCTGATTTATTTGATGAGTACATAATGTATAGGGAAATGGGGAGAGTGTCAGGGTGATCACTGCTTTATTGAACAAATTTTTTTTTCTAATAAAGTTACATCTGTTATGTGATGTTGTTAATATTACATTAAATTTAGTTTCATTCATGCATATATGGAGGTGCAGCAATGTATGTGTTTTATGTTAAGCTGTGTAGTTCTTAGCATACTTGATGCTGATATAATTTGAATCTTTTTGTAAGAAACTCTGGTATTTTGGTTTAATATAATACTTAAAGCCTAAAATAGATTTAGTATCTTCATAGTGTTTGACAAGTAACTTCGGTTTTTTCAGCCTATGCCTTCCTTTGTCTAGTTTGTCACAGACACTGTGACAAAGCTGGTAAGTTTGTGTGTTCATATTTAGGTTGGGTTGTTAGCCAGGATAATGGTAGAGGGCAAGAGGAAGATCCCAGATGAGAGTCCTTTGATATGTGTCACCATCTTTTATCATGGAAAACTCATTATATAATAAATTTTTTCTATATCATGTCACTATAATGTTACTTAATATCTTTTTTCTTGACAATAAAATAGCACATAGATCATTAAGAAGAGAGGAACTATTACCCATAATCTCAGCATTCATAATAATTGGATTACCTTTTATAGATAATAATACACGTGAAATTATTTGAGGGTAACTACTATAAGATTTTTTCAGATTCTGCCTTCTCAAAATATAAGTTACTCTGCATAGAATGAGTACAAACATAGCAGAATGAGTGTGTAACTAGGGGCTAAGGTGAAGACTCCCAAGAAGTCTGGGAAGGAAAAAGTCCTCATTAACTCACTGATGTGCTGACCAAAAAGGGAAAAATACCCAAAACATCTGACTTCATGAGTGTATCTGTGGAAATGCAAGTATTATACATAAATAAGTATTGTTAACCATGTTGTATATTATTTGCAACTTATCCTTTATTACTTTTGAAATTAATTTTGACTCCAGTTGCATTTTAGTTAGCTGTGTCCCTCCCAATGAAAAATAATGTCTTCACAACTGAAGAAGTGTCCAGTAAGCACTACTTTTATTATGAGAATTTAATTAATAGTATCTTGTCCTAAAACTTAACAAGTGTGTATTCTACCTTTCACAGATGCAATTGAGGTAGAAATCATTCCTGTTTATCTGAATGAGAACTCTGGTAAAATTCCTTTGATTCTAAGATAACTAGATGAAATGTGTTGCATAAATCATGTCACTGCAAACAGTTGTCACCTGGCACTAGAACTTGATGAAATTTAAAAATGTTGGCTCATTGCCTGTAGTGTTCAGTTGCAGTTCTATAGAAAGTCTGCTTGTACCAGATGCAGTAGTTCTTGGTGTGATGCAAGATTCATCTCTCAAGTGATAGGACTGGTGTAAATTTATACAGAGATCCATGCTCTGAGCTACTGAGACATACTTAGTGGACCTTTGTTTGAATTTCTCATTGTGTTCCCTTTGGCACAATTATAAGAAAATGGAAAAGACCTTCAGTTTGGTGAAACCCTCTGTATTTTAGTCCAGCATCTACCATAGAGTGGGATTATTTTCTGTAATATTCTTGACAGATGATCAGATCTGGGCTTTAAGATGCTGTTTTTATTTGAAACTATTTACTCCCCTTCAGACCTCATATTTGCTTCCATCAATTTCTGAAATGTTACATTCATCTTACTTATTGGTACTTTTGTTTTAAACCTCACCTTTTCCTACAGAATTATAGAGATCTACTCAGCATATGTAGAAAAGGGGCAAGAAACCCATTCTCTTTACTCCAGAAGAAAACATAACTAAAGGGCTGTAGCCTTCTTCTTTTTAAAAACCACATTAGATTTTGCCATTCTCAGATCTTGAAACCTCTGCTACTTATAGGAAAATATATAGACTTTCTTGGACATCAAACAGGTGCATAATTGCTGAAAAAAATCCCTTTTTCTCGTTTCCCACCCCACCCCCTATTTTTCCCACTCCATAAGTAAGTACTCTAATGTTTTAACCTGAATCTTTTCGTTTGTGTTCTTGTAAAACATGTAGATTTATTTTGTGTGCACACAATGGGTGTGTACATATTTTAAATTTGTATTGCTGGTATTATGCTGTAGGCATTGTTTATTTTGCCTTGAACACTATTCCATCTTGATTGCTACTCCTAATTGCTGCTTAGTATTCTGTAGAGAATATTTGCTTTTATTTATCCTATAGCCTATATATTATATATCCTATATATTAGGCACCTAGATTATAAAAGCTTTTTATAACTGGCTGCATGTTTTCAGGCTGTTTCTTGCAGCTTATAATCTGTGGAACTTCAACCCCAGACACATGAAGTTAATCACTTTTGTGTGAAAACAATGTACTTTTTCATATTGCCGTGGCTTTTGCACATGCTGTCCCTAAGATACTTCCAGTTTTCTAATGACTGCTTTTTCACAACTCAACTTGAATGTTGTTTCTTGATGAAGTCTTCAATAGCTGTTTTATGCTTGAGCTAGTTTCTCTGTACTCTGCTCAACAGCACTTATTTTTATCTTGGTAATTTAGAAGTGTATATTTCTGCCTATTGGTCTATATTTCCCTCTGGATTACTTAAAGTCAGGAACCAGATCATAGGCATCATTTTGTCCTTTGTTTTAATTTGTTCAGGTGCATATAGGAGGCAGTCATTTATTGAGTGAATGAAGGGTGTGGAAGTTTTTTAAAAGTGATATACTGACAGTATAAGCACATGAGTCTCACAAATTGAAACAAAAATACAAAAATAATATATGAAACTCAGGGAATGACATATTGGAGACTGAATCCTAAAATGAATTGAGAGATACTAAGCACCACAACATACTGTGTTCCGATTATGAAAATGAAGCAAATAATTGTTTGAGACTGATGGTATAATGTTACGTGTTAAGCAGAGTTATGGAACTCCTGGATTGGTTTCAACTGATCCATCATAAGAAAACAATATAAAAATTCAATAAAGGAGACTAACAGTGATACTGAGGGAATTAAAATCAAGGAAGGTGAAGCAATGATGAGACCACATTCTGATGCTTTCAACTAGTTAAATGTCCTACTATTAAATGACTAGCAGATATGCATGACTTGGTGATCTTCTGGCAATTATGGTCAGTACCAGAGGTGCCAAATGGCTAAACATTATGTAGATACTCAAGAATTTCACAACTATAAAGATTAGTAGATTTTATATCAGTCCTTGTGACAATTTTCTTTTCATTAGCTAGGTGGTTTGTGAGAATTTAACCAGGAAAAGAATCAGGTCTCTGGAGACCACATTAAAGGAAGTATCACATTAAATATTGTGTATTTTTTTTCCAGTATGGGTGGAAGAAGTCTATTTGAGCAAGGTTTTAGATTAAGTGTTTCATGGTATAGTCATGATGTAGGTAGTCAAATTAGGGTAGATTATTAGGATTGATACAAACTTGGATAGAGGATTTCTATGACATGACGTGGCTCTTTTTCCTCTTTTCCTATGAATCATTTTTATCACTGAATTGGATGAAAGAGGCAAAAGCTAATAGTGTGGATGAAGGAATCAGGATTGAAAAGAAGTTTAGCCATCTGAAATAATTGGCTAGAACTAAGTTGGCATATAATAGTGACATGTAAAATTCTGCACATTGGTTTGTCAAATTAATCATACATCAAGACTATAGAAGACATGTTTTTAAGAGCATTGTATGCGGAGACTTGGTGATTTGTAATATTATTGTCACTGCCATGTTCCCTGTTACTATCCCTCCAAAATTCAGGTGTTGAAACTTAATGGCCAGCATGTTGGCATTAATATGTGAGCCTTTAGGGTTGTTTAGGTTATGAGGGACCTTTTCTTCTTTGATTAGATTGATACTTTACAAAGGAGGATTCACACACCATTCTATATGTAGATTGCTCTTCCATACCTCTGCTATGCAAAGACACAAACTTCCTTCCCTCTGGAGAATGCAGCGCTCACCAGACAACTGAACTTGCCAGTGACTTTATCTTGGAATTTACAGCCTCCAGAACTTGAGAAATAAATTTATTTGATTTATGAAGTATCTAGTCTCTGATTTTTCTGTTATGGCAGTACAAGCAGACTAGGATACTGTATAGATTCTTTTAATAGAAGTATAGTCTCTGTGGACCGAAGAGAAGATATCATTGTGTTCATTTATGACTTCCAGGCTTTTTGTTTTTTCTTTCTTTTTTTTTTTTCATTTGTGGTGCTGGAAATCAAATGTAGGACCTTACATATGCTAGGCAAGTGCTCTACCACTGAACTACACCCCTGCCCAGTTCCAGGTTTTAAGATGCTATCTGGGAACTTTCTCATAAAAGGGATATTTCAAAGAATCAGGGTGGTTTCTTTATTAAAATTAACATATATATATATATATATATATATATATATATATATATGTGTGTGTGTGTGTGTGTGTGTGTGTGTGTGTGTAAAGAGAAAAATCATTGGAATAACAGCTATGTTTTTTCAAGTATTTAAAAATTAAAAGAGGAATTAGCCTATTTCTATATTTTTCAGGTTTTCTTTTTCTTTTTTTACATTGTTGATTTTATTATTTCTTTTATAATATTAATATGTGACTGTGCTTTTTTTAAAAAAAACTAATCCTTTTATAATTTTGTTGTTACTGCCAATTTTACTGGCTTTCTAATTTGATTTCTGCTGCTATCTTAATTCCCTCCTACTGACTTTTTAAAAAATTCTAATTAGTTATACAATGCAGTAGAATTTGTTTTGACATAAAGGGAGCATAACTTCTCATTCCTCTGGCTTTACATGGTGCTAAATCACACTAGTAGTATAATCATACATGTATATAGGGTAATAACGTCTGTCTCATTCTACTGCCCTTCCCATCCTCACTACCCCAAACCTCCCCTCACTCCCCTCACAATCTAAAGTTCCTTCATTCTTCCCTATCCCACCCCCCACTATGGATCAGCATCCCCTTATCAAAGAAAATATATGGCCTTTGGTTTTTTGGGATTCGCTTATTTCACTTAGCATGATATTCTCTACTTCCATCCATTTACCTGCAAATGCCATAATTTCATTCTTCTTTAAGGCTAAGTAATATTCCATTATGTATATGTACTACAGTTTCTTTATCCATTCATCTGTTGAAGGACATCTAGGTTGGTTCCACAGTTTAGCTATTGTGAATTGAGCTGCTATAAACATTGTTGTAGCTGTGTTACTGTAGTATGCTGATTTTAAGTCCTTTGGTGTAAACCGAGGAGTGGGATGGTTGGGTCAAATGGTGGTTCCATTCCAAGTTTTCTGAGGAGGAATCTTCATACAGCTTTCTATAGTGGTTGCACTAATTTGCAGTCCTACCAGCAATGTATGAGTGTAACTTCCTACTCATATTCTTGCCAACACTTATCATTGCTTGTATTCTTGATAATTGCCACTCTGACTGGAGTGAGATAAAATCTCAGAGTAGTTTTGATTTGCATTTCTCTAATTGCTAGAGATGTTTAACATTTTTTCATGGTTATTGATTAATTGTATTTCTTCTTCTGTGAAGTGTCTGTTCAGTTCCTTGGCTCATTAATTAATTGGGTTATTTGTTTTTTTGGTGTCAAGTTTTTTCAATTCTTTATATATCCTGGAGATTAATGCTGTATCTGAGGTGTATATGGTAAAGATTTTTCCCACGCTGTAGGCTTTCTCATCACTTTATTGATGAGAGAAAGCTTTTTAGTTTGAATCCATGTTTATTGATTCTTGATTTTAGTTCTTGTGCTTTAGGAGTCTTGTTAAGGAAGTCAGGTCCTAAGCTGACATGATGAAGATTTGGGCCTACTTTTTCTTCTGTTAGGCATAGGGTCTCTGTTCTAGTGTCTAAGTCTTTGATCTACTTTGAGTTGATTTTTGAGCAGGGTGAGAGGTACAATATTATGTCATTTTTGTTACTATTGTTCTGTAATATAGTTTAAGTTCTGGTATTGTGATGATGCATCCTGCTTCACTCTTCTTGCTAAGAATTGCTTTGGTTATTCTGGGTCTCTTATTTTTCCAAATGAATTTCATAATTGCTTTGTTCAGGTTTTCAAAGAAAAAGTTAAATATCTAATATGGTGCTGAAAATAGTACCAAGGATTGGGATTATATTAATGATTGAAAACAGAAATACTTCCTTACTGCTTATAGCATAGACAATCTGTTGGAAAAGGTAGACATTAGCCAAGTAATTACATGAGTGAATGTAAATTGCAACTATGCCAACTTCAGTGAAGTAGAGGTACATGGTACTGTGAGAGACCACATATTTTGTAATGAAATTTTATTTGGTTAGTGTGATAATGGAAGGGAAGACTTGATAAGGTGAGAAAGAGGGCATTAGCCAGGTAAAAATGGACAAAGAGGGATGTAGGGTGAGCAAGTATGGTGAATACAAAAATCAGAAAGTCTGCCTGGCACACAGAGTATTTTCTCTAAAGGAAGGGATCAGGCCATATTCAGCCTTTGAAGACCATAGTAAGAAGTTTACTCCTTATCTAGAAACAATAAAAGTGTTTGGTAATCTTACCTAAACACATATATGATTTAAATTTGGGAAGATATCTCTGGCTACTGTGTAGGGGATTGATTGAAGTCAGAGAAGGTGTGATTAAACCACTTAAGGAAGGATTGCAGGTGATGAACAGGCGTCGTTATGCTCCAACAAAAATATATGCTCCAAAAAGAGAAAAAATCCTGGAAGTCACAAATGAACACAACACACATGTGTGGTTATGCTCCATAAATAAACACACAAATGCTGTCTTATTGGAGAAAGTAGAATTGAGTTCAGACTCTCAGGTGCAATAGATTGAACATAAAAATTTTGGGGCAGAAGATTTGGGTATAAATCCCAGTTGTGCTACCAACTAGTTGATGGCCTTGGGCAAACAGCATTATTATTATTTTTTATCTCCAGTTTAAGTGTTTTGTTATTCTTACAGTTTTTTTTTTTTTCAGGATTAGATGGTTTGTTATATGTGTGAATGAATGGCTTAAAATACTGTGAAGTGTTCTATGTGAAATAGAAGATTTCAGGGAAAAAAGTAATCAATAATATCAATATTAGACAGGGTTGTCAGTAATGGATTGGGACTTTTTTTTTCAGTGATTCCTAGTTTAACTAGTTTGAATGGGTGGTTCTTTTAGAATTTTTTTTATTATTATAGTTTCAGAATTTTGTATCTCTTCCCAATTGTTTTGAAGCATTCAGTATCAGCAATAGAGTAATATTTTTTAGTAGGTCTATGCTCTTTGGTTTTCTAGTAGTAATTGAGTAGTTTGAGGTGTTTTAAATCAGTTTTACATCAATTGTTTTCCTTATGTGTGATCTCAGAAGTAAAAAGCAATTTTAAGAAATCTATGGCAAAACCTTAAAGCAAAGAATTAGAAAGTATAAAAAATTCTCATATCATTTAGTTGGGTGGAAGTTTGGTATTTTCAGGTACATAGAGATACACATGTATTTCTTCTCTGGATCGTTATGTGTGTATGTATTGGAAATCATGCAAAGGTCCTGTGAAATATACATTTAGTTTTTCTTTTAATACCTGTATTTTATTATTTTTTTTAGTATGGTACTGAGGATCAAACCCAGCACCTTGCACATGCTAGGTGAGTGCTCTACCACTGAGCCACAACTCCAGCCCCTATACTTTTTGTTTTTAAAATGCTAATTTTAAAAGCATGATACAGTGAAAATCAGGGTAAAATAATGTTTTTTGTTTTTTTTTTTTGCTGCTTTTTTTGTGAGAGATAGAAAAAGAACAAATTTTCTAATACCTCTTAGGAGGGCATATGTGTATTTGCTATTATGACAGAATTCACTCAAACATACATGTTTATTTGCATTACTCTAAACTGCATTTTTATTAAAGTTTTTATGTATGTTACCTCTGGCCTCAAAGGTATACCCAAGTAAAATGTGACAGACCCTTTTGCAGTTCACTAAGACAAAAGTCAGGATGCAAATAAAATCTAAAATTTTAAATATGCACTGTTTTCTGTGAGAATCCCAAAGACCATGCCCATTGTAGCTCTTTAAAAGTTTTAGAATGTTTGATGTTACAGTACTTGAGAATTTTCTCGTTTATGGTCTGTGAGAATTATTTACTTCTAAATATTTGTGACTTTGTGTCTTTTGCTTTGGAATATTTCTGTGCAGAGGAGTAAATAATGATAGTATTTAGTGATAAATATTTAGTTCAATATGGAACCAGGAATAATAATTTCTAAAAACCAGTTATACTTTGGCAGTGTTCATATTTGCTTCTGAATCCATAGATGAGTAGAAGACATGCCTGAGTGATAAATCCAATCTTCACACAGACTGCTGATAATGACAGTGATAGATAGGTTAGCCATGAGGCTAAAGATTTTACATGTATTTTTACTTCTTGCTGTGGTGCTATATTAAAAAGAGATAATACACAGATAGCAGACACAAAAGTTGATGTCAGAAACCTATATGGATCCCAGAGTAATAATGAATTTTTTGTTGTTGCCCATTATAATGAGTTTTTAAATAATTAATGCATGCACATAATGAAAAATAATCCAGATAGTTCAATAGTTTATTTAGTGCAAAGTATGTCTCCCTCTCACTCTAGCCTCCCGTTCCCTTACGCAGAGGCAACTACTTTATCTAATTTTTGGTTATTATTCTAAAGATAATGTTAACATGAGTTCATTTTTTAAAAAAAATGGCATCTAAGGATCAAAGAAACAAACTTTAAAGAGCTGGTTTGTCACTGGGTTGTCACCTGGGTTAGCCAAGTCAGGGAAGGCTGGATGCCTAAGACACTAGGGTTGAAAATGCACCAGGACCATCTGCATTTATCCCCCTATCCCATAGGGGTGGTAGAAAGTCCTTGCAGCATTCGTGTGTGTTTTATAGATAAACAAAGTCATTATTTAAGTCACATGTATAGTTAAAGCAGAACTCAGCTGCAGGGTTATGCCTCTTTCTATCCTACCACAGTGAAGTGACCTCTGGATTTCAGAGTGTTGTGAAGAATTATATAACTGGAAAAACAGCATACCTCAGGGACACAGCCACATAAATGTTTATAGCAGCACAATTCATAATAGCTAGACTGTGGAACCAACCTAGATGCCCTTCAACAGATGAATAGATAAAAAAAAAGTGGCATAAATACACAGTGGAATATTACTCAGCAATAAAAGAGAATAAAATCATGGCATTTGCAGGTAAATGGATGAGTTAGAGAAGATAATGCTAGGTAAAGTTAGCCAATCCTAAAAAAACCAAATGCCGGAATGTTTTCTCTGGTATAAGGAGGCTGATTCATAATGGGGTAGGGAGGGATAGCATGGGACGAATAGATGAACTCTAGATAACGCAGAGGGGTGGGAGGGAAGGGAAAGGGTATGGGGATAGAAATGATGGTGGAATGTGATAAACATTATTATCCAAAGTACATATGTGAAGACACAAATTGGTGTGAATATACTTTGTATACAATCAGAGATATGAAAAATTGGGCTCTATATGTGTAATAAGAATTGTAATACATTCTGCTGTCATAAATAAATAAATAAATTAATTAAAAGAAAAGGGGGGAAAAGAACTATACAATTGAAATAAGAATCTCAAGCAAACATTTTAGGAAGCCAAAAATAGTGCTTTTTTTTTTTTTTTTGCTTGTTTTCTTTTAAAATGCTGTTTTAATTTTAGAATAGATTTAGATTCCTGGAAAGTTTATAACAATAGTACATGGTTTTCATATACCCTGCCCTAGTTTTTCCTATTAACAGGTTTCACCACTATAAAGTTACTCCTTATCCCTTATAATCATATTGTACTCTTTCAAAGGAAGTAATTCTACAACATACATTTAAGGAGTGGGAAGTTATATTCCTCCTTGAGCCTGGAATATCTAAGTAAATTATCGGGCATACTTCTGAACAAGGGATTTCTCTCTCCTCACCCGTCTATGTTCTGTCATTTAAGTATGGATTCATAGTATGATTATTAGGTTATAATTCAGTACAACTGAGGGCTTTTTAAAGTTGGCTTCTGGGTCTCTGTGATGTACCTTTCTCATGGTGATTATATTTTATTGAGCACTTCTTTACTTTCTGAATATACAGTATACTTAAGATTCAACTTATATATTTCCTACTCTTCTTCTAGAAACTGCAGTTTCTCCAAGTTGGCCTTATTCCTTTTACTGAAAGATAATATTAGAAACTAAGATCTAAGTGCCAGATATGTAATTGCAATTCTTTTTAAAATCCAAATATTGAGTGGAAAAGAAAGTTTTACTTATTGTCCTAGGAAACATTAAATTAGATCTTAATAAGAATTTATTTAATTTTGCTGAAATGTAAGATTTGCTTCAGTTATTTGAATTGATTGATACTAAGAATTTTTAATGGACAAATCTAGGAAATTTTATTACTTTTTTTTGTTACTTAAGAAAAAAACCTGTCCTTGATGTTAATTTACTTGATATATATGTGTGTGTGTGTGTATATATATATATATATATATATATATATATATATATGTGTGTGTGTAATATATATATATATATATAATGTATATTTTATGTAAAACATTTTATGATATGTATATTATATAATAAATATTATATAGAAGTGTGTGTTATATAATTATGAATAATATACATTTTATTAAAAAAATATATAATATATGTGTGTGTATATATTTTGGTGCACTTGACCAGAATACCTGGGGCAAAACTTAGAGCATGGTAATTTGAAACAGGTTGAGATTAACTCTGGGATATTGAAAGGGTTTTATATTCCATTAGGAAAATTAACAGGCATGGAGTCTATGAAACACATGTAGTTTATATTTATCTAAAGAGTAATACTTTTTTTATGACTAAGCATTTATTTTGTGTGTCCAGCAGAGAATTGGGGAAATGGTTTTTTAAGAAAAGGGAAAAGCAAAACAAAAAATTAAAAAATGATTAAAGAGAATAATGACTAATCTGTTATAAATAATCTATTATATTAATCTGATGTCCTAATATATATTATATATATTAATTTTCTATATATACGCTATATATTAATTTTCTGTCTCTTTGTTAAACTATAAGAATAGTCTTTTTAAGTCAATGTAAATAGAAAAGTATTTTAAAAAGCCTGTGTACAATTGCAATTAGTAAGAAACAGAACTTATCAGGAACATAACCAGCAGGTAAAAAATAAAGCAAAGGTAAATGAAGGTATCTTTAATGAATTAGTAAACCATGACAGCACATGGGAAAATCATGAGGCAGAAATGCCCTGGGAGCTCTAGAATGAAAATAGCTGGAAAGCCTCAAGAGGAGTGGAGTGAGTGTAGAGATGGGAAAACAATAAAAGTGAGATTTTGGGTGAGGATTGCTGGTGAGGGGTGAGGATTGCTGGTGAGTGCTGAGGCTGGCAAGGTTGCCAGGAAAAATGTGAGATCCCAAGCATCTTATTGGAGGTTCAGTGGAAATGTTGAAACCAATGCTTGAAGAGCCTGGAAACGGTGATCTGGGACCTGGCAGAGGGAAATATTTTTATTGTGTCCACAGTATGTTAGGTACTGCCCTTCCATGTATTATGTCATTTAATTCTCACATCAACTCTTTGAGAAGAGGATGTTATTAGTTATGTCTTACATGACGAAATGAGGCACTGAGGGAATTGAGAACATAGGGTAAATGACATAGCAGCCAACTGGATGGAGGTAAAATCAGACCAAGATATTATTTTTAACTTCAAAGTTGTGTAGGGATCAAGTTGAAAACCAGCTAGGTATAGCCTAGGTGCAAACTCTTAGGGCTTGGAGCAACCAGCTGTACTTTTTGGAGTTTTGGTGTTTAATTGGTTAAGAGAAAGGAATTTAAAATGGTACCAGGTTTAGATAGTTCTTAGTTGTTTAAGCAGTTAAAAGTTGGGGTACTGATCATGATCTGTATCTTGGGAAGGTCTCAGAATGGACAGTGGATTAATGGTGATGGATGATACAGAAAACAGGCTTGGGCATGGGATTATTTGGTCATTTTAATTACCATTTAACACTCACTTTGAACAAAATCCTTTGACAGGATTTATACAGGGAGTAATTTTGACTCTTCTTGAGGAGGATAATATTTAAGGATTGTTTTATGACTCTGGCAAGCTGGTTGATATTGCATTAGTCCATTTTTGAATGGGAAAGGAGAATAACTAAAACCACTGTGAATTTTAAGAAGGTAGTTTTTTAAAATGGTGTGTTTGTATTTACAGAGTAAATCTCAAGAGCAAATTAATTATATGACTATAGTTCTTGAAGTTAAGTAGGCTAAGTGAGGGAAAAGCATGATTTAATCTTGCTTTATTGCTTGCCAAATCTCTAGGCTAGCCATTTTTTCCTTTTAATAAAAATGCTTGTGGTTCCTTGTTTTCCCATTAGCTCATAGTTGAGAGCTCTGTTAAGTTGTCTGTGAGACGGAGTGTATTAAGCTTGCCTGATTAAAATTGTTCACGAGAGATCAAGCAGACAAGGGACTTTTAGCATAATTAAAAAAGCACTGCTGCCCTTTAAAGATGAGAAATCAGATTTTCAAAATTTATATCCACCTGTAGGGATGTGTGTTTATGTAATTATATTCCATTTCTTTCATGAACCCTTCTTTCTTAATTCATACATGGTGTCTTTCCTTTTATAGGGTATTATCTTTGCATGTAAGAAACAAAAGAACTGTTTAGAAGAGCCTAGAACTTGAATGAATCAAAATGTTTCCCTTGAAAGATCACAATGTAACAAGTTAAAAAAATTATCAGTTACCTCCTTATTTTTTTTTTGAACAGAAAAATGACATTTTAATCTGATTAGCCAGCAACATAAGAACAAATCTCTTCTTGGAAGCACCAATTTTTATAGTGGTAAAGTAGGTGTTTTAGAAGGAATAATATTGGGTAAATTAGAGATCAAGGAATGAATTATCAACACTAGCGTATTATCAATCACCAGATCAGAATAATATTAATTTCATATTCTCCTAATGTCCTTGAATATTATCCTACCACTCTGATGGTGTTTTGCAAAATTTAACCATAGTAGACAAGTTCTTGGTTGCTTACTTTAACTTTTGAGGGTTTTTAAATTCATTTTTCTATATAAACATTACTTTCAGTTAAATCTAAATTTTGACACAGAAAGACTGATAAAACAGCCTACTGTTGATGTTTTATAATTTACTAAATGTACAAGTAGATATTAAGTAAAAGAAAACCAGCGAATGGAAGGATAGCAGAATAAAATAGACATTATTATTGCTGTGGGTATATATGTGACTGCATGACCAATGTAATTCTGCAACCTGTACACTCAGAAAAATGAGAAATTATATCCCATCTGATTTAAATGTATGATATGTCAAGATCATTGTACTGTCATGTGTAACTAATTAAAACAAATTAAAAAAATGGCGGAAAAAAAAAAGTGGAGTGGAAAGCTCAAACCAGAGTTTAAAATGGTACCAGGTTTAGATGGTTAGAAACCTCCTCAGTAACCCTAAGCCTATCCTTTATTCTGCTTCTTGTGGACTTCTTGAACTTCCTTTGCAATACTATTCTATTGAAATTAATTGTACACAGCAAGATAATCACAGATAAACTTGAAAGCTTTCAAGGGAAATTTCCTAATTTTTGTCATTTGATCCTTCCAATTTCCTAATAGACTTATTTTTCATATAAATGTGTTTTAGGCTAAACACCTCATAGAATTCAGAATAAAACATTTTAAATATAGAGTGACAGGCACTTTTACATTTCAGTGCTTTTTAGGAGAGTTTGAAGTTATCCTTTTCTTAGGAAAGTCATTCACTTAAAGTCCACAGATCAGAATTATTACCCTATCTACTTTAAAGTTATAGTTGATCTCCATTTTAAGTTGGTTTTATATGGGTTTAGATATTATTTAAATCATATATAAAATAACTACATAATGGTTAACATCTAACAGGTATTAATCTTATCATTTGATGCCTGTATAGTACTATTGCTATTGTTTAATCTTAAAAGATAAAATAACTTACATAATAGTTGAATTTAGTTATGTTCTATTTTTACTTTTTAAATTAAATTATTTATTCTAATTTGTTATACACGATGGCAGAATGAAATTCATTTCATATTACACATATAGAGCACAATTTCTCAAGTCATGATTGTACACAAAGTGTTTTCACACCATCCATGTCTTCATACATGTACTTAGGGTAATGATGTCATTCTAACTCATTCTACCATCATTCAGTTACTTCCTTATTGAATGCCAGAGTAAAGTTGAAGATGACAATGGGAAAAATTAAAGCAAATTGCGTATCCTGTGTTCTCAGGCTAATCTGAAAAAATTATACCAGTTTTTGGGAAATAGTCTCCTTTTGTTTAATGGATGTCTTAGCCCAAAGTTTTTAATTTTGTCTTTTTATTTTGCAGTTCTCAGACTTTGCATTGCTGGGCTTTGAAATAATTCATTATTATTTTATTTTATTATCATATTTCATGGAAAGAAATGGATATACTTAATGTGGTTTAAAATTGCTCCTTCTTTTGTCTGTTTGAAGGAAAGTCCACTGCTATAGACTGTTTGAGTACTTTCTTGAGCATGTCAGTTTTTTTTCCTGTGTATGTTTTTAAAAAGACGTTTTAGTTCTTTCCAGAATAAATCAAAATGATAGTGCTATAATGAGGCAGTATTTTAAAAGAACATTATTAAGGTGTGAATTTTTTTTTAAAACCTACATGTACAAGGCATTAATTTTAAAGACTAATGGCTTCTGACATGGGGATACTTCTTTAGGGAAGGCATTTTCCTCAACAAATAAGTAATGCTTTGTTTTCACCTAGAAAATTGCTTTAGAATATTTTTCATGAAATTTAAATGATTTTTCCATTAGTTGAGAATGGTTCTCAAAGTGTCTTGATTTGTTTTAGCTTCATCTTAGTTTGCATTTTTAAAAATATTTAGCTCTATCTTGATTTTAACATAAAACAACAGTGTCCAACAAGAACCCAAGTTATTTCCATATCAGGTCTGAGCAAGAGAATACAATGATAGAAGAAGCTTCTCAAACCAAAATGTATTGTAAATTCCTATAGTTATGTTTGGACTGATTTGAAAAAAACTAATCAAACATATTTGACCAGGCATAAAAATATTTTAATTTAAATCATAAGAAATAAAGATGAAAGGAGCCTGAAATTTTAAATGGTAGAAGTTGTTTTATTTCCTTCTTTTTTTTCTTCTTTTTAAAAAAATGTCTCATTATCTGCAGGAGGAGAGCACTAAACAAGGTTACAAATTGAAATGGTAAAATCTGAATACTTTTATTTGTGGGAGGAGGTCACAAAAAAGGTTATTCCTCTGACTTCTTCTTGACAAGTAATCAGAGAGGAGTTCAAAGATTTCCTGGTCTCCAATCATTTTAGAGTCTTGAGAATTAAGTTTCGGCATCAAATTATATATTACTTTTACTTTTGATTAAATAAACTGTTTTAATAGACTATACAATCCAGCAGACTAGGTAATAATAGATGTTACAATTAAGATATAATTGAGGATGAAATCTTATGGAATTTTTAAGATGTCGTATGTGTTGTGGTTGTGGAGACTTGTGTATCTCTATTATACATAGTATTACTTCTTTTATATATCCCTGCAAAAAAAAAGTCCTTTATTTCAGATACTGCTTAGTATATCTGTTTATTCATTCATCTATCATTCATTCATTCAGACAATAAACACTTTTTGAACATTTCTTATACCTCAGGCATTAGGCTTGGGTGGTAGAGATACTGTGATGAGTTTACCTGTTTTTGAGGAGAGATTTATGACAGAAACAAACTCACAGATAAATCAGTATAAACATAGAATGGTATAATGTAATTGTGGCTGGAATATCAGAAATGATTTCAAAAGAGGGAATTATATTTAAAACTGATTCTGGAAGGGCAAGAGTCCATTTGCTGAGCCCAAAATAAGAAAAATGTACATGTAGAAAGTGGGAAGAGCAAGTACAAATGTACTGCATTTTTAAAGGACTTTTAAAATATTTTAGTCTGTCTGGACTATATAGATGTACTTGCAGATGATTCTGGAAAACTAGGTGGGAAGGCTCTTGTTCACCACTTTGACAAATTTTGACTTCATCAGCAGGAACTGAAGGTGATTGAGTAACATGAGAAAATTTGTATTTAAAAAAATGTGTGGAAATATTTGGAAAGGGAGAAAAGACTATACACAGTGTTCATCAGCTGGACCTTCCAGTAAACCAGGAGACATTCCTGTATCATCAGGTTATGGAAAAATTACTGCAGATCTTCAATCTGAAGATTTTAAATTTCCTCAGTGTAAGATTTTTCATCTGTAAAATGGGGATAATAGCTATGTTGAAATATTGTAAACTTGAATTGCCAAAGATGTCCTACTGAAATTTTTAGGCCTATAATATTCAGTAGAATAAATGGTAGCTATTATTGTCAAACTTGAGGTTCTTAGCATTGCATAATAAACATTATAAATGCTCAGTTCTCCAAGAAATTCATGATAAACCCAAAAAGAGAAAAACACATTATAAAACTATGCTCATCTTTGAAGCTGTCTTAAAATACAAAAAAAAAAAAAAAAACCAAACCCAGTTATATTTTTTAAGGTATAGTACATTAATTAACTTGGTTCATATACTCCCAAATACTTTAAATAACTCAAAATATTTGGTGTTATGGCTTGAAAATTTGAAGAATAGGATTCAGTAACTTTCTGTCCAAGTGCAAACTAGTTGTTCCGTTTTTCTAACCATTGAATAAGGATCAAGAAGTACCATCTTCTATCGCAGATGGGAATTTCTCCTAATTCCTCATGTAAAAGGTGATCAGTTTAGTTTCTGCTTAAACTCTTTTCTGACATAGACCTTTACATTCATTCCATGTATAGACAACTATGATTGTCATTGTATTCCATTAATGTAGCTGACATAACTTTTAATTTCTATTCCTTTGGTACTAGTTCTCTCATGAAGCTGCATAGACCAAATCTAATCACTATTTTATTTGCCATGCCATCAGCCATTTGTGAAAATTATTCCTTTTCTGAGGCTTCTCATTTCCAAGTCCAGTATATTTCCAGATTTTCCAAGTTTGTGATTGTTGATTTTTTTTAAACAGTTTTGTTGAGGCGTATTTGATATACAATGAACTGCATCTAGTTGAAGTGTACAATTTGATGAGTTTTGATGATGTATCTATGAAATCATCATTATAATCAAGATAGTGAAGATACTATCATTCCCAAAGCTTCTTTCTGTCCTTTTGTATTCTCTTTTTTCTGTCTCTCCCTGCCCCTCCTGATCTATTCCCATCCTCACAACTGCAGTCACTTATCTCTTTTGTCACTATAGAATTGTTTACATTTACTAGAACTTTAGATAATGAATACATACAGTTTATATTCCTTTTTATTGAAGAGTAGTATAGTAGTATTCCATCATGACTATATCACAATTGGTTTAGTCATTTACCTGTTGATGGAAACTTGGGTTTAAAAGATGTCCAATTTTTATGATTAAAGCTGCTATGACCATTGATGTTCATGACCTTGGACAAATACTCCCTATGCATTTGGGCAAATAGGAGTAGTATGGTTGGGTTATATGGTAGGTATGTGTTTAAATTTGTAAGAAACTCCTGAAACATTTTTCAAACTGGTTGCACCATTTTACATTCCCACCAGCATTGTATGAGAATTCCAGTTCTTCTACATCCTTGCCAACATTTGATATGGTAAGTCTTAAATTTTGACCATTCTAATGGGTGTGTAATGGTTTCTCTTTGTGGTTAATGTGCATCTTCCTGATGACTGATTATGTTGAGCATTTTTTTATGTGCTTACTTGCAATCTGTATATCTTCTCTGGTGTGTGTTCAAGTTTTGTGCCAATTTTAAATCAAGTTATTTGCTTTAATAAGTTTTTTTATTAGATATGTACTTTACAAATCTTAGTCTGTTTTTTCATCTTCACAGTGCCCTAAAAATGCAAAAGTTTTAAATTTTGATGGAATGTAATTTCTCAATCATATCTTTTTAAAGATTGTGTTGTTGCCATCATATGTAATAAATTTTGCCTAACTCAAGGTAAAAAATACTGTCTTATGTTCTAGCTATATTTATGGCTTTACTTTTTTACATTTAAGTCGATAATACTTTTATATAATGACTTTTTTAGTTTGGAAGAATTTTAGATTTTCAGAAAAGTAGCAAAAGGTAGTACAGAGAGTGGCTGTATACCCCTCATCCACTTTCTTTTATTATTAACATCTTATATAAACATGGAAGGTTTGTCAAAACTAAGCACCCATAGTTGGTACATTACTATTAATTATACTTTAGACTTTATTTGGATATTACCAGTTTTACCTCTAACACCTGATTTCTGTTTTAGAATTCACTCTCAGATTGCACATTGTGTCCTCATGTCCTCTTAGTCCGCTCTGATCCCTGATAGTTCCTCCATCCTTGTTTTTCATGAATTTTACATTTTGAACAGGGCTGGTAATGTTTATAGAATTTGTCACAATTTGCATTTATCTGATATTTTTGTCTTGATTAGATGGAGGCTATGACTTTTGGGGGAGAGTTCCTTTCCTGTCACATTGTAATCATGGTGACGAACTATCAGCATGCCTTAACTGACAGCAGTTACTTATCCTTGATTACCTGACCAAGGTATTGTTAGCCAGTTTTCTTCACTGTAAAGTTAGTCTTTTTAAAAAATCGTTTTTATAGTCTGTTCTTTTGAAGCAAGTCACTAAGTATAGCTCATATTTAAGGGAAAGGTGGGAAAGGAACCAGAGGAGGGCATTTTTGCCCAGTATTCTGGAACTGGGTTTCTACATAAATTATTTGAAATTATTCTGTAAGAAATATTTGTTTCTCCTTCATTTATTTCTTTACATTAATATGTACTCATATATTTATTTTGTATATTCAAGTACTGTTATTTATTTTATTGCTCAAATTGGTTTATTTTAAGATATGGGGAGCTCTTTTAGGTTGGGTCCAGGATCCCTTTAAACACCTCTTTTTTGGAGCAAATCTTTGTTTCTTGACACTGCAAGATATGTATGGCTTCTTTTATGTTTTCTATGTCCTAGCCTTAGAATAATTCATTTCTCAAAGAATCTCTGATTCCTGTTTTTTAAGTATGTTGTTAAGAAACCAATATCTGTGTACTAGGTATATTGGTTGCTGTTACTGGGGTGTCATATGTCTAGGTTCACTTCCTGACAGGGCCAGGAAATATATGTATATTTGCTAATCCATGGATATATGCTATCTATCATTATTTCTGTATCTTTCCACTTGTATTTATGTTAAGCTAAATGTGAGTTCATACTGATTGATGTCTTTGATTCTAATCCAGTTTCATGTGATTCATTTTATCATGTTTTATTGTGTATATCTAAGTATTTCTCTCAAACAGTGAGAAAATGGCTTCTGCCATCTATTTTTCATTGTTTTAACCCCAGTATACATGTAAAGCAGTTTCAGGATGTTAGCCTGCACCCTGAAATCCATTTTTAGTTAATTTATATATGTGGCATGTGGTATGAATCAAAGTTAATTCCTAAAAAACTATATTTATGTGTGTACATATGTGTGTATACATATGTATATATATATATAATTGTTTCAACAAATATTTATTTGAAAGGCTATCTTCTATTATTTTTATGGCTTTGTTAAAATTGCTTGTCAATTTATGTGGGGGTCAATTTTGGAATTCTCCATTTTTTTTTTCCTTTGGTGTGTTTGTCTATCTTTATCTTATAACAGATTGTCTGGATTACTGTTAACCTAAAGTAGGTCTTCAAATCAGGTAGTGTTAGTCCTCCTATTTTCTTTTTTCTTCAGAGTTGTTTTGGCTATCCTAAATCTTCTGCATTTGCCTATGAAATTTAGAACTAGCTTCAATTTCAGTTTTAAAAGCTTACTTTTATGTGCCTTAAATGTTTAGATCACTTTTGGAAGAAATGACATTTTAACAATATTGAGTCAAGTAACCCATGAGCAAGTTATATATATATATATATATCTATTTATTTAGACCTTAATTTCTATGAGAAGTATTTCTATAGTTTTCAGCATACAGATCTGTTTTACATCTTTTGTCAGATTTATTCCTAAGTATTTTATATTTGAAATTCCAAATTGGTTGCTAGTAAATAAACATACAATTGATTTTTTGAATATTGATCTTGGGTCCTATAATCTTGTTAAACTCACCAGTTCTTATAGCTCTTTTATAGATCCTGATTTTCTACATAGAAGATCATGTTGTCTAGGAAAAGGTTTACTTCTTTCTTTAAATTCCAAACACTTTTAATTTATTTTTCTTGGCTGATTGGGCTAGCTAGATTGTACATCACACTGTTAAAGAGAAATAATAAGAGCAGTCATCTGATTCCTGATCATAGAGGGAGACACATTCACCTTCAAGTAGGATGTTAGCTGCAAGTTTTTCAGATGCCTCTTTACTTAGGCTGAAGAAATTGTCTTTTATTACTACTTTGTGGAGAGTTTTTAATCAGAAATTTTATGCTGGATTTTGTCAAATACTTCTTAGGTTCTCATTTATTTATTTTCAAATGACTATTATGAGTCTGGCACTGTGATAAGTATTTTTATGACATTATCTTTGATTTTCAAAGCCATTCTCAAAATAAACATTCCTGTCCTTGTTTTAGATAAAGAACTTAAGTCTGTAAAGACCTTAACAATATCTTCCTCTTGAATTCCTGGATTTAATGTGCATCCTCATTTGGATAGTTCACAGAAATGATAAGCCCCAGATTTCTTTCTGCCCATAAGTTCTTTCTTTCCCTTTTTTTCCTTTGAGCATATATTTAGGTGATCATTATGTTTTCCTTTTAAAATGTCTTAATATGATAAATTACATATAAACCAACCTTGAAACCTTTTTTTCATTTTTTAATTGATTTTTTAAAGAATAAATGACATCAGAATGCATTATAATTCTTATTACACATATTCAACAAAAATTTTCATTATCTCTGGTTGTATATAAAGTATGTTCACACCAATTCATGTCTTCATACATGTGCTTTGGATAATGATGTCCATCACATTCCACCATCCTTGCTAACCCCCTGCCCCTTCCTTTCCCCTCCCACCTCTCTGCCCTATCTAGAGTTCATCTATTCCTCCCATGTTCCCCCTCTCTACCCCACTATGAATCAGCTTCCTTATATCAGAGAAAACATTCGGCATTTGGTTTTTTGGGATTGGCTAATTTTACCTAGCATTATCTTGTCTAACTCATCCATTTACCTGCAAATGCCATGATTTTATTCTCTTTTATTGCTGAGTAATATTCCACTGTGTATATATGCCACATTTTTTTTTTATCCATTCATCTATTAAAGGGCATCTAGGTTGGTTCCATAGTTTAGCTATTGTGAATTGTGGTGCTATAAACATTGATGTTGCTGTGTCCCTGTAGTATGCTGTTGTTAATTCCTTTGAGTGTAGACCGAGAAGAGGGATAGCTGGGTCAAATGGTGGTTCCATTCCCAATTTTCCAAGGAATCTCTATACTGCTTTCCATTTTGGCTGCACCAATTTGCAGTCCCACCAGCAATGTATGAGTGTACCTTTTCCCCCACATCCTTGCCAACACTTACTATTGTTTGTCTTCATAATAGCTGCCGCTCTCACTGGAGTGAGATGAGTAGTTTTGATTTGCATTTCTCTAATTGCTAGAAATGATGAACATTTTTTCATATATTTGTTGATTGATTGTATATCACTTCTGAGAAGTGTCTGTTCAGGTCATTGACCCATTTATTGGTTATTTGTTTTTTTAGTGCTTAGTTTTCTGAGTTTTTTATATACCCTAGAGATTAGTCCTGTATATGATGTGTGAGGAGTAAAAATTTGTTTCCAAGATGTAGGCCCTCTATTCACCTCACAGATCATTTTTTTTTTTTTTTTTTTGCTGAGAAGAAACTTTTTAGTATGAATCCATCCCATTTATTGATTCTTGGTTTTAATTCTTGTGCTATAGGAGTCTTATTAAGGAAGTTGGGGCCTAACCCCACATGATGAGATTAGGGCCTACTTTTTCTTTTATTAGACCCAGAGTCTTTGTTTTAATTCCTAGGTCCTTGATCCACTTTAAGTTGAGTTTTGTGCATGGTGAGAGATAGGGGTAAAGGCTATCTACGCTAAGCCCCAGGCCAACATCATTCTAAATGGAGAAAAATTGAAGGCATTCCCTCTAAAAACTGGTACAAGATAGGGATTCCCTCCTTCAGCACTTCCATTTAACATAGTTCTTGAAACACCGGCCAGAAAATTAGACAGACAAAAGTAATTAAAGGGCTACGTATAGGAAAAGAAGAACTTAAAATAGCACTATTTGGTGACGATATGATTCTATACCTAGAAGACCCAAAAAGCTTCACCAGAAATCTTCTAGAACTAATAAATGAATTTGGCCAAGTAGCAGGATATAAAATCAACACCTGTAAATCAAAGGTATGTCTGTATATCAGGGGCAAATCCTGTGAGAGGGAAATGAGGAAAACTACCCCATTTAAAATAGCCTAAAAAAAAAAAATACTTGGGAATCAACTTAACAAAAGAGATGAAAGTTCTATACAGTAAAAACTACAGAGCCCTAAGGAAAGAAATCAAAGAAATACTAAGAAGATGGAAAGATCTACCTTGCTCTTGGATAGTCAGATTTGATATTATCGAAACGACAATACTACCAAAAGCACTATACAGATTTAATTCCTTTGAGTATAGACCGAGAAGACCAAGAAAAATGCAATTCTGATCAAAATCCCAGTGGCATTCCTCATAGAAATAGAAAAAGCAATTATGAAATTCATCTGGAAAAATAAGAGACCCAGAATTGCTAAAGCAATCCTTAGCAGGATGAGTGAAGCAGGTGGCATCACTATTCCAGACCTTAAAGTATACTACAGAGCAATAGTAACAAAAACAAATGGTGCTGGGCAAACTGGAAATCCATATGCAACAAAATTGAAACCTTAAGCTAAAATTAAAACTTAAAAATTCCAAGGTTGACCTTATGTGGTAGGCTTGACATATCATGCCTTATGGATAGATACTGCGATACTCAAATTTTAGGATTCTTAATATTTACTACATACATGAGGAATCTTGATATGTAGTTTCCTTTTCTTGTATCTGTATTTGGTTCTGGTTTCAGAATAATGCTGGCTTTGTAAGTGGAAAGTATTTTCTGAAATGTTTGGGTAAATTGTGTTTGTATTTTTAAGTGAGCTTATGTCATTTGAATTCTTTAAGAAATCAATCATTTCTTTTAGATTGTCTAAATTGTCAAATTTGTTATATTTTTTATAATATTGCCATATTATCTGTAGATACTGTAGTTATGCCAGCTCAGTCCTGAAGTTGTTAATTTATATCCTTTAGTTGTTGAGAAATGGGTCTAGAGATTTATCAATTTTTTCACCATTTAAAAGAGTGAAGTTTGTTTTCATTGGTTTTCTTTCTTTTTCATTGAATTCTGCTACAATTCAATTTCCTTTTGTCTGTTTAATTTAGGTTTGATCTGATGCTTTTCTAATTTTTTTGTTTTACTTAGTTACACATGACAGTACAGTGATCTTGATATGTCATACATTTGAATCAGATGGGATATAATTTCTCATTTTTCTGAGTATACAGGTTGCAGAATCACATTGGTCATGCAGTCACATATATACACACAGTAATAATAATGTCTGTTTCATTCTACTATCCTTCCTATCTCCCCAACCCCTCCCCTCCCCTCCCTCCACTTCTCTTTACTTAATCTAGGGTAATGCTATTCTTCTTTTTTTCTTTCTCACATCTTCATACATGTATTTTCTATAACAATGAGGGTCTCTAATTTCTTAGAGTAGAAGCTAAAACCACTCAGACCTTTCTTCTTTTCTAATACAGATACTTAGTGTAAAAATTTTCCTCCCAAGTACAATTTCAGTGGCATTCTACAAATGTTAATGTGGTGTATTTTAAGTTTCCTTCAATTTAAAATATCTTCTAATTTTTCTTTTGATTTCTTCTTTGACCCTTTGATGATTTAGAAATGTCTTATTTAGTTCCCAAATATTTGGGGGTTTCCAGAGATCTTTCTGTTATTGTTTTCTAATTAAGTTAATTGTGAACAGATAACATACTTTATATGAGTTGAATGGTTTTACATCTGAGACTTATTTTGTGGTCAGAATAGTGTATACCTTGATTTCTATTGGTTTTTATATCCTGTATCTTGAAGCTGTTATTAGGTGCATAAAGATTTGGCATTAGTTTGTCCACTTTATGAATTGACCACTTTATCATTATGGCATTATTCTGTGAATCTGTGGTAATAGTTTTGTTCTGAAATAAACCTTTTCTGATATTGATGTAGCCACTCCAGGTTTTTTGACCAGTATTGGTATAGTATATCTTTTCATATCATTTCGCTTTTAACCTGTCTATGTTTAATTTACACTTTTCCAAAGTGGCATGTTGTGCCTTGCTTTTTAGGAGTCTGTTAATCTCTGTGTTGGAATTTTTTTTCCCCACTAGTGCTGGAAATTGATCAGGGCATCATGCAGGCTAGACAAGTGCTCTTCCATTGAGCTACCTTGAGCCCAATCTCTGCTTTTTAATTGGAGTTCTTAGATCAGTTACATTTATTAATGCGATTGTTGACATGTTTTAAGCGTGTCATTTTGATATTTATTCTCTCTTTGTTTCATCTGTTCTTTGTTTCCCATTTCTCTTTCTCTACTTCTTTTGTTTGTTTTAATACTGTTTTTTTTTTTCTTCTTTACAGCTTTCCAGACCATTTAAACTTCCTTGGACTAGCTTCGATGTTATATTCTCAAAGCTTGAATTTTTAATTAATGTCTTCTAACTACTTTTGACTAGGATTTTGCCAGTCATAAAAAAATTGCTTGCTAATTTTGTATTTGCTATAATACTTAGGTGATAGAAATATCTGGGTTTTGTAGTTAGTGTTGAGTGACCTTTCCAGGATTTAGTGTTGGTTTTGTGCTCTTCCCATTCTCTCATGGCAGTGACACACTGGAACCTGGGCTGATTGCTTTGGAATATAGGGAGAACATCTGGGAGAAGTCAACTGGAATTCCTGAGGAAAAAGTATTTATCTGCCTTGGTTTCTAATCTTTTCTTCATTTATTTTTAAAGGTCGGGGGAGAGAGGAAAAGAAAAAGAAAAATTTTTGGTATCTTCATCTCTACTCTTCTTTCCCAAATAGCAGGGATGACAGAATATATCTTTCAAAAAGTTGAGAAGCCTTTCCTATCCTATTTTAAAAAAGTAGATCTAATATATCATTCAAGGAAGGGAGGTCATTCCAGGTCTTGAAATTTCTGTAGGGAAGGGGCAATCACATGAAGAAGGGAGAAAGGAATAATGGGGTTATGTTTGAATAATTCATGGTTATTTTACCAGATTTGAAATGGGCAAGTCAGTACCTTTTAATCTCAAATACTATAATATGAGGAGGTATGAGATCTGTGCCTGGGCTCCCTGGAGACCTATACCTGAAATAACTTTATTAACCCTGGCCTAGAACTGAGGAAAAAGAACTTCTCTGAGTTACCCCTTCTTTGAAGTTGCCTTGTTCCTAGAGGATTTCCTTGAAATAGAATTGTCACTAAGGATTTTTGTTTAAGTAGCTCCTTTCCAGAAGATATGTAAGTAAGGGTATTCTTGTTCATTGTACATTGTTAAGTCTAGCTCCTATGATTTCAAAGATGCAGAGTGTGGTACATCTTTATTTGAATGCAGGTGCTTTCTGCCTTGTTTACTTCAGACAGTTGAATGTCTATAGTGGTTAGCACTGATGATTTGTAAGCCTATGAATGATGCCCAAAACTAAATGTCTCTTGAGTACAGTAGAGCCTATATTCTAGTCTCCATGAATATTAGGGCAGTGTGCCAACTAAAGCTGGTTTAATTCTGCAAGCAGGAGCCCTTTGCAGAATGATTCGTGGTAATTAACCAATTCAAAGTGCAATATTTTCCTTTCATTAATTTGGCAGAAAACAACTAAATATCTACGGCAAGACTGTTTTTGACATATTCATTTGCTGCTTGGAAAATAATGGATATTTTGAATTAGGCTATAAAAGAAAGCTGTTAGGATCTTGTCATTTACATTTTAACTTTCTAACAAAAAGTAGATTACTCAATTAGCAATTAAAAAAGTAGGATAGTTGGCTACAGGAGTGACTAGAGCTGATTCACATCTTGAATCGATTGACTTGCAGGAGATTCTTAGGGATTTATTGGCTCAGACCTATTGCTTTGTACATCTACTTCCCTTTATGTCATAAGATTCTATTGATGGTGATAGTTTCTTATACTTCCTTTCTTCCCAAGTTCATTTCTACTCATGTTGGAGAGCATTTCTTTTTCTTCTTGTTTCTTTGAGGTTAAAGAAATTTTTTTTTTTTTTTTTTTTTTTTTTTTTTTACCTCAAATCATTTGAAGAATTGTTAATTAACTCTTTACTTTAAAAAATGTACTTAGGGCCAGCTACCCAGCATTGGGTATTTTGAATAATTTTGGAACTAGCAGTTCATTGATGCAAAAATTTTCCTGGAGGACTTATAAAAGAATTTATTCATTTTAGGATATCTTAGTTTCCATATAAATATTCTTATTTGTGGATAGTGTTTTTCCTTTCATGAAAAATGTTTTATAATTTTCAAAATTTTACTAAACTGCAGTTATTGAATGATTTCTTGGTTCAATATTTTCCTCTTCTTATATTTCGACACATTTTCTGGGTATCCTTTTTCCTCTGTATGGTCTGGATGTTCTTAGTTAGAAAATATTTTTATTTTAAAATATTCTTTCAATTGTAAATATTAGAAATCCATTTCCAACCGTCCAAAAACACAAATATGGAAGGATATTGGGATAGCTCCTGAAAAATCAGAGAACAGCTTGGCTTCATGGGGAATTGGAACTTTCCATGAGTAAAGCCATTAGGAACCAAGGTAATCCTTCCCATCTTATATGCTTTCTTCTGTCTACATGTTTCTTCTTCTTCACAATTTATAAACTTATTTTTCATTTCTTTCATATACACAGAATCCAAATTGCAATCTATCATTATTCATTAGTCAGAGTGAGAAGCATATAGACAGAGAGGCCGGAGTCCAGTCTCAATTCCAAAAATGGAAGAGAGAATGTCTACCCTTGTTCTAATAGCCATATTCTAGAAGGCAGCATCATAGAGTGCAAAATTGGGTACTAGGCCCTTGCAGATAAAAGGCAGTGCTTGTAAACTAGATAGATACATTAAGAGTATTCACGTTGTAAATATAGGATAAGAGAAAAATTTTTCTGTAGACATAAAGATGTCTGTTTAGCCAATATATAAATTTGTGTCTAAATATCTCAGGAACTGTGTCAGGGATTCAGTGGTGAAGGAGGTAAATATAGTTTTTAACCTTAAGGAGCTTACATTCCAGTAGGGTAAATGGAATTTTGAAAAGTCAACATATAAGAAGGTAGTATAATTATAAAGTGTGATAAGTGCTTTGAAGAAGAACTATAGTGCTGAGATAGAAAACCACATTAGTAATGGGAAAGGGTCTGGTGAGAGAGGATCAGGATATGTGTTTTCTCTGCTGCCTTATGAAGAGGTAAAATTATGTTTAGATTTGAAGGAATGGGGGAAATTTTTCCTATCAGGGAAAATGATATGTATAAAGGCCTTGACGTATAAGGAACATGGAATGCTTAAACAAATAAAATATGATCATTATGGATGAATGTAGAAAACAAGCTTAGGGACTAATTTGTCAATAACCATGAGCTTTTTTTTTTTACTGTCTACATGGACCTAGACTGATTTAACTCAGTAACATTTAGTGGGAAACCTACCATTATTTTAGAGATTGCTAGATTTAGTAAGCTTAAAAGCTAAGCTTAACATAAAGAAGGATAACCCCACCCCAAAATACCACATTTCATAATGATATAAGAAAGAGAATGATATTCTATTAGAATCTTATTCTTTGTTTATTGGTTCCTCATACAAACATTTATTGATTATGTGATGGGCACTGTTTTTGTTACTGAGACTTTAGAGTAAATAATTAGATAGGATCCTTCTTGTCATGGAGCTAACTAGATCCTTACTACTCAAAAATGTCATCTTCTGAACAACTTCAGCATTAATCAACTGGGAGATTACTATAACTGCAGATTCTCAGGCCCAGCCCAGACCTACTGAATCAGAATCTGCATTAAGATTCCCATGTGATTATATGAAGATTGAGAACTCTTATTCTAAAGTAGCAGTTGACAAACTGGCCTTCAGGACAAATTCAGCAGGTGGCCTATTTTAAAAAAATTTGTATATTTTAACTGATGCATAAAAACAGAAAAAAATGTACATATTGATGGTAAACCATGTAATATTTTAATACATGTGTACATTGTATAATGTTTAAGTCAGGATAACCATATGTCTGTACCCAGTTATTTATCAGCTATGCCTATTTGTTTATTTGTTGATGCCTTCACTGTACAATGGCAGATTTGAATAGAAGCAGTGGAAATGCATTTGATATCTAGGTATTGATTTTATATCCTGCTACTTTGCTGAATTCATTTATTAGTTCTAGAAGTTTTTTGGTGGAGTTTTTCAGACCCTGTAAGTATAGAATCATGTCATTGGCAAATAATGATAGTTGAGTTCTTCTTTTCTTCTTTTCCTATCTGTATCCCTTCAACAACTTTTTTTTTTCTTTGCTGACTACAGAGACTTTTAAAAACTAATGTAGGAATATAACCATGTATCACAGATCTGAAATAAACTAGCTTCTTACCACAACTACCTTGTAAACACACTGCAACCTTTCTTCTCTCCAAAATGACCCTGATATCACATGAAAACAGTTAGTGGGGGAACCAGAAACCTAGATTTATAAACAAAACTATAAACAAAAGGAAAAATAGTAATTCAGTGGTTTGGTAAAAGCAGGGAATTCAGTGCCCTTCACTGTGCTGCTTTGTTCTTCTTACTCTTGCTCTTTTTGTCTGTCTCCTTCAGCCCATCCATTTTAGGTCTCAATAGGTTTGAATAAGCTATCTGAAACTTATTCACTTCTTTTGGAGCTCACCATTGTGCTGATCTTCTTTTTCCCATCCATTGCTCTCAACAGATACATATTGTCTGAGGAATCAATGCCCTCCACAGAACCCTTCCTCTGTGTAGGTTTAATTAAGCCATCATCCTTCTTCAAGGTGATGTACAGGCTGCCTGACAACCAACACTTCGGGAAGAGCCTGGTCATCTCTATCAGGAACTACTTGCACTCCAGGAGTACCACCTTGTTGCTCTGTGGGACCCTCCTCATCAACCAAAGTCCCCTCCCTTAAATTTCTTTCCTCTGTCTAATTGCGCTGGCTAGATTTCAAGGGCTATGTTAAAAGAAGTGGTGAAAGAGAGAATCCCTGTTTTATTCCAGTTTTTAGAGCGAATGCATTCAATTTTTCTCCATTTAGAAAGATGTTGGCCTTGGGCTTAGCATAGATAGTTTTCAGAATGTTTAGATATGTTCGTATTACCCCTATCTTTTCTAGTGTTTTGAACATGAAGGGGTGCTGTATTGTATTGAGATGATCATATGATTCTTATCTTGATGTGATGCATTACATTTATTGATTTCTGTATGTTGAACCAACCTTGCATCCCTGGGATGAACCCCCTTTGTTTAGGGTGCACTATCTTTTTAATGTTTTTGTATGTGATTTGCCAGAATTTTATTGAGAAGTTTTGTATCTATGTTCATTAGAGATATGGGTCTGAAGTTTTCTTTCTTTGATGTGTCTTTGCCTGGTTTTGGAATCAGGGTGATGTTGGCCTCATAGAATAAGTTTGGAAGTGTCCCCTCTTTTTCTATTTCATGAAATAATTTGAGGAGTACTGGTATTAGTTCTTCTTTGAAGGTCTTATAGAACTCAGCTGTTTATCCATCTGGTCCTGGACTTTTCTTGGTTGGTAGGCTTCTGATGGCATCTTCTATTTCATTGCTTGAAATTGATCTGTTTAAATTGTGTATATCATCCTGATTCTGTCTGGGTGAATCACATGACTCTAGAAATTTGTCGATGTCTTCGATATTTTCAATTTTATTGGAGTACAAATTTTCAAAATAATTTCTAATTATCTTCTGTATTTCTGTACTGTCTGTCATGATATTTCCTTTTTCATTATGGATTTTAGTAATTTGAGTTTTCTCCTTCTCTTCATTAGCATGGATAAGGGTTTATCAGTTTTATATATTTTTTCGAAGAACCAACTTTTTGTTTTGTCAGTGTTTTTAGTTGTTACTTTTGTTTCCATTTCATTGATTTCAGCTCTGATTTTAATCATTTCCTGTCTTCTTCTGCTTTTGGTGTTGATTTGTTCTTCTTTTTCTAGGACTTTGAGATGTAATGTTAGGTCATTTATTTGTTGATTTTTTTTCTTCTTTTGAGGAATGAACTTCATGTAATGAACTTTCCTTTTAGTATTGCTTTCATAGTGTCCCAGAGATTTTGATATGTTGTATCAGTGTTCTCATTTACCTCTAAGATTTTTTAAATCTCCTTTTTGATGTTTTCTGCAATTTATTGTTCATTCAATAGCATAATATTTAGTCTACAGGTGTTGTAGTAGCTTCTAATTTTCAATTTATCATTTATCTTTAATTTCATTCCACTGATAGAATGCAAGGTAGTATCTCTACTTTTTTTTTGTGTTTGCTAAGAGTTGCTTTGTGAGATAATATACGGTCTGTTTTAGAGACGAATTCATGTGCTGCTGAGAAGTGTACTCACTCATTGATGGATGGAATAATCTATATGCATTTGTTTAGTCTAAGTTATTGATTGTATTGAGTTATATAGTTTCTTTGTTTGGCATTTGGAAGAGCTATCTAGTGGTGAAAGAGATGTTTTAAAGTCACCTAGTATTATTGGGTTGTGGTCTCTTTGACTCTTTAAATTGAGAAGAGTTTGTTTGATGAACATAGATGCTCCATTGTTTGGGGCATATATATTTAAAGCCTGCAGTATTTATAGTTTAGCCCTTTGCAAAGTAAATGTGTACCTTTCTTCTAAAGTTTCAAGTAATTTCAGTTTGAATTTATGACAGATTATTTTTTACTTGATATTTTTTTATTTGATAGTGAGATATTTTTATTTGATATTTTATTTGATAGTGAGATATTTTATAAACTAGGCAGTGTTTGAACTATTTTGAAAAGCAGTGGTTTTATACCTTTGTGGCCTACAATCTGTAATTCAAATGGAATACTTTGGAGACTGACATATAAAACATATTAAAAAGTTCAAAAGAATGAATTTGGCTTTGTGACGGATACAGTATAGACAATGGAATTCAGACCTAGGAGATTTAAGACTTTTTAGTGTCATTGTGAGTAAATAAAAGAATAAGAATAATATATATTTATTTAGTTAATTTTATTTGCTTTTTTCCCCCCTTGAAATGGGTCTTTCTATGATGTCCAGACAAATTAGCTTGAACTTGTGGACTCAACACCCTCCTGCCTCAGCCATCTGAGAGGCCGGGACTACAAGTGTGTGTTATACCATGCCTGGCTAACTTACTGTGTTTAAAAGTTGTCTTTTTTTTTTTTGTAGCTATAGATGGGCAGAATGCCTTTATTTTATGTTTATGTGGTGCTAAAGATCAAACCCAGTGCCTCACACATGCTAGGGAAGTGCTCTGCCACTAAGAAAATCCCTGAAAAATTTTTTTTACCAAATGTTTTTGAAGCAAATTGTTCATTTCATGGTAATAGTACTTTGGAGATTGCCAGGGCTTATGTTTATATGTCTATATTATTTATGAAGAAATTGAGACTAAAATTAAGGAAAAAGTTTTTTTATTACTAAGATTTGGGGGCTAAAATGAAGACCTCGGCTTTCTGATTAAACTCACTAAATTTCCATTAAGCAAATGGATTTTAGGAGGTTCATGGTTAGATTTAGCCATGCTATTCTCTTTTATTCCAAGCTTTGATCCAGACTGCTCTACTTTTATATATTCCAAGTATTATATTTATAAGTAAAATTTCTTTTGAATATCAGTGGAAAAATAATTCTCTTAAATCACTTTTCTCAATGAAGATTTTGTTTGTAACTTTGGTCACTATTAATACATATGCCATGAAGCTGTGATGATTTGAATATAGGAAGCACTTGCTTGAACAACTATGAATAAGTAATTCAGAGGACCTGGAAAAGTCAGTGAAACTAGTAGCCTAAGTCATCTAAGGAATATTGAGACACTGTGGGTTCTCAGTGTGATTCTCATCTTGGCTCTACAAGTGGGCTGTGGGTTGGAAGCCACTGCTTAAACAGGAACTTGTGATGGTAGGCTGCTTCAAAGAGATATATAGAAATGGGAAGAGACATCAAGTTCACTTCTAGTGTAGAAAATAAATATAAAATAGTTGTGTAGCATATGTGAAGATAACATCTGCACAGTAGCTTAAAAGAGCCCACAGAGATATCTATTTATCATTGTACCATTTGTCCAGTATCTTCTAGTTCTTGGTTTGCCAAATAATTGCAAATGGTGCAGTTCATCTACACCAAAAAGACTAGGGAAAAGGTTAGGGATGGATGAGTACCTCTGAGAACCTGGAGGGAATAATACCTCATTCAGTCTAGTAGAAAGATACCTAGGGCCGCACACTGTAGAATCTACTTATTTTAAAGTAAATTAAATAAATTCAAACATGTTTTTGGGTTCCTGAAAGAATTATGGTCCCTAATATCTAATGGGTAAGTTGGCGCTATTTCTAGTCATTTGTTTGAATGAACATCTTTAGTATCTTAGGTCAATTGAAAAGTCCATATTCAAAAAGCATATACTTCATTTGTGGAACCTTCCATTTTGTGAAAATATTTTTAATTAAAACTTATATATATTTACATCAATTTGTCATTCAAATTGCTCATGGTTTATCTAGTAGTTGTTTCTATGCTCCTAAATATAGATAGTCATTTACACTTACGGCAGTGAGATCAAACTAATTTCAAAAATTGGAAAGTAAGGAGAATTCTGATAACTTGAGGTTTTCTTATTTTTCTATTCTTATTTTAACTTGAATAAAAATAGGCAAACATACTCTAACAAGAAAATAATGTTAAAGGTAATAAGGCATCCATTTATCGATGATGTGTTTCTTATGCTGTTTTGTTTATGAAAAAGGCAAATAAGTATGGGAGGATACTTTAAAAATCAATTTAAAATAATTTTGCTATACTTCAGAAACTATAAAACTCATGATAATGTTTTCCATCATCATTATAAGATCTAAGATATTTTATCAAGATCATTTAGCACTATGTACAAATTGAACCTCAGGCTCATAAAATGTACACATTGGGCATGAAGAGACAAGTGAAATATAAATTGAGAATGAGAGAAAACAAGAAAAGTTTAAATTAATATGGGGAAGAACTTCTGTTACTGACCTTGGTGGAATAACTGGTAATGGGTTAATTCTCCTGCCACAAACAATTAATAAAATTGACAAAATATTTGAGGCAACTGTCTTTAGGAATTGGACAATAGGCAGTGCAAGAAGACATAAGAAGAACCCCGCTTGTTCTCCGACTGCGACTAAGGGCAGTTTCCTGTATTGTGACAAGGACCTGAAGTATAAGCAGAAATAATGACACCTTTCGACTGAGAAGGCAAAGATCAGAGTTTGGGGTTATTGAGGCATCGGATATCTGGAGTAAGGCATGAGAAAAGAGAGGGTGGGGGTTCAGAATTTAAAGTTGGGTTCCCCTTGAGTCCTTTAATGAAGGATTGTGTAGATATGTTCCAAATGACACTGTGTGAGCTTTCCAGAGAGTGTCTACTAGTGATTTGATCATGTCTGTGTTAAAGGTTTCCAGTAGACATTGGAACTCTGTCCCACACAAAGTAGAGAGATGTTATGATCCTGCTAGCTGACCAGTTGAGAATCAGGAAAGTCCCTAGTTTAAGAGTAAGGACCTCTGCCTTAGTAAATTTTAATGCTGTTACAAAATATTTGGGACTGAGTAATTCTTAAGAAATGGGATTTTATTTTCCCACACTTCTGTAAACTAAGAAGTTGAAGACCAAGGCACCAGAGGTTTAGTTTCCTGGTGAGGGCTGCTCCTACTTCCAAGATGGCATCTTCAATTCTTTGGCCTCCAGAGGGGAGGATGCTGTGTCCTTACAGCAAAAGTTGTCAAAAGGTGGAAGTGCTAGAGAGCTGAATTTTGTGTAGTTCTTAATCACAACCATGAGGAGATTCCTCATGACCTAGTTACCTCTTAAAATCCTCACCTCTTAATATCATCACTGATATTAATACTAAATTTTGGAGTGGACCCATGCAAATCATAGCAGCATCCCAGAGTAAGACTTAATAAGATTAAAACTGGATAGATCTCTCTACAATAAACAGGAGGCAGAAATTTAATACTGCCAAACTGGAGGAGTTTGTAAGAAATACCTTGGGCCTTTCAAAACATCCGTAACTCAAAAGTGTACACCCAATTGTACTGCTTGAGAATAAGAGTCACTTACCAGTCTTCATAGGATCATAGCACAGAACCAAGATTTCTTCATTTTTTAAAATTATAATGTTCCATATATAATAAAAAATTACTAGACCTGTAAAAGAACCAATAAAAAATGGAACCTGTAGTTGAGAGGAAATGAAGTCAACAGAAACAGATTTTGAGATAACCTGGATGTTGATCTTCAGAGGCTTATGTATTATACAAGGACTGAAACACAAAAATAAGCCAAGCAAGCAGAGTGAAAAATCTGTGATCTTCATCAGTGAACAGGTTGAGTATTTTGGCTGAGAAATGGAAACTATAAAGAAAGCTAAATGGAAATTTATATCTGGGGAGAACAATAATTATAATTAAAATTTTATTGGTTTTACCATCTCTAATAAAATGTTTTAAAGAAGCAATGAATGTGATGTACATCAATAAAATTTACTCAGTCTGAAGAACCTAGAGAAAAAAGGTTGAAGAAAAATGAGCAAAAATCCAGAGAACTACTGACCTAGCATATGTATAATTGGAGTTACAGCAGGAATATCATGAGAATGGAGCATAATATTTAAGGAAAAATGGTTGAAATTTTTTGATTAAGAAAATATCAGTTTATACCCTCCAAGAAGCTCAGCAAGCTCTAGGCATTTTAAATAGACTATAATGTGGCAAGTTAAACTGTTAAAATATCTAAAAGTCATTCTGGTGGTGATGAAATTGTCAAGGTACTTAAAGTAGCCCATTATTTAAGAAGGCATTAACTTTGTCTCACATAGGGAAGGTAGGCCTCTTATATTTAAAAATATTGGATCATAAGGTCTTTCTGCCTGTGTGGGCCCATTTAAAAATAATTTTATGTTTCAGAATATAAAAGCAATACAGGTTCATTGAAGATATTCATAGTCATATAAATATAAAATAAAATTGCTTTGGCCCTTTTATCCTGCCATTTTTTTTGTTTGATTACTTTTGATAAGCAGTATGGAATCTTCTAAAAGAACACAAAACTGTCTCACTAACTTCTGTTACTTTCTAAAATAAGCCTTATACTCTGATTCTACCTAAATTTTTTATCTTAAGTTGGGACTGATATTGTCGCTTTGTGACTAAAGCTCACCATAAATTCACCTTAAATATAATATGTATGTGTGTATACATTTATTTAAAAGAGACCAATTATAGATGAGAACTCATTCATAGAATTGAAGAACATAAAAATTGCTTATTTTTTATTTCCTTATTAAGAAACTTGGATATATAATTTCGTTTTTAATTAATAAGACCCTCAATCATGTATTATACTTATCGTTCTTTCTCCCCATGTTTGAGATGGTATTGCCCTACTAAAAAAAATTCCATAGACCTTGTGGATATTTGAGATTTTTCTCTCCCTTAAATAGTATTTAGAAAAATGAAATTGAAGTAATTTTGTACCTGAAGTCCACCAAAGACAGCTTCCTATTTCTTTTTATTCAGAGATTTTTATCAGAGGAATGTAGACTGGAATCTGCAATGGTTCTCAAAATCTCAGAGTGGTAAGTGAGACCAATTAAGTCTTTTCTTACCAGTATTTAATTTTTTTTTCTCTGTAGTTCTTAACTGAAATATTTCATATGACAAGCCACATTAATTCTTGGTTTCTTGACTTTTAATGACAGCCTTCTTTTAGTTGTTTTGCCATCGATAACTTTAGTTTGGTTGCTAGAAATTCTGTATTTGTATCCTCAGGGTTTTTATTTATTTGGGACCTGGAATGAGGTCCAAGAATAGTGGGAATCTTTGAGGCTGCCATCATGTTCTCTATACTTGTGTCATCTTTGTGGAGCTGACCACCCTGAATCCTGGAGTTGATGGCTCTTTGACCAGCCCCTGGTTGATTGTGGTAGACTGAGAATAGAGGTGGCATTTAACTGTTTTCACCTCACCAATTCAAGAATTGTTTGCTGAACCCATTAAATCTGGCATGGATATTGATTAGGTGGTTGAAATGAATCTAAAAACATTTAAAAATTTTAAATGCTTATAAGAATTAGCCATGCTGGAGCTACAGCATGCTGATTGAGAGCTTATTGAGCATGAACAAGGCCCTGAGTATTTGATCCCCAACTCTGGGGTGGGGGAAGAAAAGAAAAAAAGAGAGCGAGAGAGCAAGGGCGTGGGGAGAGAGAGAGAGAAGGGAAAGAGGTAAGAAGGGAGGAAGGAAGGAAGAAAAATCCACATAGAGAAATGAAAGATGCTCAAAGAATGGGGACTTAGATTATTATGTCATTAACACCAGAATTACTTTAATTTGTAGCTTTAGCTATAAATTTCAAAACCGGTTTTGAGTATTATTGACATCTTATATATTTTAGTCCGTCTTCCTTTCTGTAATTTTTATTGCAAATAATAAAAAGATAAAAAAATGACTCATAAACTTAAGCTACTAATGAATATATTAGCTCATATAACTTCAAAGAACTACTTTGGAAATGATACAGCAATTCAGTGATTTCTGTTTTTTGTTTTGGCTTTCTGGTGTTGCTTTCATTCTGGTGCTCCTGATAAGGCTTTTACTAGGTCTTAACTATTATTATTTCCATGTTTACTTTCACTTAGAAAAAGAGTATTTGCCCTTGTATATTTAATAAATGTCCCAATATTTATTCTGATTTGACCAGTGGAGATCATATTTCCATCTCAGTAGTGTTGTATCTGGTTTGTATGTTTCATCCCAGGAGACAATGATGAAGGTACCTTCTTTGGAACTTTTGGATCCCCAAATGAGTAATTGTCGTCTTGGAAAAGGAAAGTGGAGAATAAATGTGAAGGCAGGTGATTAACATGCATTACTTAACCTTCATTCTTTACTTTCACCTGTCCCATACTTTATCATTAGTATCTACCTGATGAAGTCTTAACTTTATTTTTTGTCATTCTTGCTACATATTAGGGACTCTCCCCAACCCAAACAAATAGAAAAACCACTATTGTCCAGGCCATTCATTTACCTTTATTAGAAACTTGCTTGCCACATTTTCTTTGTCAACAGTTTTCTTTTAGGCAATACTTGAAATTTTATCAGAAAGTAAATCATTCTAAAGTGTATTTTTTTTCCAATACGGAAGAATTTTACTATTAGCTGATTTAGAATAAACAAGAACTCTGCCTCAGATGTATTAATGATGAACAGTTACATGTTTTTAAAAGTGAAGCTCAATTTAATCAAAAACATTTTTTAAATACTGAAATATGAAGTGCATAGTACTAATAGCCACCATAAAGTTCAATACTTTGAGATAATGAAATTTTACTTCAAGTTATATAACAGGAACAGAATTTACCGTAAAAGAGATTTTAGAGACCATTTAATTAATTATTCTAATACCTTCTCTAGTAAGGCTGACAAAAGGAGTTCAACAGCAACAGCTCCATAACTACTTTATTAGAAAGCTCACATTCCATTTACTCCATTTACATGGGAGATGGTAAATATTCAACAAGTGTAATTTGAACTCTAAATAGAATAGCTTTGTCTTTTATATGTTGAGGATAAATTCTGTGTGTATGTAACTTTCACCCAGTAAAAGTATGTTTCTTTCCCTTGGAGGGGGAGCTTTTCAGGCACATGAAAGCAATGATGTCTCTTTTATCTTCTTGTCATCAGTCCAAATATATAAGCATTTCTCCTATATGATTTTATTGCCCATTACAATCAAATAACTGTTCAATTTACCCTCCTAATTTTCTTTTTTTTTTTTTTAATTTTTTATTGTTGGCTGTTCAAAACATTACATAGTTCTTGATATATCATATTTCACAATTTGATTCAAGTGGGTTATGAGCTCCCATTTTTACCCCATATACAGATTGCAGAATCACATCAGTTACACATCCATTGATTTACATATTGCCATACTAGTGTCTGTTGTATTCTGCTGCCTTTCCTATCCTCTACTATCACCCCCCCCTCCCCTCCCCTCCCCTCTTCTCTCTCTGCCCCCTCTACTGACATTCGTTTGTCCCCCTTGTATTATTTTTCCCCTTCCCCTCACTTCCTCTTGTATGTACTTTTGTATAACTCTGAGGGTCTCCTTCCGTTTCCATGCTTTTTCCCTTCTCTCTCCCTTTCCCTCCCACCTCTCATCCCTGTTTAATGTTAATCTTCTTCTCCTGCTCTTCGTCCCTACTCTGTTCTTAGTTACTCTCCTTATATCAAAGAAGACATTTGGCATTTGTTTTTTAGGGATTGGCTAGCTTCACTTAGCATAATCTGCTCTAATGCCATCCATTTCCCTGTAAATTCTATGATTTTGTCATTTTTTAATGCAGAGTAATACTCCATTGTGTATAAATGCCACATTTTTTTTATCCATTCATCCATTGAAGGGCATCTAGGTTGGTTCCACAGTCTAGCTATTGTGAATTGTGCTGCTATGAACATTGATGTAGCAGTGTCCCTGTAGCATGCTCTTTTTAGGTCTTTAGGGAATAGACCGAGAAGGGGAATAGCTGGGTCAAATGGTGGCTCCATTCCCAGCTTTCCAAGGAATCTCCATACTGCTTTCCAAATTGGCTGCACCAATTTGCAGTCCCACCAGCAATGTACAAGTGTACCCTTTTCCCCACATCCTCGCCAGCACTTGTTGTTGTTTGACTTCATAATGGCTGCCAATCTAACTGGAGTGAGATGGTATCTTAGGGTGGTTTTGATTTGCATTTCTCTGACTGCTAGAGATGGTGAGCATTTTTTCATGTACTTGTTGATTGATTGTATGTCCTCCTCTGAGAAGTGTCTGTTCAGGTCCTTGGCCCATTTGTTGATTGGGTTGTTTGTTCTCTTATTGTCTAATTTTTTGAGTTCTTTGTATACTCTGGATATTAGGGCTCTATCTGAAGTGTGAGGAGTAAAGATTTGTTCCCAGGATGTAGGCTCTCTATTTACCTCTCTTATTGTTTCTTTTGCTGAGAAAAAACTTTTTAGTTTGAGTAAGTCCCATTTGTTGATTCTAGTTATTAACTTTTGTGCTATGGGTGTCCTATTGAGGAATTTGGAGCCCGACCCCACCGTATGTAGATCGTAGCCAACTTTTTCTTCTATCAGACGGCGTGTCTCTGATTTGATATCAAGCTCCTTGATCCATTTTGAATTCACTTTTGTGCATGGCGAGAGAAAGGGATTCAGTTTCATTTTGTTGCATACGGATTTCCAGTTTTCCCAGCACCATTTGTTGAAGATGCTATCCTTCCTCCATTGCATGCTTTTAGACCCTTTATCAAATATAAGATAGTTGTAGTTTTGTGGATTGGTTTCTGTGTCCTCTATTCTGTACCATTGGTCCACCCGCCTGTTTTGGTACCAGTACCATGCTGTTTTTGTTACTATTGCTCTGTAATATAGTTTGAAGTCTGGTATCGCTATACCGCCTGATTCACATTTCCTGCTTAGCATTGTTTTTGCTATTCTGGGTCTTTTATTTTTCCATATGAATTTCATGATTGCTTTCTCTATTTCTACAAGAAATGCCGTTGGGATTTTGATTGGCATTGCATTAAACCTATAGAGAACTTTTGGTAATATCGCCATTTTGATGATGTTAGTTCTGCCTATCCATGAACAGGGTATATTTTTCCATCTTCTAAGATCTTCTTCTATTTCTCTCTTTAGGGTTCTGTAGTTTTCATTGTATAAGTCTTTCACCTCTTTTGTTAGGTTGATTCCCAAGTATTTTATTTTTTTTGAAGATATTGTGAATGGAGTGGTTGTCCTCATTTCCATTTCAGAGGATTTGTCGCTGATATACAGGAATGCCTTTGATTTATGCGTGTTGATTTTATATCCTGCCACTTTGCTGAATTCATTTATTAGTTCTAGTAGTTTCTTTGTAGAGCCTTTTGGGTCTGCTAGGTATAGAATCATATCATCTGCAAATAGTGATAATTTAAGTTCTTCTTTTCCTATTTTGATGCCTTTAATTTCTTTCGTCTGTCTAATTGCTCTGGCCAGTGTTTCGAGAACTATGTTGAACAGAAGTGGTGAGAGAGGGCATCCCTGTCTTGTTCCAGATTTTAGAGGGAATGCCTTCGATTTTTCTCCATTCAGAATGATGCTAGCCTGAGGCTTAGCATAGATTGCTTTTACAATATTGAGGTATGTTCCTGTTATCCCTAGTTTTTCTAGAGTTTTGAACATAAAGGGATGCTGTACTTTGTTGAATGCTTTTTCCGCATCTATCGAGATGATCATATGGTTCTTATTTTTAAGTCTATTGATGTGGTGAATAACATTTATTGATTTCCTTATATTGAACCAGCCTTGCATCCCAGGGATGAATCCTACTTGATCATGGTGCACAATTTTTTTGATGTGCCTTTGTATCCGAGTGGCCAGAATTTTATTGAGGATTTTTGCATCTAGGTTCGTTAGAGATATTGGTCTGTAGTTTTCTTTCTTTGAAGTGTCTTTGTCTGGTTTAGGTATCAGGGTGATGTTGGCCTCGTAGAATGAATTTGGAAGTTCTCCCTCTTTTTCTATTTCCCGAAGTAGCTTGAAAAGTATTGGTATTAGTTCCTCTTTAAAGGTTTTGTAAAACTCTGCTGTATACCCATCCGGTCCTGGGCTTTTCTTAGTTGGTAGTCCTTTGATGGTTTCTTCTATTTCCTCAATTGATATTGGTCTGTTTAGGTTGTCTATATCCTCCTGACTCAATCTGGGCAGATCATATGACTTAAGAAATTTATCTATGCCTTCACTATCTTCTAATTTATTGGAGTATAAGGATTCAAAATAATTTTTGATTATCTTCTGTATTTCTGAAGTGTCTGTTGTGATATTGCCTCTTTCATCCCGTATGTTAGTGATTTGAGTTCTCTCTCTTCTTCTCTTCGCTAGCATGGCTAAGGGTCTGTCGATTTTGTTTATTTTTTCAAAGAACCAACTTTTAGTTTTGTCAATTTTTTCAATTGTTTCTTTTGTTTCGATTTCATTGATTTCAGCTCTGATTTTAATTATTTCTTGCCTTCTACTTCTTTTGCTGTTGTTTTGCTCTTCTTTTTCTAGGATTTTGAGATGAAGTATGAGATCATTTATTTGTTGGTTTTTTCTTTTTTTAAGGAATGAACTCCAAGCAATGAATTTTCCTCTTAGAACTGCTTTCAATGTGTCCCATAGATTCCCATATGTTGTGTCTGTGTTTTCATTAATCTCTAAGAATTTTTTAATTTCCTCCTTGATGTCTTCTATAACCCATTGATCATTCAGTAACCTATTGTTCATTCTCCAAGTGATGTATTCTTTTTCCTTCCTTCTTTTATCGTTGATTTTCAGTTCCATTTCATTATGATCAGATAGGATGCATGGTATTATCTCTACTCCTTTGTATTGTCTAAGAGTTTCCCTGTGACATAATATATGATCTATTTTTGAGAAGGATCCATGTGCTGCTGAGAAAAAAGTGTAACTGTTTGATGTTGGGTGGTATATTCTATATATGTCAATTAAGTCTAGGTTATTAATTGTGTTATTGAGTTCTATAGTTTCCTTATTCAACTTTTGTTTGGAAGATCTGTCCAGTGGGGATAGAGGTGTGTTGAAGTCTCCCATGATTATTGTATGGTGGTCTATTAGACTCTTGAACTAGAGAAGAGTTTGTTTGATGAACATAGCTGCACCATTGTTTGGGGCATATATATTTATGATTGTTATGTCTTGTTGGTGTATGGTTCCCTTGAGCAGTATGTAGTGTCCCTCTTTATCCCTTTTGATTAACTTTGGCTTAAAATCTATTTTATTTGATATGAGTATGGATACTCCTGCTTGTTTCCGAAGTCCATATGAGTGATATGATTTTTCCCAACCTTTCACCTTCAGCCTATGTATGTCTTTTCCTATCAAATGCGTCTCCTGTAGGCAGCATATTGTTGGGTCTTGTTTTGTGATCCGTTCTACTAGCCTGTGTCTCTTGATTGGTGAGTTTAAGCCATTAACATTTAGGGTTATTATTGAGATATGGGTTGTTCTTCCAGCCATATTTGTTTATTTATGTTACTAAACATGGTTTGTTTTCCACTTTGATTATTTTCCCCCCTTTAGTGTCCTACCTCCCACTGTTGGTTTTCATTGTTATTTTCCATTTCCTCTTCCTGTAATGTTTTGCCAAGGATGTTTTGAAGAGATGGTTTTCTAGCTGCAAATTCTTTTAACTTTTGTTTATCGTGGAAGGTTTTAATTTCATCTTCCATCCTGAAGCTTAATTTCGCTGGAAACACAATTCTTGGTTGGAACCCATTTTCTTTCAGTGTTTGAAATATGTTATTCCAGGATCTTCTAGCTTTCAGAGTCTGTGTTGAAAGATCAGCTGTTATCCTGATTGACTTACCCCTAAATGTGATCTGCTTCCTTTCTCTTGTAGCTTTTAAAATTCTCTCCTTATTCTGTATGTTGGGCATCTTCATTATAATGTGTCTAGGTGTGGGTCTCTTATGATTTTGCACATTCGGCGTCCTGTAGGCTTCTAGGATTTGGGGTTCTGTCTCATTCTTCAAGTCTGGGAAGTTTTCTCAAATTATTTCATTGAATAGATTGCTCATTCCTTTGGTTTGAAACTCTGTTCCTTCCTGTATCCCAATGACTCTTAAATTTGGTCTCTTGATGTTATCCCATATTTCTTGGATGTTCTGCTCATGGTTTCTTAACAGTCTTGCTGAGGTGTCTATGTTCTTTTCAAGTTGAAATACTTTATCTTCATTGTCTGATGTTCTGTCTTCTAAGTGTTCTACTCTGCTGGTAGTATTCTCAATTGAGTTTTTAAGTTGGCTTATTGCTTCCTGCATTTCTAGGATTTCTGTTTGTTTGTTTTTTATAACCTCTATTTCCTTGTATAGTTGATCTTTTGCTTCTTGGATTTGTTTATGTAATTCATTGTTGAAGTGATCTTTCATTGTCTGATTTTGCTGTCTGATGTCTTCCTTGAGACTCCAGATCATCTGAAGCATGTATATCCTGAATTCTTTATATGACATTCCATCAGCTGCAGCTATTACCTCTTTTAACGTTGAGTTGACCTGCAATGCTTGTGGTCCTTTCTTTCCTTGTCTCTTCATACTGTTCGCGTTCCTTTCTTCTTGGTGAAACTGTTGTGCTATTGAATTTTCCCCCTATATATTTATATTGGTCTTGTATAGTTGCAAAGTCTCCCTCGCAGGCGCGGGCGGCGGCTCTGCCCCTCCTCCAATTGGGGCAATGTGCCTACCACGCCGGCAGGCCGCTGGGCCTGCTCTGCCAGTCGGTAGCAGGTCCGCCGACCTTGCAGGCGTGGGCGGCGGCTCTGTCCCTCTGCGGGCCGCTAGGCTTGTTCTGTCGGTGGTCGCAGTTCTGCCTACTTTGCAGGCGCAGGCAGCGGCACTGCCCCTCTGCAGGCCTCTGGGGCTGTAGTGCCAGTGGGTCGCAGGTCCGCCTACTTTGCAGGCGTGGGGGGGGGGGGCGGCTCTACCCTTCCTCAGGCCACTGGGCCTGTTCTGTCTCTCGGTTGCAGGTCTGACCTGTTCTGATGGTGGTCTCAGTTCCCTACTATGTCTCAGTCCCTCTACTATGCTGGCGCAGGGGGAGGGGGCGGCTCAGCCTCTCAGCAGGTGGCTGCTCCTCTTCTGCCGGTGGGTCGCAGGCCCGCCTACCTTGCAGGAGTGATTGGAAGCTCTGTCCCGCCGCGGGCCACTGGGCCTTTTCTGTCGGTGGTCACCCTTCCCCTACCTGGCAGGCGAGGGTGGTGGGGGGCGGCTCTGCCCCTCAGCAGGCCGCTGGGCCTGCTCTGTGTTTGGTCCCAGTTCCCTCTACTATCCCCTCCTAATTTTCTTTAATTTTTCCAGGGCCTTACACATGCTAGGCAAGTGCTCTACTCCTGAGCTACACCCTTGGCCCTCATTTCCTTTATAATGTTCATAAAGGTAAACACCATACCCTTAACGTGATATAAGCGCTGCAGGAAGTATAGTGTATATACTGTTTTCTTTGTTCTAAATGTATTACTTTCAAATGTTTTTTAAAAATAATTTTAGTTAAAGTATACATGCTATAAAATATGCTGTACGTAAGATACACCCTTTTTAAGGTGTCCAGTTCAGTTTTTAAAATTTCTATTTATGTAATTACCACCACAATAAGGACAGAACATTTTTATACTCACTGAAGCTAACTTGTGCCTCTACTTAACATCATATCCACTTCTGATCTCCAGCCCCAGGCAAACACTCATCTGCTTTCTGTCTCTGTAGATGAGATTTTTGTTTTCTAGAATTTATATAAGTGGAGTCAGACATACCTTGGAGATACTATGGGTTTGATTCCAGTCCACCACATTAAATCAAATACTGTAATAAAGTGAGTTATATGAACCATTTGGTTTCCCAATGCACATGAAAGTTGTGTTTACATTATAGTCTTTTAAGCATGTTGTAGTATTAGATCTAAAAAATTTACATACCTTAATTTAAAAATACTATATTGTTAAAAAATTCTAACAATCATCAGAACTGTTAGACAAACAACTTCTTCTATAAAGTGTTGCCACAAACCTTTAATATGTAAAAAGCACTTTATCTGTGAAGCATGATACATCATGGCACAATAAAATGAGATATGCTCTTTTGGTTTTTTTTTTTTTTTTTTTTTGCTCATCATAATGTTGTCAAAATTCTTCCATATTGTGTATGTATGAATAGTTATTTTTAAATTGCTGATTAGAATTCCTTCTCACCAGTGTTTTCTTTTATCCAGTTTTTACCTTTTATGAACAAAGTGCTATGAAGGTTTGTTTCCAAGTCTTTGTTCAGACAATGTTTTCATTTATTCTTGGATAAACAGACATGTAGGAGTGAAAATGCTGAGTTGTATGCTTAAATATGTTTACCTTCAGAAGTAACTTCAGAATTAACTTCAAAAGTGGCTTTCTGAAGTGGTTATACCATTTTTCATTCTTGCATCAGTGTGTGGAGAGCTTCAGTTCCTTCATAGCCGCTCAATAGAATTATTAGCATTTTTATTCATTGTATTACATGGATGTTAGAAAAATAGTCTGTATTCATTCAGAGACTCCATTTAGTCTGACTAGACAATAATATAGTCCTGCAATAAGGACATAATGTCTCTTTTCATCTTTTATCTTCCCAGGGTTGACAGTTTTCAGTTTTCTATTTTATTTTTCTAAGAAAAATACTACTGTTTGTGTGTGTGTGTGTGTGTTTAAATATAGCTCAATTGTAATTGTCCATTGAGGCATATAGGAATTACATTCTGAAGTCACATTTCTGAAAGACATTTCTCCTCTTAAAACCATTTTTATATAAAAAAAACTATTGACCCCCCGACATTTCTTATTTATAGCAGGTACTTTACACACAACAGAGCAGATATTTTTTAGTCATTGTCTCTTTTTTTGAATAATATTTCTTCACTGTACAAAATGCATTACTTACCTTCTAAGCAAATAACAAAACTAGTCAGAACTGTGAAATAATGAATCTGACAATATAGAGAATTCTTAACTAACATAATGATGCAAGTTGTTGAATTTTATCTATAAATCATTTGAGAATCAATTTTTATTCCCTGTAGACTGAAAGAGTGGAGAAAGGATGCTTCTGATAAGGCAGAGTGTTTTTCCATCACTGTCTAGCAATTAAAAACCTTTCTATTTTAAACTCAAAATTCTGTATGGTTGGGAAGCTCCACGCCATGCCAGGATAGAATTGCCTTAGCATTTCTGCTATTGACTTTAGGTCTCCTCTTTTAAGGTATACACGTGCATGTACTTCATTATCACTGACAACAACAAGAACACACAGCCCAAGTAGATTTCAGTATCAGTTTGGCAACACAGGGAAAAGCCAAGGTTGATTTTTACATGTGCTGTGATCGTTTTACTACACATTTTTCATTTGGGTTAGATTTTGTGGATTAAGTTTTGTTCCCAACCTCCTGTCTTCTCATTTCCATAGCAGCTCTTTCGCTCCTTAGGTACTTTTTCTACTCTACAGAACAAATCAGAACAAAAGGTCTCCTTTTAAAAAATGCTTCCTGATCTCTGCCCCCCTTCTCTGCCTCCCCCGAAAAGTTTCTTTCACACTGATGGCTTTCAGAAAAATATTTACAGAAGCACACTCTTTGACTTTACTATGAGGGTTTTCTATCAACAGGACTATACATCCTATTGATGGACTAATGCTGTGTGCTGGAAGTCTGGAAAACAGGACTATTTGTATCATAGGGTTAATGGGATGATAGTGAATTCATATAGATAAAAAGACTTTATATTTGTTGGATTCAGTTTTGATCCAGGGATATTCTTTGGTTATGCAGAACAGGATCTGAATGATTTAAAAGGACAAAATGTTTTTTGACTTCTCAGGTCATCTGAAGATAAGATGTAATTAAAGGAGGTAAAGAAGTAAAAGAAGGAATGGGATTAGTAAAGGCAGTTATAGAAGAGTATATATTTTATAGAAGTAATTACTGACTTTGATATGAAAACTGCTTCCTCTTTTATATGGGATATAACAGTGTAGCTGAAGGGCTAAATTTAGTTTCTGCTGTTAGTTTTGAGGAAGATAGAAGTTAAGTTCCTGCTCAACTAGTTGTTAAAGTGACCTCTGTCAAGTCTCCCAACCTTTTTTAATCTCTGCCTGCAACAGAGTAAGAATAAAATTACTGTTGCTATCAATATTGAAATAATTTTATGTGAAGATACTTTGTAAATGGTAAACCTCTAGCTAAATATATGGTGATGACAATATTCCCGACCTCACTCTTCAAAGCCACCTATGCATTTCTTTCTGGGCTTATGTTTTCATGTTTCGGTTGGCATGTAGACTCAGTTAATGACCCATTAGTACTCAAACCAAGTTTAAGTATTTTTCTGGGCTTGCTCCCTTCAGATGGTAAATGCTGCTGGTTGGTCTAGTTTATTGCAAAATCTTAGAAGAAGACAGCATACACAATGAGAAGTTTGATTTTCTGCTGGTTCATTGGAGGATGGATGGTGGCTGAGAGGCCGCAAAGAGGAACAAGTGGTGCTAGGGGTTCTTTCATGCTTTCTGTCTTTGTGTAACTAATCTCTTTCATTGCCTTCATGTGCCACAATCACAGACCTCCTCATAATTTTGAGTATTGTATGAAGAGAAGAGAAAGGTTGTTTTACAAATAGAGAAATTATGGATGAAATTTCAGTTATAGTATTAAAGGTGTAGTAAATCTAATCACCTACTTAGTTCTTACACAGTAGCTTAAAGTAAGACAGGCTTATTCTATTTTGTCGTATTGATTAAGGCACATCCTCATTCAGAATGGCTAAGGAGGCTTCTAGCCTCAGTGTCAAAAAGAACATGGATTACAAATAGTAGTTTTCATTAACATGTGAAATTTTGAGATACTTTGTAAAACTATACTTGTTTTTCTTATTCTTTCAAACATACAAGAGACTTATAAGACTTTTAATTAAAGAAAAAACAAGAAACTTATACTTTTGATACTTGGAAGAAATTTTAAAGTATAATTATATCAATTTGGTATTCTTTACAATTTGATAGTACAGCGTCTATTTTTGTGCTTTTAGTAATGTATGCAGTGTTGAAAGCATTGAAGTTGCATAAACTAAAAAATATGTGAAATGCGTTCTACATTTATTCTGTTGTTTTCTTATACCAAATGGAAATTTTTCTAGTGCCATATAGCTGGATGTTGCCTTTTAGTCATTTAAAAACAAATTTAGAAATAAATGTTATGTTTTTTTAAGACACAATATTTAAATTCATAATTCTGGTTGAATGGAGCTCATAATCAGGAATAATTGAAGGCAACAGAACAACACTAACATGTAACTTCCATATCATCTGAAATATAATATTATTAATTTTGTTGGTTGATCCCAAAACACTTTATGTAATTTTTCATAGGATCATTATTTCTTGCTTTGAAAAGAAATTGCCTTAGCTTTGTTTTGACATTGACTTTGAAATAACTTAAATAACTTGTAAACTTTTTATAACACTTGTAGTTGGAAGCAACTCCTTCTTCTGTGTAGGTATCCCATTTTAATTTATGTCATCTAATTAAAAAATTCATGTTGATGTCTTGTCTACTAAACTTCAAGCAATTGTAAATTGATGCTGTGTAATAGTTGTTAATTTTTGAGTTTTTTGATGCATCAGATATAGTTGTAAGCCTACAAAAGGCAGTAGCTCGTATAATCCTAATCACTCTAGCAGGCGGGAACTATTTATTATCATTTTACAGTTATTTTTATTTTGCACTTGAGAAAACTAAGGAATCCAAATACTTTTCTAGTATCACGGCTACTAGTTGTGGTAAAGTCAGGGCATAAGTCAGGCAATATAGATGGAGAATTTAGCACTTTTAACCATTATGCTGTTGTGTATAACCATGGAAAACTTAGTTTCAAAGCACAGAATGCCCACATTAACCAGATAGAAGATGAAGAAATTTGCATATCTGTTTTGTAAAACACGTTATATGCTTTTATTAGGTGAAAATATGCATTTAAGGAACTCAGATATTTATATTATATAGCTATTAACAGAGACTGCTCATTTAAATAAAATTCACTATTGATTCCTATTAAGCAAGTCATATGTTCTTCCTGAAATTATTTCTTCTGTAAATTTCATGTGTTTACAGATTTTAGAAATATTTCTAGAATTCTTCTAGTTCTAATATTTTATGAATTTATAATTCTCTTTTAATCTTAATTCCTGATTTTAATGACATAAAATAGATCAAATAATTTAATCCTTTTTTCTGAACTCATGTTTATGGAGAGGGTTCTGCTTCTTACAATTTATAGTATTTAGCTGAGTGCAGTAGTGCAGGCTTGTAATCCCAAAGGCTCAGGAGGCTGAGGCAGGAGGATCAAAAGTTCAAAGTCAGTCTCAGCAATTTAGTGAGGCCCTAAGCAACTTAGCAAGACCTTGTCTCAAAATAAAGTATAAAAAAGGGTTTGGGATGTGGCTCAGTGGTTAAGTTCCTGTGAGTTCAATTCCTGGTACCCACCCCGCCCCAAATGTTGTCATTTTCATTCCACTCAAATAAAGTTTAATTTTCCTTTTTCTCTTTTAAAAAACAATTTTATTTCATAATATATATTCATTGTACAAAATAATGTTTTCCTTTGTGAAGTTTTAAATATGCATATAATGTACTTTGAACATACCCACCCTCCCTATTACTATGTCTTATCCCTTTTAACAACCCCTTCCCTGAGGTATCCTTTTCTCTTCTCTAATAATCCTCCTCCTCTTATGTTGTCTTTTTATTTTTTCTAGATTCTGCATGTGAGAGAAAACATGTGACAGTTTTTTTTTTTTAATTTGGCTTATTTTGCTTGACTTGATGATCTCCATTTTCATCATTTTCCTGTTTTTGTTTTATTTCTTCTTTGACCAATGAGTTAGAATTGTATCATTCAGTTTCCAAATATTTTGCGATTATCTGTTACTGATTTCTTTCTTCTTCTTCTCCTTATTTTATTTTAACTTTTCCATTGTGGTGCTGGGGATCAATCAAACCTAGGGCCTTTCCTGGCAAATAAATGTTCTATCACTGAATTACATCTACAGTCCTGTTATTGATTTCAAATTTAATTCTCTTTTGATCAGACAACTTAATTTATAAGATTTAAATTCTTTGAAATTTATAAAGATTGGTTAGGCTATTGTTAAGACAATAAGAGTATGGTCTGTCTTGGTAAATGTTCTCTGTATAGCAGACAAGGGTATATGTTTCTGCTATTGTTCGGTGGAGTGTCCTAAAAAAGTTAGACCAAATTGATTGATAGTTTGTTCAACTTTTTGTTTTTCTGTCTTTACTGATGTCTATTTGTTATATCAATTTGAAATAAGTATTAAAATCTCCCTCTATGTAACTTTATTTGAGTACCTTTCCTCTTTCAAATTAATCAGGTTTTGCTTTATGTATTTTGGAGTTCTCATAATAGGTGCATTTAAGATTGAATTTGAGAGTGCTGCATTCTCTTGATGAAGTGATTCCTTTATCATATTATAATGACCCTCTGTTTTTTTTAAAGAGAGAGAGAGAGAGAGAGAGAGAGAGAGAGAGAGAGAGAGAATTTTTTTAATATTTATTTTTTAGTTTTCGGCAGACTCAACATCTTTGTATGTGGTGCTGAGGATCGAACCCAGGCTGCACGCATGCCAGGCGAGCGCGCTACCACTTGAGCCACATCCCAGCCCACCCTCTTTATTTTTGATAATATTTTTTGCTTTAAAATCTGTTTTGTCTGATGTCAATATAGCGTGGTTTGTGTTTTCTATCACTTTAACCTATCTGTGTCATTTAAAGGGGATTTTTTGTAAGCAAAATTTAATTTGGTCTTTTATTATGTGATTTGACGATCTGCCTTTTCATTTGTGTGTTTATATTTTATGTCATTAATATGGTTGGATTAGATTCCACTGTATTAGCACTTGCTTTTTGGTTGTCTTGTTTATTATTTTGTTCCTTTTTCCCTCTTATTTTCTTCTGGATTAGCTGAATAATTTTTATAATTTCATTTTATATCCTTTATTGGATTATTTCTCTACTTCTTTTATTTTTTAAGTGGTTACTATATGGTTTGCAATATATTTCTTTACAGAATACCTTCAAATAATTTACTATCTCATGTATAACATGAGAAAAGCCAGGTATTCTCAACAGGGGTTGGGACAATGGAATGTAGGGCCGTACTGGAATCATGTTGGGTATATGTACAGGAACTTAGAAAAATGCCTCACAGCACATTCTTTCTAATGACTTTTGTTCCTCTCAGAGGAACACTTGTAACACCCTTTCTTTCTTTTGTTTTTTAATGAGAAAATTGAGTTCAGATTAAAGTGACTTTAGAAAATGACAGGAACAGGCCCAACATGGCATAATATAATAAATATGTATCTTAAAGTCAGTAGACCTGTATTCAATTCTAGCACTGTCACTTCCTATGTGTGACCTGGGACAAGTTATTTAACTACTTGAATTTTCATGTCTGAAATGGAGAGAATAATCACCTTACACAGGGTTGTTGTTCCATGTGCTCATATAGCATTGATTTCTATCTTGATTGTCAAAATCAAAGGGGATAGTATTGAAATACCTAGTTAAATCACTTGGTAGATTTAGGGCTTCAAAAATGTGTATCATGTAGAGCTTATGGAAGTTATTGACTGACTCCCAAGTAAGTGCTCTTATTTTAATTTCCTAGTAAATTACCTTTTGAACTTTAGTCCGCCATTTACACCTTGAATAATTTTGTATGCATGTTAGGAATACAATTGTCAACACAGATGAGGTTACTGTGAGTGAGTGTAATAATTAATCCAAATATATTCAAAATTTGGGGGACATATGGCCAGTGAAGCAAGCCCCAGAAGGCTAGTGGATGAAACATTCAAGAACATTACCCCCTTTCATTTTATGAATTATAGGGTATGAGTGTATTAATGTTGACATGGTATGAGAAGAACATCTTGTATCTCACTGAGTTATATTTACAAAGAGGCAGTTCATATTAAGAGATTAGAATTCAGGTAAATGAGAAAGCCGGAACAATAAATCAGAAAGTCATCAAAATATACAAGTGAAAGTTGAAACTTCAAAATATTAGTCCTGGGATAGTGTGTGCAGAGAAGAACACAGAAAGAAAAGGATGAATCTTATGGAGAAATAGTCCTTGCTTTGGGGAAGAGGAGATAGCCAAAGAAGTTAATGCTTTTCTCATCTTGGGAGCATTCCCAGCTTCTAATGGCAATGTCCTGAATTCAGTGAATGGATATTTATTTATAATGATTATAGATTTTAGTATATGAAACTGTTAATGGACCCATTAAAAATGCTAGTGGTATCTAATGCAAAGTTCTTTTTTGATAGATACAGCAAGTAATTCTTCACTTTTATTTTATTTTTTTGACATTCTTTCAGTTTAATCTTCAATAAGAGTAAAGTTATCATTTGTTGGGCATTTATTATATTACACAAATCACCAAAACCATTAAGTTTTTTAAAATATTGAGGTATAGAACTGAATCCCACTATATAAGCAAAGTATTTTAAACAGTTTAATTGAGGTAAAACTAACATATGGATAATGAAAATTAAAGGGAAATATGTGGTGATTTTAAGTTCTTACTTTGTAAGACTATGATTTTACTCTAATTTTTTTTTTAGTTGTAGATGGACGCAATACCTTTATTTTATTTATTTTTATGAGGTACTGAGGATGGAACCCAGTGTCTCAGTCGTGCCAGGCAAGCGCTCTACCACGAAGCCTCACCCCAAGCCCCATGATTTTATTAATGAGTGCAATTCTCATAAATGTCAAAAAATTTCAAATATGATATTCAGTCTTTGTTAATGTATGTATATTTTTGTTATGTCCAAGAATAGACATTTTATAGTTAGATGTAGCTCCCTTTGTGTCCTGGTGCAGTCTTTTACCAGCTGTGATACTTTGCGGGAAATTCTTTCTGGAGCTCAGTGTCCATTTCAATAAAGTAGAAAACAGCACAAGATTTTTAATATTGGTGTAAGAATTAAGTTTAGTGTTGGTTATGTGGTAGGTGATCAATAAATGTTAGGTTTGTTTTATGCACACTAGGCAAGCACTTTACCACTGAGCTCCATCCCCAGCCCTTTTCATTTTGTTTTGAAACAGGGTTTTTGCTAAGTTGCTAGAATGGTCTTGAACTTGTGATCATCCTGCCTTCACCTCCTGAATCCCTGGAATTACAGTTGTGGCCGCCACACTAGGCTTTTTATGTTGTTGTGGTTAATTTGATATAACTAAAGGAGTACAAAGAAGACAACCCTAAATTATTGGGTCAATCTTGTAGGTGTCAAGAACCATCTTATAATTTTTCAGGTTATCTAGGGAGAGCGTGTCATTTTTTTCTTTTCCTGATCTATTACATAGTATTCATCCTCCCACACTGAGATATATTAGATATATCATGCAAAAAAGCATAAAAGGGTTTTCACTTGCAGCCTTATTCACAGTTGCCAAGAGAACTGCTACTCTACAGAACTTAGCTTACATTTGTTCCAACTGTCTTGACTCTGTGAAGGTGTTAAAGCAGTGAACTGTTAGGTCAAATTCCACATTCAGCAAGCATTTGTTCCTTGTCTTCAAAGCAAGAAGAAAGGGAACAAGGATGAATTCTTCAAAGAAACTGTGTCTAGGATCTGTAGTAGTTTTAAGTATTTTTCTCTATGGAAGTTCTTTTATCTTCTTAAGTGAAACTGACATAAAAAAGAGTATAATCTGAATACTGAAGTCATGCCATTTAAAAATAAAATGAGAGTGTTCACTTTTGAGCACCTCAAACAAATCATGAATCATGATGGACATATCCTTAAAATAGTAAACTTCCATAAAAATTAATTTCATTATTTATTTTTGGGAAGAAACATGAATCACCTCAATTACAAATTATGAATTACTATTGAGTCTTATTGGTAATATTTCACAAAACAATTTATTGAATATATTTAAATATTTCTACTTGGTGTACATTATGTTTTAAAAATGTTTTAATAACATTTTGATGGAAAATGAATCTGTTCTTAGATAATTTGGATTAAATGAGAAAATGTAATTTAAAAAAGTTAAAATGTTGTTATAAAATGATAGGTTTTTGTCGAATTTTCTATATATTTTATAAGGAAAAGATTCTTTTTTTTTCTTGTTGAGAAAAATTTCATATATTTAAAGCCTGTGCCTAAAGTACTGTGATTTTTAGACTCATCAATATAACTCAAAATCTTATTTTTAAAAATTTACCCCATTCTTTATAGTTATTTGTTTTTATTTAACTACTATCAAAAGATAAGCACAGACTTTTCAACATTTGTAGTAAATACTAATCATTTTGGAAGAATGATTTTTTTTTTCAGCAATTCTGCTAGCAGTACTGGATTTAAAAAGTTAAGAGGTCTTCATTTTTTTTCCTGAATATTCAGATAATCATAAAGATCCTTTCTTTCCAAAGATAATTTGTAATAAGGCTGGTATGGTTAAAAAGTGCACTGCTTCATTTTTTTTTAATTAGATGATTAAGCTTTTGCTGCAGACACATTGCATCTCCTGAAGCCACCTCACGGATTTGTGGGTTTCACTGACTTATGTGGGTTTAGAGCAACAATTTTAGAAATGCCTGCTTTTACATAAGTTGGTAGAATGAATTAAAAAAACAAGACCCCATTATATGTTGTATGCAAGAGATGAACCTTACAGGCAAAGACCAACACAGGCTGTAAGTGCTAGGATTGAAATTGCTATACCACATGAATGGAGCCTGAAAACAAACAGGAATAGATACTCAGATTTCTGACAAAGCAGACTTCAAAGAAAAATTAATCAGAAAAGACAAAGAAGGTCACTTCATACTGGTAAAGGGAACAATCCAACAAGAATTTAAACTATTTATACTACAAAATTGGGTGCAACTTAATTATGTAAAAGAGATACTACTTAAATTGAAGCCTTAGATAGACCCCAGTTCAATAGTATTGAGTGAATGATTTCAACATACCTTTCTCACCATCAGATAGGTCATCCAAAAATAAACTTAGCGAAGACTCTTTGGACCTGAAAGTGCTAGGATTGAAATTGCTATACCATGTGAAAAAAATATTGTAAAGCAAATGAATGTAACAGATGTTTATAGAATATTTTGTCCAATAAGAGCTGCATATACTTCCTTCTCCACAGCTCATGGAACCTTCTCCAAAATAGACCATATTTTAGTCCATAAGGCAACTCCTAGCAAATACAAAAAAAAAATGATATAATTTCTTGCATTTTTTAGTCATTTTTTTTAGTTGTAGATTGATACAATATCTTTATTTATTTTTATGTGGTGAATTGAACCCAGTTCCTCATAACATGCTAGGTGAGCTCTCTACCACTGAGCCACAAGCCCAGCCCCAATTTCTTGCATCTTATCAAATCATAATGGAATTAAATTAAAAATGAATACCAAGAAACCCTAAACTGTATGAGACATGGAGATTGAGCAATACACTTTGGAGTGATAAATGTGTGAAGGAAGAAATCAGAAGAGAAATTTAAAAACTCTTTGACTTAAATGAGAATAGTGATACAACATAACAGCTGGGATCCTATGAAGGAAGTTCTAAGAGGAAAGTTTATAGCTTTGATTGCCTATATTTTAAAAAAATCAGTAAGTCCCAAATAAACAACTTAATGGTATATCTCAAAGCCTTTGAAAATGACAAAACCAATTCCAAAACCAGCATAAGCAAGAAAATAATTAATATCAGCAGTGAAATTAATGAAATTGAGAATTTAAAAACAATAATACAAAGGATCAATGAAATAAAGAGTTGCTTCTTTGAAAAGATAAACAAGATTGATAAACTCTTAGCCAAATTAACTGAAAGAAAAAGAATACTCAAATTAATATAATTAGATATGAAAAAGGAGAAATCACCACAGCACAGAAATTCAGCAGACTACTAAGGACTATTTTAAAAACTTATACTCCAGTAAATTGTAAAATCTAGGGAAAATGGATACATTTCTAGAGACATACAACCTTTCAAAATTGAATTAAAAGGAAATAAAAAACTAAATAGACCAACGACTTGTAATGAAATAAAAGCAGTAATAAAAATTTTTTCAACAAGGAAAGCGCAGGACCACATGGATTCTCAGCTGAATTCTACCACCAATAAAGAAGAATTAATGCCAATATTCCTCAAATTATTCCATGAAATAGAAGGGATGGAACACTTCCAAATTCATTCTATAATGCCAGTATCATACTCATACCAAAACCAGATAAGGACACATTACAGAAAGAAAACTAAAGACCAATATCCCTGATGAACTTAGATGTAAAATCCTTAAAATATTAACAAACATGTTCAATAGCAGAGTAAGAAGATTATAATCATGATTGAGTTGGTTTTATCCTAGAGATGCAAGGGTGGTTAAATATATGCAAATCAATAAATGTAATTCAACACATAAAGAGAATTAAGAACAAAAATCATTTAGTCATCTCAATAGATAGAGAAGGCCTTCAACAAAATCCATCATCCATTTATGATTAAAATATTGAAGAAACTAAGTATAGAAGAAACTTACATCAATAGTATAAAGGCTATAAATGGAAAACCCAAATCCGACCTCATATTAAATGGGGAAAACTGAAAACATTTCCTTTAAAATTTGAAACAAGACAAGGATGTTCACTCTTACCACTCCCATTTAATACAGTGCTAGAAATTTTACCAGAGCAACTAGGAAAAAGAAGAAAATAAGAGGGATAAAAATAGAAAAGAGAGAAGTTAAATTATCACTGTTAGTGATTTGATCCTATACTTAAAGGTCCAAAAAACTCCAAAGACTGCCAGAGCTTATAAATTTGGCAAAGTAGCAGGTTACAAAATCAACATACAAAACTTAAAAAATTTTCCTATCTACCAACAATGAATCTGCTGAGAAAGAAACCAGAAAAGAATTCCATACACATACCCTAAACAAACAAACCTAGGAATAATTATAAGTCCTCTACAATGAAACTACAGAACGCTGAAGAAATAAATTGAAGAGAATTTCAGAAGATGGAAAGACCTCCCAATTTCATGTACAGGCAGAATCAATAATGGTAAAATGGCCATACTACCAGAAGCAATACACAGCTTCAATGCAATTTCCATCAAAATAATAATGACATTCTGCACAGAACTAGAAAAAAACAGCCCTAAAATTCACTTGGAAGAAGAAAAAACTGAGAACATCCAAAGCAATGCTAAGCCAAAAAAGCAATGCTGGAGGCATCACAATACCTGCCTTCAAATTATACTAATGAGCTGTAGTAACAAAAACTGCATGGTATGACATAAAAAATGACACACAGACTGATGGTACAGAATAGAAGACAGACAAACCAATATATCTACAATCATCTGATCGTTGAATAAGTTGCCCAAAATGGACACTGGAGAAAAGACAGCTTCTTTAACAAATGGTGCTGGGAAAAAAGGTTATCCATGTGTAGAAGAATGAAACTATATAGTTATCTCTTACCTTGCTCCCAAATCAACACAAAGTGGATTAAAGACCTAGGAATTAGACCAGAAACTATGCAACTTCTGGAAGAAAATATCAGGACATGCTTCAGCATAGAGGCTCAGGCAATGAGTTTTCTCAATAGAAGCCCTGAAACTCAGGAAATAATACCAAGAGTTAATAAACGAGATGGCATAAAATTAAAAACAAAACAAAACAAACTTCTGCACAGAAAAGGAAACAAGAATGTCAAGAGAGAACCTATGGAATAGGAGAAAGTCTTTGCTAGCTACTCTTCTGACAGAGGATTAATATCTAGAATATACAAAGAACTAAAAACACCAAAATAATCCTCCAATAACCTAATTAATTAAATAGGCAAATGTATTAAACAGACATCTCAAAAAGAAAATACAAATGTCCCTTAAGTATATGAGAATGTTCACAATCATTAATAGTTAATGAAATGCAAATCAAAACTGAGATTTTTATCTCATGCCTGTCAGAATGGCAGTCATCAAAAATACAAACAATTATAAAGGTTGAAGAGGATAAGGATAAAAAGGGACACTTTAGTATTGTTGGTGGGATTGAAATTAATACAACCGCTATGGAAATCAGTATGGATATTCCTCAAAGACTAGGTATGGAAACACCATATTACCCAGCTATAAAACTGTTTGGTATTTATCTTAAAGAATTAGCTGGGGGTATAGCTCAGTTGGTAGAGTGCTTGCCTTGCATGCACAAGGCCCTGGGTTCGATCCCCAGCACACACACAAAAAAACAATTAAAGTCTGCATACAGTGATACATGCATACCCAATTTATAGCGGCACAATTCACATTAGCCAATGTATGGAACCAGCCTATTTGCCCATCAATGCATAAGTGAATAAAGAAAATGTGGAGGCTGGGGTTGTTGCTCAGTAGTAGAGTGCTCACCTACCGTGCATGAGGCACTGGGTTCGATACTCAGAACCACGTTAAATGTAAAATAAAAAGATATTGTGTCCACCTAGAACTAAAAAATGAATATTAAAAAAAGAAAATGTGATATAAATACACAATGGAGTTTAATTTATGTCATTTATAGGAAAATTAATGGAACTTGAAACCATTATGTTAAGCGAAATAAGCCATGCTCAGAAGGTCAGGGGTCATATACTTTCTCTCATATGTGGAAGCTAGAGAGGAAAAAGGAAAGAAAGGTCTGTGGGGGTGGGGGGAAGGATCTCATGAGAAAGGGAGATCACTAGTAAAAAGGTACCAGGGTGTGGAAGGTTAGGATGGAGGGGAAAATACTGGGAGTGATATTGGTCAAATTATGTTGTTACATTGTACGTATGTCCAAATATGTAACAACAAATCCCATCAATATGTACAACTATAATGTACCAATAAAAATGTATATAAAAACCAAATTATGATGTATCCACACAGTAAAAAGCCATGCAACTAAGAAAAAAAATGCCAGCTTCACCTTTTGCATCTTTTATGAACTTTTACTCAATTTATTTACATTAGGAAAATTATATTTTTGTTTAGAACACTCTGAAGAAGAAAAAGAACAAATGAATTAATAATTTAATAAAATTTCCTTTATTATGTTATTTTAGGCATTTCTTTTGTCTACTGATAATTATTATTCCTACACTTAAAAAGAAAGAGTTACCTTAAAGAGCCAAATTCTGAAATTCATAATAATTCTAGTCAAGTGGTATGGTAGCACTTCATTATGGAGATTCATAGAGATTATGGTGAAAACCATGACTCAAGGTCATAAACCTTGAAGGATCTAATCTTAGCTTCTGTTAATCTACTTTTCCATAAAAGAGCTGCATTAAGTAATGTAATAAAACTTATTGTTGACCTTTCATGGTCTTATTGTAAAGAGGCTTTCTCATTTTAAAAGTACATGCCAGGATAAATATATACTGTTGTTCTGTTTTCACAATAAGCATTGTATTAGGACAGCAAATATTTGGGCCATGTCGCTTTTACACACACAGAACACTAATTTAGCTTTTTTGTTTGTTTCTTTACAGGATAAGAATGGTGTTACTGTGAGAGCCTATGTATAGTGTCAAAATCAGTTGTCAGGATGTGCAAAAATTTTTTTCAAAGCAGAAAGTAATTGATATAATTAAGCTTTGTGACTGTCCTGGCTTATGTATACAGAACAATTTGGAGGGGTTGTTGTCTAGCTAGTATTTACTTATGGGAAGTCCTTTTATTTGGGAGAGGTAGCAGAGAAATTATGGGGAAAAGCATGGAGGGACAGAAAGAATAGTTCATTAGCCCACATTGAAAAAAAATTCTGTTGCTGTCTTAATGATCAAATAATTTATTATTCAGTGTTGAGTAAATTTCATAAGGAAAGGGTTTGGATTTTTCACATGTAAATAATCTTTCAGTTGCATTTAGAAAGCATAATTCTTGTAAATCTGGTGAGAAAAATGACTCCATGGAACCATGAAAAGTAATCAGTCCATATTTACATGTGGTTTTTGAATGTAATGTTAGATTATTGTTATGATACAACAAGAAAATCATTTATATTACTTTATAGTAAGGACTACATAGAAAACAATTTTTGAGTTGGTTTTAATGGGAGGTTTTCTTCAAGTTTGCTTCATGTGTTGCATATTGCAGTGTTACTACTTTTATATAAATTAGATCTGGACAACTTTTAGGCTAGTAAAACTCAACAGAATGTATCAGATGATTAAAGATGCAAGCAGCATGGTTGGTTTTGAAGTTACATTTATATCAAATAATTTGCAAATCTTAAAAGAGAATATGAACGTAAAATGTAAAGAAGTAATTGCAAAAAATTTTAACATGGATAAATAGAACAAGTTGTGGAAAGCTTGTAAACTTCCCATCTAAAACTGATTATCCTTATGAGCATTTCATGTTGACAGTGAAAAGTGCACCTTGTAAGAGCTGCTACACAAACTATTACATTTAAAAGGTTTCTGTCTCACACCCTAAAATTACACTTATTTGCTGCAAGAGAAAATTCAAAATTTGTTTCCTGTTTATTTTGGTTGTGATTATTGTATGAATTTTGCCTTTTTCTCCTTCCTGGTAAACTAGGTATTAGTCTTTTTGGTTTCTTTATTTCAGTGAAACATAGTCAGGTTTTGTATTATAGGTTACCTCAAGAGATGATATAATAATAAAATTATGAGCCATAGGCTCAGATACTATAAAGAGTAATAAAATATTATACCTGGAATACCAAGATTATCTAAGTATCTGAGGAAGAAGAGAAGATGATGAAGAAGAAGAAAAGGAATAGCTTTGCAAGATCCTTCAGAATCCCTATAAAATACAGTGAACCATTTTTGTTGATATCGACACACACACAAACACACACACAGAGTTTGCCTCACTTGAAACTTGTTAAACACTCTGAAACAATACCCTATTCATTTATGTGAGAAAGAAACTTGGAAACGTCTAAGAGACCCTCTTATTTTAGGAGCATTTCTTTTATTGTGTAACAAGCACTTTGAGCTTCTGGCAGGCCTTCCTGCTTCTTTTTGAGTGCCTTCCTTCTTTGTTTTCTTATAAACCATAGTCTGTTAGAAAGAGCTTTTGACTGGGAATTAGAAGTACCGAGTTCTAATGCTAACTCTAATACTAACTAAAGGGTCCATTTGGAGTATTGATATTGGTCTCAGACTGTATGAAATGGAAGCATGAACTAGATGATCTCCGGTATATTTTTAACTATGAAATGCTGTGATATTGAGAAGCAGGCAAATTATATGAAAACCAATTATCCTTCCCCATCAAAAGAAAATTTATTGGGGCTGGGGGTGTAGCTCAATGGTAGAACACTTGCCTAGTATAGGGAGACATTGGGTTTGATCCTGAGCACCACATTAAAAAAATAAAAGGCTAAAAACAATTTTCTGAGTGATCAGTTCACCAATAATAATTTTAAATTCAGTTTGTTGACGTAAATTCATTAAATAGTCGTTTTGATAAATTTACCAAATACTTTCATTTATCCATTTGTCTTATGACTTGTTTTCCAAATTATTAATTGCTTAAGTTTGTATTTAATTATATATATAAGTTTATCACTAATCATGCTAGATAGAATAGTTGCAAAAGTCTTTGTAACTTTTGGTGAGGAGTATTATGTTTTAGTCTTTTTGTACAAAGCAATTTCACCCCTGATATTTTATGATAGAATCATTTATCAGTTCAACTCAGTTGAATGCCAGATTTATCATTGATATTTATTTCCTGAATGTAGTGACAATGATTTTCAGTCATTTAAAACAGGAACAACGTACTCATCTAGTTGAACTGGTTAACAAATGTGTGAATTAAGGCAAGTACAAAATGCATTGAAGTATATAGAAAATGTGTTGAAAGAAATAAACCTTTTATACTATCATTTATAAGCTCTGTAGCATTTAAGACATCCGTAGCCCTTTGATTTAAAATAAACAGATTTTAATTCCCAAAAGTTATGAGTCCAGATAATAGTAAGTTTCCATAATAGTATGGGTAGGCTACTATTATGGATTACAACAAAATTTTAGGTACATTAAAGCCTTGATCTCACTAACTTAAAAATCAAATTACTCTTCAAGCAATTTCTCTTCAAATGTTTAGAATATATTTATTCAATACATATACCGGTCAATATTGTAAATGGTTTAAATAAACAAGTTTTGAGTGAATGTGTTAAATTGACCACTGGGAAAAGTGAGTTGACTTGGCAAAGGAGACCTTGTTTTCTTCATACCGCATCACCATCTCTGACAGGGATAGGGGAAAATAAGGCTACAATGGAAGCATATTACTGTCTTTTGGAATTAAGAGTCCTTTTTCCTCAGCTACATCCTTTAGCCTGAATTGGAACCATTTGGAAGTTCTGCCTCCATGGGTGTGACATTTTTGCTACCATACAGATCTTTTGAAGTCCTGAAGAAGTACAATAAATGACCTGGATGAGAATTGAAAAGTTAATTTACTTTTGTCTGATCACTACAGTAAAATATGTCCCATATGAGCATTTGACTGATTCAACAAAATTAATTGATCAAGGCATGTGATAATTTCTTCATTATGTCAAGGAAGGATCGCCTGTGTTAGAGTAGGAATAGAGATGATAGTTGGACTAGGGGAGTACATTGTGGCATTGCCATAGGGATCATTTGTCATAAACACTGTTTGACTTAGAACCTTCCTTAAAGCTAATTGCTGCTGTTATTGGCCTTATTTTTAACACCATCAGGTTGTGGACTTGAATATATTTTTATGGCAGTTGCTAAATGCAAATTGTGTTTCTGTGTATAGGTCAGGGCATAATAACCCTGGGCACCTGTGTCAAAGACCCACTGATAACCAGATTTTTGGCAAATGAACTAGTTGAAATGCTTCCTTCTTTTGGCAAGTGGAAAGCTGCATTCAGTCATTCCTATTCCTCTAGAAGTAGAATTGAGGGTGAAAACCTTGAGAATTCCATTCTGAGATATCAGAAAGAAAATATATTGCACTGTGGCACATGTTTATTAACATTTTCTGAGCCCTGATTCAAATTCCAACAAGTGTATCTGTGTAGATGCTTCAGCAGAGGTAATACAGTATCCACCTGATTTATTACGGAAGTCTACATAATAGAATAGACAACCATCTTGTCAGGTATTTTGTGTCACTGGAATCAAAATTAAGACTTTTTAGAGGATTAATGTGTCATTGAAGATTATTAACTGGGTTAAAAATCATAGCATGTCTAATTTCTATGATATAGAAGATTGAAAATATAGAAAAGACTCCTAGAAAGGACTGTTAAGCATTTTATAGTCTGTTAAGCATTTAATTGTCACATTTTAAGCCTAGTACTGCACATGGCTGAATTAAGAAAAGAAAAAGAAAAACAAAACTTGCTCCTGAACCTAATAGGTCATATAAGATATTCAAATCCTTGCTCTACCCCTTTGTAGTTGTGTGACCTTGGTGCTGTTACAATTAAAGTTCAATGCTTCAGTTTTCTCATCTATGATAAAAAGGATATTAAGAGTACCTACCTTACAGGATTTCTAGGCAGATGAAATAATGTTATATAAATTCCTTACATAAATACTTTAACTAATTAGTAACTACAGACTTCCTGGAATATTGTTTTTGGAGAGTTTCAATGATTATTAAGAGGACATAGAAGAATGTCAGTTGAATATTGCCAAGCTCAAAAAATTTCAAGTGTCTAATTAATGATGAAGTCAGAATAATTACTATTACAATAATTACTTATTCTTAGCATGTCAGCTGTGAAAATTAAAGTTCTGTAAACTAAAGATCTCTGAGTATTTCTGTCAACAAAGTAGCCTACCACATCACCTAAGATGACATGATTAAAGCATTGGTTCCAAATCCATAATTCAGCAAATCCTGTACTCTGACAAAGTGACTGATGTGTCAAAAGGTACAGAGCAATAACTGAATACCTGATTTGCTCATTTGATTTTATTTCATTATTATTTCTTTATTTAAAAACCTTTTGAGATTTAAAATTCTTAGAATATATGAGTTAGAAAATTCTGATTCAATAGAAATTGAAAGTGAAGTCTTAGAAAATTAAGAAAAACATTTAAAATGAATATTTTGATTAGAAGTGGTTATAATAAACAATTATACAATGTTTTATTGCATTGAATGCCTTTGATAAAGCTCATCTCCTCTTTGGAGATTCATTTGTTCTTTCAACAAATTGAAGATTCCATGTGTATTAGGCCCATTTGAAAGTAAGAAAGATAAGCATAGTCAGTGTGCTCATGGTGTTTAAGCTCTGGTTGGCAAGGCAATTATACTATAATATAATAATTGATAGATTGAAAAATGATAGAGTGCTATAGGAACATCTAGGAGAACACTAAACACAGATGTGTTAAAAGGAAGGGTGCAGAGTTGTTGTTTGGGAAGCTGGGATAAGTAGAATTAATCCTGAGACATACAACATGAAGTTGAGAGAGGTAGGAAAGAAAAATTGCTTCAAGCAGAAGAAACTGCCTGTTCCAATACCCCAGGGTTGGGGAACTGAGAGTAGCTCCATAGGGCTAGACTGTATATACTTTTGGGAAAGATATGGGCCCAGTTATATTCTAAAGAGCCTCATAAGCCTTGTTATGAAGTTTGGAGTTTGTCCTGAGAGTACTGGGGACCTATTGTAGGGAGTATCCTGAATTCTAGGGATCTATGTGATGAGATGAAGATAAGTGAATAGATTCTTTGCTAGATAATTAGGAAGCAGAATCATTAGACTTGTTAATTGATTAGATTTGGTGGATGAGAGAAAAAAGAAGTCTGATTATTTTTAGACTTCTTTGAGAAGAAAGGTTGCCAAGGTACTGGTCCTCAGATTGTTTCTCTTTGTCTAACGCCATAGGTAGACTTTGAACTCATTGATGGGTAGAGACTACATATCTTCCCATATCATGTAAGAGCAGTTACTGGCAGCTTTAATTTAAGCATGATGAAAATTTAAGATGGACTTTGATGATTACATTTAAACAGTTAGACTTATACTGATGAAAGGCTATTATAAAAAGATTCAATAGGTAGTCAAAAATCCAGAACTACAACTCAGTAGAAAGAAGAGTATTGACTCAACTTACAGATCAGGGAATTATCACATGTAGGTAATGTTAGTGACTAATTCTTCAAAACAGAATAGTGAAAGGGCAAAAGAGACACCCCAAACTCAGTTGTGTGTGTGTGTGTGTCTTTGTGTGCATGGGGTGCATGTGTGTGTGTGTTCTAAGGGAAGAATAAATCTTTGAAGAAAACAGAGGATTGGCCAGACAGGAAGATCAGAAAAATGCGATGTGTTGGAAAGCAAAGAGGAAGACTTTTTCAAGAAATAATAGATTGTCATTAACTTCAAGTGTAATTTGATAGTACAGTGAGTTTGAAAGCCAAGAAAAGGATATAGAAATTTATAAAGAGATTACTTCTTTCTATCTTTGGAAACCACAGGACGTTTAGAGTGATATGGTAGAAAATGGATATCAAGAAATAGGGAGTTGAGTATAATTTGCAAAGGTGGAGATGGTAAGTATAGAGAACTCTTTTTGAAAATTTGATGATGAATGACTGGAATAAGAGTAGCTACTATTAATGTATTATCAAGGATAAAGGAAAAGTTTTTTCTCCTTTTACTGCCCACAGAAGGCCATCAAAGTATAATAAGAGGAGGAGGCAGAAAGGAAATGAAACTCCTTATATGAAATTTCACACTTATCTAAAATATTATATAAACAAAACTGCTTTTAATCATAAAGAATTAATTTTGAACATTTAAATCATCCCAGTTAGGCACATTTATTAAGGGTGTATGAGATAGTATTAAATAATTCACTTTAGAAGATAGAACTATTTAGTATGGAGTTTTTAAAGGAATTATTGATACCAGCCAAGAAAATGCTTAAGACTAAGTTGGAAATATAGCCATATATAGAGCACATCATTGATTCCAATAAAATAAGCTCCAAAGGAACAGTGTTATTAAATAACTGCAATTATTTCATATTTTACTGATTTTTTTAAACAGAGAAATAGTTTGGTAAGTATGTAAATTTCATGACTTGGCTAGATTCTTCAGTATGTTACACATGCATTTCTATAATGAAAGATAATATAAACATTTTATTTGATTAATAGCATTGTTTTATAGCAAATGTTTCCAGAGTTTTATGTGTGCCTCAGCTTTGTTCACCATATTTGACACAGCATGGCATTAATGAGAATTTAGTTTTTTAACGTACTGTACGTTTAAAATGGAGTATATTATTTCCATTATTAGCAATGTTATTATACAGTATTATTTCCCCTTTTTAGACATGTTGATCTCTTTGAACCTGTCATTAGACTAGTGAGGAACTGCAAAAGATTCTATTATCCACTTTTATAGAAAGAAAAAAGATTGGAGAAAAAACAATTTTGTGTAGGCGAGAGAATCTAAGAGGAAAGTTGTCATTGGAATCTTTTTCTAGTGTGTAGATAATTAAGATTTTTTAGTTTTGCTTTCCCTCTTATAAAATCCAAAGGAATCCTTTGTGGCTATTTAGGTTGTGTTGACATTTATGCTAAACTTTGCTTTTATTTCCATCCCATCTAAACTGAAACTACTTGGATGCTTTACTTGGGAAGCATTTTTCCCCCCCAGGGATTGAACCTAGGGGCATTTAATCACTGAGTCACATCCCCAGACCTTTTTTATTTTGAAGTAGGTTCTCACTAAATTGCTTATTGCCTCTAAATTGCTAATGTTGATCTTGAACTTGTGATCCTCCTGCCTCAACTTTGTGAGCCACTGGGATTAAAGGTGTACACCACTGTGCCCAGCAGCAAACATATTCTTTATCAACCTCCAAATTAAGTAGAATGAGTATTTCTATGTATGTGGTTAAAATCAGGCTGGTAAGTATAGGGGGGGAAAAGAATAAAAGTTTTTTATGTTCAGGGTTTGTAGGAAGAGTGTACATGTGACATTAGGGCTAGTTTAGAAAGGAGATACTTGTTTACTTGGTTAGACTCCTAAATTACACACCTTTATCCTCTCCTCAGTTGAGATTTTTAGAAGGGACACCATTGCTGTTTTCAATTTGTATACAAAGGGAGTAGATTTAAATTCAAGTCTTGATTTTTGGATTGGACAATATGTATTGGGAAGCGTCATCAACAAGGATCATTTTTGACTTTTGGGAATGTGTACTACTGTAGGTTTCCTTCCTTCAGCATAAAATGGCTGCGTTCATACAAGTGACAATGAGTAGATCTATTGAGACAAATTTCAGAGATATTTTAAATAGCTTATACTATTGGACAAATTTTATAAAAATAGCTTATTCTGTTAGAGACATTTGAAAGGTGGCCTTTTTAGAACTTCTTGGTAAAGTTTGGAAGCACTTAGCTGCAAGAAGGAAGGCAGAACTCTTATTCAGTCACCAAAAAGATCAAAACTTATTCTTAAAAAGTATCTCTAGGATGATAAGGCCTATTTTAGATTACAGAATTTAATACTGAGTTTTTGGGATGGTTCCAGGCTTTAGTGGGTCCCTGAAGCCTATGTTGTTTTTGGCTAACAAGTCCAGGGTAAGCTTATTGCTTTGGGAAATCCTTTAGGCATTCTACTGAAATGATTGTCCCCTCCCATGGCCCAGTTTATAGTATAGGCTTCAAGAATTTTTCCTAAACATATAATCTGTGAATAAAATTGTTCCATGGTCTACTGCTTATCAACCTGCTCTTTATACTTATACTATTATAGCTATCTTTACGTGTTGGCTTTTATTATACATCTATATTGTATTCTAGAGTAGGGATATAGAAGAGTTTTGCCCAATTTTGAGTGTTCATTTTTGGCCTTAAGTAACTTAATTATACATTTGTGTATTTGTCTTTACCAGTTTATATGGACACATATGTAATTGGACCCTTATTTGTCTTTTTATGAGATATATCCAAATCTTGAAAGCAAATGAGTCTCTTCGAATTATATATTCTTTCATCCATAAAATATTTGATAAACACAGGTTAATATAGTAGTCATTTTCATTTATAATATGCTTTTTCATATAATAAAACTATAGCATTGGTGACTTTTTATAAAAATAAAGTATGGATCCACTATGCATAATACATGTTTCAGTTCATGTGATATTTGTTCAAATTTAGAATTCTTTCTTTAGTACCCAAAGTGTCATGAACTACTTTATGTCTTTAAAGTAGATCTTGTTAACATAGCTTCACTGTTTATTGATGCTGTTCATGCAGACAACTAGTACAGGTATGATTAGGCATCATTATTAGAGTGAGACAGACCTGGGCTTGAATTCTAGCTTTACGAATAGCTCTGTGACTCTCGAAAAATTATTTAAAGTACTTAATTATATTTTGTCCAAAGTTTCAGAGAGTTAAATTTATAGTACATTTATAACATGTACACACATATAAACATATATAATTTCAAATATACCCTATTATTTTACATTATATATTTTTGAAAGTGGTTAAATATCTTTGCTATTTTTAAATAACTGGAGTAATCTTGGTATCTTGATTATCTACTCCAGAGTAGTTAGAAATGTGTACATTCTTCATAATTTTATGTTCAAGGAAATAAATATTAATAATATACACCCCTGCTCCTCCCCCTGACGAAAGCACTACTGATTTTAGTTGCCTAAACTTTACTTCCTCCTCTACAAAATGGGAATATCTACTTCCTGGCAAAATTAGAGTTTAATATTTGAGAAGGATCTATCACATAATAAGTGATCAATATATGGCAGCAATTCTAAATATTTGTAATAATGAAGATAATAAAATTTTGATAAAATGCTAAATGCTTATTATCTTTGGATTCTAAGTGTTATTAGGTGCTTCAATTCATAGGTTATATTTATTGTCAGGACTGGGTTTGACCAATAGGTAAAAATATTTATGACTTGTGTCATAACTTTGGTAAGAATATTTTTATATATTTATGCCAGTTCTCAGACTCTTGTTCAAGGAGGTAAGAATGTAGAATTAGGATACTTGAAGGGTTCTTTTGATTGTTTGGATTTCTTTTTCTTTTTTGGACATTGACATTTTTTAGCATGGTGTTATCTAGGTTAAGACTGATTTGCCTATTCGTGAATGTGAGTGAGAGGAAAAGCTGGAATGGCACCTGATCCTGATGACAGCTGCTCTTGATAATCAGAAATGAAAACAAATAAAATAATTTTTACGTCATTTTAACCATTTGGCGTCAGTGTTAATGGATTATTTTAATGTTTTAAGCAATTAACTTTTTAAGATAAAAACTGGTACAGTAATTTAATTTGATTTTTCTTAGTTTTTCATAATCTATTCTGAGTCATGGGAAGAATTAGGTAAGAGAAAACCTTTGTTTGAAAGTAAAAAAGTTACCCAGGCAACCTGTATATGTTTCCAGTGTGCTGCTTAATCATCTTTAACATTAATCACTGTCATCAGTTATCACAGAAAGATGACTACAGAACACTCTGCACTATTATCATTCCATCATTTTTCTGCAGATGAATTTGGTACAAAAGATTTATTGTATACAGTCATGAGGATTATGACATCAAGCTTAAATAAAGAGGCAGGACTTTTTTAATATAGAAAATCGTGAATTTTCTTTTTACATCCCTCATTTACTTAGTTTATTGATTTGACAAAGGCCTGTGTTTTAACAGTTAATAAATGTTTCACAGAGTGTTTTAAATAATGTAGGCTTGGTATTTGAATACAGTTTATAGCTTCCCCAGTTTCATTTTACTGGTAGCGTGTGGTGGGAAGGGAAGCCAAGTCATTGTGTTTTCTAAAATAATCATCTCAATTAAGTTTTGTCAAAATTTCAGAAGGTTAAATTTATAATGTGGTTATTTAACTGCTTAGTATATCCAGATCTATATCTATTCATATCTAAATCTGTATACATACATATATATATTTTCAAATATGTTCCATTATTTTACATTTTATGTTCTTTGAAAGTTGTTTAATATCCATCATTTTTTAAGAGTTGGAATAATCTTAATTTTTTTTGATGATTTACCCCAGAATATTCAGAAATGTATATATTGATACTAATTTTATGTCCAGGAAAGTAAATGTCAACAATATTATTTCCCCAAAAAACACTGCTCATTTTAGTTGTCTAATTTTAATTAATGGAGACATTAATTGCAGTGATCAATATGTATGCTATTATTGTTTTCTAACATTTATTGAAGAATCCTGGTGCTGACTCAGTATTTTAAAAATTATTTTATGTTGCAGGATTTTTATTTTTAGTTGTTTTGGATCTAACCTTGTGTAAAAGCACACTAATGCTAAACTCCTTGATCTGTATTTTTAAAACAGTTATTTTCAATTGTGAAATAACATTCCTGTAATCTTATGTTGAGCCAGGTTTTTAATGCTCTTATAAATAATTTTTTCTTGAATATGGACACATTTTAGGTGTGATTTATTTTTATTATTAAGTGAGTCTGATTTTGGTTAATTTGATAGGAATTGGAACTAGCATCTTTGTCTTTTATTGCTAAGGAGAAAGGAAGGAAATCCTCTGTTGCACTTGAAAATTAAATTACAGGTCTTTATTTTCTATGCTAAGTAAAACCTGTTACATTCTTAAGTGTTAAAAAACAATACTGTTAAGTGTAGTGGAATCATGCTTTATAGACTTTGCTTTTCAAAAGATCCAAATTATTTCAGGATGAAAAACCCCAGTAAAAATGTGATGGATACGACCTACTTTAAACCTAGCCTAGTTATATAGTCTTGTTTGATAAGTAATTGATTAGGTCAGACTATTAAACTATTTAATCTGGCATGTATATTATGCATGATAAAAGAAGTCCAACTGTGAATTTGAGTGTATTAAATAATCTTCAGGAAGTTCCTCAAAGAATATTTGAATGCCTTAAACCTTGCAATAATGCATGTTTGTTCCAAACACATTGATTTGTCTAGGTTTGCCCATCAGGTTGAAGAACTGCTTAATCTTGTTGCATTCAGCAGCTGGGTTTTTGCAATATTCTTTTCCTTCTCCTAGGGGTTAATTAGCCTTCTTTCAAAATATGGCCTATTTAGCTGTAGATTCAAATGATTCAGCCAGAGCTGGCTGTACAAAGCAGAACCATTAACAGGCGGGTGTGTCCAACTGCTTAATTAGCTAGAATAAAAAGGTCCTTTGTCAAACAAGCATCTGTTGCTCATGACACACCTGACAGGCACATTAGGCAAGGATGACTAGACTGAAATTGTGCTTGTGTCTCCTGCAAGAATATACAATTCATTTACATATGGGCTGTATCATCTATGAACTGCAGGGGTTTATTTAGCTTATCAAAATGGATTAATGTAACTGTGTTTGTGGCTGATAAACAAATATCACTTGAAAGGAGGTTGTGAAGGAACTAAATTAATGAAATTACTCCCAAACATAAACAGAGCACCAGAAACCACTGCTGGATGAAAGAGAACACCTTGAATGTACTTATAAACTGTTCTGCTGGAAGTAAAATGAAACCCACAAATGGAGCATTCCTTAGCACTGCCCTCTTATGATGATCCTTACTTTGCATAACTGTTGGAAAGCTACCTAATACTCTTAAAGGTGTCAGTGAGTTTAATCACATTAAGAAAAATTTAAGGAGAAGATTGTACTCTTCAACACGCTTTAACATTTTATTGCTCTGTTGTTATTAGGTCTTAAGAATTAATCACTTAAAATTTGTATGGAAAATTGCTTATTGGTTGGCTTTTTTAATGACCTCAGTAGGAAAGGAGGAAATATTTCCTTAACTTTCATGTCAGAAAGAAGGGCTCTATGTCCCTTGTTGAAGTATAGATAAAATACTATGGACCTAGAATCTAAATGACTGCTCTTCAGACCAACAGTCTCTAGCTTTTCATTTGGAAGCCCAGTCATTATGGTATTGTAAGTAGTGATTGACATCATGGACTTCAGAAGCAGATGGATATAGATGGATCCAGGTTCTTACTCTTTCTAGTTATGTAGCTTTTGTTTAGTTTTGAAATTTATTTGTGACTTAGTTTCCTCATTGCTAAGTAGGGAAAATAACACCTCCATCATGGGGATCGCCCGAGGATTAAATGAGACCATGTTTTTAAAGCAGATAGCCTTAGAAAAGCACCAGGAAAGACTTACTAAATAAGAATTATGTTTATGAACTTCAGAGCTAAACTTTGGAAGGGGTGTGATTGAGACCCTCTCAAGGATGAGGCTTGGCAGAGAAAGGCTCTTCCTCAAAGCCAAAGAGGATAATGAAATCACAGGAGAATGAAATTATGTTTGTGAATAACAAAAACAAAAACAAAAAAATGCAGACAAAACTGAGGGGATTGGTTCTTAATTGCATCCAGAAGTCAAGCACCCCTGCAGCCTTGGGTAAGTGACTTAACATCTCTGATCTTCAACTGACTCACCTATCAAATGAGGGAAATCATGGCTTTATAAAAGCTGGGATATTAACTCTTCTTTATAAATAGATGAATCAGTATAAATATTATCAGTATTGTTTTGAACCAAAAAAGCAATTTTCTACTTGCAATTTATAGAAATAATACTCAAATACCTATAGGGGCCAAGTGAATGAGTATTGCCATTTAAAAATCATGACTATAAAACACATAGTATGAGCTCACCTTCTTTCAAGTTTTGACACTTTTCAAGAAAGTCTGGAACTCTTTATTTTAATGCAAAATTTTCTGATTTTTAAATATTAGGGATTAAGGATTTTGATTTGTAATCAATCCATTCAAAGAAAATCTGTGTGTAGAGTGTAATATGGTCCATAGGAGATCAATTTCCAGTCTATGCCTTTTATTTCCTGATATAATCTCTGGGGCAGTTTATTTGGAGTGGGTATGAATTGCTTTAAGGGTACATATAATTTTTAAACAACTTTTTTACATTTCTACATGTGTTTGATTTAAAATAGTAGCTGTCAAAATATGGGTCATGTACCGAAAAAGGATATGTAGACCAGTCTGCAATACAGCGGATGAGCCCAAGAGCTAGTCATAGCAAATTTCCCAGCTAATTCTGGAAGAAACATGAGAGAATATGAGAGTAAAATGGCTATGCTGTAAGAAACTCACCTACAATTGCGTGAGCAAATTATAATAACTTTGGTCAATCTGTCTTCTTTCTCTGTGTAATAAACTGCCAAGACCACCATCCATCTTGGAGTTGGCAAGAGAGACTGGCAAAAACTTCTTAGAAGATGGTATCTAATACATGGTTCAGTCCTTGAAGAAAATATTTCCTTAATCTCCCTAATTGATCCTCTGTTGTAGCACAAATGCTATCAGTAGTCTACAAGTATATAATGAATCAACACTGGTTTTGGCTTTTTTTTTTGGGGGGGGGGGGTTTGATCCCCTATTCCCACCAGTCTATCATGGAAGAAAGAAGAAGAAGCAGGAATAGATAGGCTTCGTAATTTGTGTATTCTCTCTGAAAGTTTTGGGAGTCATTGGCCCTCTAGTAATTATAATTAGGTAAGGGTTTTGTATAGTGAATACTGCCATTCTTATGGATTTTTCGACATATCCATGGCCTTAATACTAGTCCAAAGGGGTGTGTGTATGTGTGTGTGTATGTGTTTATGTGTGTTTACCACATTTTTAAACAGCCACAATTTGTAAGATTTCATATTAAAAAATATGGATTTTTCAGCTTCTTTTAGAAAAATAGATCTATTATCTACAGATTTGCCTTCCCACAAAACAACCATATCCTGGAGGTTAAAGTGAGCTGAATCATATACATGGAGTATTAGCCACAGTTTTCATCACTATTGTTCAATTTTGTAACCTCTATTCTCCTGTACTCTCTATACCTGAGGTTTCTAGATTGTAAATGGAAATTATACTCATATTAACTATACTGTGTTGTTATATGAGTTTTGTTTATGAGTTAATATGTAAAGCATTTAGAAGGGTCCTTAGCACTTGTTAAACAGTGATAGGTATTATTGCTATACTTTTGGAATGTACAAAGTGTGAAAGCCCAGTCACAAGTCATCTTCTGTCACCACTGAATCTCTTAATTTCTCTCTGTGTTAGTTTCTTCTTTTATAAAATAAGCAAAGTAGATTTGATGTCCTCAGAGGTTTATTTATAAAATTGAATGAGATGATAGAAGGTTTGGGGAAAAAGAATTCGAAGAGGTCACGCTATGACAAAAGAGGGGTTAATTTTCTCCTTGAGAGAACTAAATACTCAGATTTTTTAAAAACAATTTTTTAAGGGAAAATTAATGCTCACTCTACTTTTTATAGATTTAAGTTATGATACAATATTCTTAGGCTACCAATTAAATACTGTCCCTCCCACCACAGGAAAGAAAATTAGAATTTTGGTCCCTGCTCAGTAGTAAGGAAATTTGCGTTTATTTTATTGAATGTGTAAGTAGTGAAAAGGGTGACGTGTCAAGGCTAGGAAGCCTGAGAAAATTAGTGAACTTGATCCTTTGGCTAGTTTTGTGTATATCAGTTGATTTTGGATGTAAACTTTTTTTAGATTACCAAATTGTAAGTTTTTAAGTTGGAAACGACCTTGGAAATTACTTATTCTACATCCATAACCTAGGAAAGTGTCTAGAAAGTATAGTTTGTGACATATTTTATAACCAGTTAGGTCTTGTGTTCTGAGAGTTAAGAAAATTTTGAAATAATTTTGAATCTGTGGAACCAACCTAGATGCCCTTCAATAGATGAATGGATTAAAAATGTGGCGCATATAGTTATATATATATATTCTCTTTTATTGCTGAGTAATATTCTGTTATATATATATAAAACAGAATATTACTCAGCAATAAAAGAGAATAAAATCATGGCATTTGTAGGTAAATGTAGAGAAGATAATGCTAAGTGAAGTTAGCCAATCCCCAAAAAACCAAGTGCCGAATGTTTTCTTTGATATAAGGAGGTTGATACATAGTGGGATAGGGAGAGGGAGCATGGGAGGAATAGATGAATTCTAGATAGGGCAAAGGGGTTGGAGGGGAAGGGAGAGGGCATGGGTTTAGAAATGATGGTAGAAAGTGATGGAAATTATTATACAAACTACATGATGTATGGTGTGAATATACTTTGTATACAACCAGAAATAGGAAAAATTGTGCTCTATATGTGTAATAAGAATTGTAATGCATTCTGCTGTCATATATAAATAAAAAAGAGATTGAAATAATTTATAACAAAGTCTAGCATGGTAGCTTTCAATGATGTTCAGTGTTTCAGGTTAAGAGGTAGTGAGGATTTTTTTCAATGAAAATGTGGATTAGTAATTTTCTGCATTTATTTAAAAAGTGGTCAGAAAAACTATAAACATGCATGAGTTGTCATGGCAGTATATTGGGTTGGGAGGTATTTTGAGAGTTCTAAGTCTCCCAATAGGATATTAAGAACAAATGAAATGAAGCTCAGCATGCAAGGTGAACATTTTAAACTTTACTTCTATTTTCATGTATTTCAGAGACCATCATGCAGACATCAGAGACTGGGTCGGACACAGGTTCGACAGTGACTTTACAGACATCTGTGGCTAGTCAAGCAGCAGTGCCTACGCAAGTGGTACAGCAGGTACCAGTACAACAACAGGTGAGGAGCTGCTGTCCTCAGAGGGGAGGTTGTGACCTTTATTGTGTGCAGCATCCAGCATAGCTAAATCCAAAGATTATTTGGACTTTCTTGCTTCTTTGGGTGCTAAGATTGGCATAGTTCAGTCTTTAGGCATAGTCTGGATATTGCTAGTTTCTTTGCTAGGATGTAGAGAGAGCTACAAAGACTACTCAGATTATAATCCCTCTTCTGAAAGAGCCTCTCTTATATCCTAGAGAAATACATACATCCTTCCTATCCTTCCTGTTCCAAATTTCTGACTTAATCCCACTAAGAAGGGTTTTCTCCTCTCCTCTCCCCATTGTTTATTACATCTTCTTATTTCTTTCATAGTGCAAGGTCAGGAATAATACTTACTTAATTGGTTCACAGTAGCACTTAATAAAGGAAAGCATGCATATACCTTATAGTCAGGGATTTTGCCTTTGTAGTGGTTTAGAAAGTCTTGGCATTAGATGGCTGCTAAATACTGTTTAAAGAAAATAAAATTATATTAAAGGTCTGGAGTGACTCATCCCTTTTAAAAAGTTGGAAAAGAATTCATTGTCAGATTTTTACTACAGGTTTTATTCATGCTCAGGGCATTTGTCTTGTTTTGGAAAGATACTGACAAAATAAATGCTGTTCATGTCAATTAATAGTTCTGCATTTGGATTATAAACCTGTTGGCCTATCATTTCTTCCAAAGACTGATGAGAACATAAGAAAGATTGTATGTCATATGTCATTATCTTGATATTTGAGATTTGCCTGTAAATTCTTAGTGTGTAGGAGAATCTTTAATAAATATTATTCCTACAATTATAAATAAGTATAGTGAGAGTGGTATCATTTCATAAATGATATGCAGAAGGATTCAAGGTTATATTCTTTTCAAGATACAGAGTTGGATTGGGTATGGGGTAGGGAGGGCTAAGGCTAGAGAAGTCTGGGTTCAATCCCCAGCACTACCAAAAACAAGTCTTTGAGTTTTAGGGTGAAATATCTGAAATAACCAATTTTTAGAACTGTATAGTTTTAATCTTAGTACATTCTTTTGTTATTGCTACCATATATACACATACATCCTTCCTATCCTTCCTGTTCCAAGTTTCTTAGGTTAGACTATATGTAGTTTTATTTTACAGAAACATTTTTATGTTTCACTCTATTCGTTCGTATCTTATATTTCTTACCTTTTTAAAAAATTTTTAATCATTAAAAATGAGTCTCTATAAAACAAAGTTTTAAAAGCCTCTGGAATTATTAATGTTGTTACCAGTTTGAAAAAGTAAACATTATTCAGAAAAGGATGTTTATATTATGTTAACCAAAAAACAAGTTAAGAGAACTGAGGTCTTATTCTCCATATCTAACTTAAAAGAGAAAATGTTGAACAATGAAACTCACTCTGGTTTTGTTGTTATCTCATTTGTGGAAGACCACTGTTGGAGAACGCTTGTCTCTAACAAGAATATGACAGAGAAAGTTTTCTTATATCCAGAAAGTACCCTCCTGAGACATTAAAATACCTGTGGTATATATCTGACTCTCTGCCGTGAACCTTGTCTTTTCTTCTCCTCCATTCTTCTTCCTCTTCTTCTTCTTTTCTGATTTAATGTATATATCATCTAGTGTTTACTATAGGTCTTACATAATATATATAGTAGTATAAAAGAGTCAAATAATTGAGCAGATTTACTATTTTTTTTTAGAAAAAACAGAATTTTTTCCTTTTCCCATAAACCACTCCTTTTTATTTACCTCTTTAGCCTAGTATATTGATATTTATTTCCATGTATAAAAGTAACAATACTTATTTTACTGTTTCCTGATTTTTTTAAAAAAATATTGATTGTTGTACTGTGAATTGAACCCAAGGCCTAACACATGCTAGGCAAAAGCTCTCACTGAGCTATGTCCCTGGCTGCTTCTTGAATTTTTAGTTTTAAGAACTTTCTTAGCATGCTCTTTTTTTATTTAAAAAAAATTTTTTTAGTTGTAGATGGACCCAATACATTTATTTTATTTATTTTTTATGTGGTGCTGAGGATTGAACCCAGTGCCTCACGCATGCTAAGCAAGTGCTCTACCACTGAGCCACAATCCCAAACCCCCATGCACTTCTTTTTTGACACACACACACACACACACACACACTCTTCCATTCCCTAATATACAAAAACAAGAATTTCCTTTTGTTTTCTTTTAAATATATTTTCAGTTGTGGATGGGCACAGTTCCTTTATTTTATTCATATATTTTTATGTTGTGCTGAACCCAGTGCCTCACACACATGTGCTAGGCAAGCACCCTACCACTGAGCTACAACCCCAGTCCCCCAAACAAGAATTTCATGTGTCTCAACTTAATAGTTACATTTTAATTTTGGTAGATCAGTATTTATTACTTTTAATACTGTGATATTTAAATACAGTTCAAATCTAGCATAAAGTTAGCAGTGATGGCCTTTTCTTCTTGCCCAACTCATTTACTTTCCCTGGATTTAATGATTACATTTCTTCTATTTGCAAGATTGCTATGCAAAAACGAAACACCATTCTGATTTCTGATCTTTGTATGGGGCTCAGGTGATTTTTTTCCAAGTTTACACAATATTTAAATACCAATTTTTTGAAATTTCATGATGTCATGTCCTGAAGTAGGAGTGTATAATAAAATAATTTTATTTTCAAGTATTTAAAAAATATTACCCTTATATTCCTACTTATAACATCATGTTTTATTTCCTGTTTTTTTTTCTCTCCAAATATATTGATTTTTTAAAAAGTTTTTGAACTCTTCTTATGTAGTCTGTTCTTTCACGGTATTTTGTTCTCTTTTATTCTGTCTCTGTTTTTCATGTTTAAAGCTTTTCTTAGATGTCTGATAACCTTTAGTGCTTATCCATATTTTAAAATGTTCATATAATAAACTGATTTGAATGCATGAATGGGTTTGGTTGACTTCAAAATGGGGCCATATGACTGGGCTTTCTAGTTAGGAGATCTCTGATGTTCATGTCTTTGTTTTTCTTCTTTGGCTGGCCATATTTTTAAAGAAGACTTGTTCAACTTCCTGCTGGGTGGGTGAAAACTTGGCATCTGGGATCTGAGTGAGGAAAGAGAGTTTGTTATTTATTGCACTGATTAATTTACTCCTTCTGTTTTCATATGGTGTCACAGGTGTTTGGTCTTTCTCAGTGCAGAGATAAATCAAAGTAGACCTCCAAACATTTCCCCCAAATTTTGGGAAGGCCAATCACCTTACTATATAGGATTGGTGGGGATGATTTGATTGTTTCTTAAATAGAATTACTTTTTATATTAAATATGTGAAAAATAAAAAAAACAAAAGTAGATTGCTGACAGAAGTAGAAACTCGGTGTTACCTGGACCATTCTTTGAAAAACACTGTACTATGCCATATGGCTCCCTGCCAGCAGGCATATTTTTTAGTTCCTCAAGTTAGCTCTTTCCTCTGGGATATCTGAGGCAGGTGATACCTTACATTGCCTTACACCAAGTGAAGAAGGTGAGAATTCTCATTTTCTTTTTGTCAACATAGTGTTTTATTTCACATAGTCAGTTAGTGTTACATTTGCCTGGAGATGCTTGTTATGTCCTCCTTGTAGGGTGATTGGAAGGATTTTTTTTCTCCTTTGTAATTTTTTTTTTCTTTCCAGCAAGAATGTGTCATGTTTGAAGTTCCCTGATGCATTCTAACAGTGTCCCTGTGGATATAAGTTGTCTATAACTGATTATAATGGTGCTATAGTAATTTCTTATTGCTTTTAACATGTCTATAATGTTTGAATTGTTAATGTGTTCATGTTATCTGGAATTTGAAAATTGTATTAGAAATGCCTTTTAAAGCTTCTAGCTTTTTGTTATTGACTCATGATAGATACTGAAATCATGGTGTTAATGTCAAGAGTAGTTAATTCTGTTGATTCAACTTTTCAATAGCCTTGCTTTGACCATTAAAGAGAAAGCCTACAGCTAATGTGTGTGGTTGGTGTGTGTGTGTGTATGTGTGTGTGTGTGCACGCATGTGCATGCATGCACACACGCGCACATGTGTGTGTGTGATTCACGCACACATAATTATATATATTTTGGAATTTTGGGAAAACAGGCAATTTCAAAATCCTAATATTATACACTTCTGTTTCTTCAAAGCTCTAAAGGCTCTAATTTCACTGTGTGTTAAAATAAGGTTTGATTCTCAAATTATTTCTATGAAATTTCATTTATGTGACCTCACATGTGAATTTGTTATCTTTCTTTGTAAAATATTGTTCAGGAATAGAGAATTCTGAGGAAAGAATGATACAGTCTTTTTATATAAAATTACAGCAATTTCTTATGTAAATTTTCATTGTTTTAGGAAATATTATAATCTTAGCTCCTAAATATAGGCATTGTTGCCCAATCCAATAAAATCCATAAAAATGTTCAAGTTCAATATCTTGATTAGAAACCAAAATGTATTCCTATTATCTTTTTAAAAATACTTTTTTGGACTAAGGTGTTTCTGTAGGATATGACTAAAAATGGACTGCCACCCCTCCCTTTCCATCTGTCTTGATTGACTTGTTTAAGAGTTTCATGTGGATTATTCTTTAGGGTTATTTTATGCCTAAATCTGGGAGATCCTGCTTGCTCTATAACTAAATTAAAAATCCAGGAGAAGGGAAAAGTAAATGTCTTCTTACTATTCCATAGCCACCCAAATTAGGTTCTTTTCAAGGTAGAACCTTGACAGAAGTTAGAATTTCATTTCTTGTTTTAATCTTGGGCTCCAGCATACTCCAGGAATACTGTGGACACTGAGGACATTTCCTAAACCATCTTGAACTATATAGCTCCTGAATTTTTTTCTCCCTTTGTTTCCCAGCTTTAACTGTCTTTGCAGCTATAGTTCACTCTACTCTCACTGTATTACATTTTCCTTGGAGGAGGGCACAAATCTTTTTCTCCCAAATGAGAAAGTGTGTTGTCTCTATAACTTTTAAACATAATATCCCAGGTACAATGTCGTCTGGGGATTAAGGGACCTCTATTGAATTCAAAGAATTTTTTTTTCAAAGATACTTTCAACTTTACTAAAGTTCTTTTATTATGAGACACTCTAATTTACCTTTTTAAGGCAGGGACTCAGAGAGATTGTATCTTATGAGTCTTTATTATATAACTGGGACATTCAAACATTATATGTGATTATATTATATTATTATATGTGATTATATTATATTATTTGTGATTATATTCAGGAAAGACCCTTTTTTATTTAAATAAGCTATGTTGACTGGGAATCTTTGTTCATAATTTGAGTTATCAGAATGAACAGACAGCAATGTAGCTATATTGTTTCTTTTGAGTTACTATCAGCCAAATATTTAGCATTGCCATATAAGTTATGGTATATCCTGAGGAGTCAGTGTATTATCCCTGTAGTCAAAAGATAATAACATTTTCCTTGAAGAACAGATTCAACCAGAGTTGTCAGATTATAGAAGAAGAGAAAGTGTTAGTGAAACTCCAAAAGAATTATTTATTATGATTATCTGTATAATTATCTCCTAACCTTCAAGAAATATATTCTAGAAATTCAGGTTTAAAATGAATCTTTCTGTCCTCCCATGCTCCCTTTCCCTATCCCACTATGAATCAACCTCCTTATATCAAAGAAAACATTCAGCATTTGATTTTTGGGGATTGGCTAACTTAGCATTATCTTCTCTAACTCCATCCATTTACCTGCAAATGCCATGATTTTATTCTCTTTTATTGCTGAGTAATATTCCGTTGTGTATATATGCCACATTTTTTTATCTATTCATCTATTGAAGGGCATCTAGGTTGGCTACACAGTTTAGCTATTGTGAACTGTCCTGCTATAAATATTGATAATGATGTGGCTATGTCCCTGTAGTAAGCTATTTTTAAGTCCATTGGTATATAGACTGAGGAGAGGGATAGCTGGGTCAAATGGTGATTCAATTCCCAATTTTCCAAGAAATCTCCATAGGAAGGGAGGGGGCATGGGGATACAAATGATGGTGGAACGTAATGATCATTATTATCCAAAGTACATGTATGAAGACACAGATTGGTATGAATATACTTTGTATACAATCATAGATATGAAAAATGGTACTCTATATGTGTAAAAGAATTATAATGCATTCTGCTGTCATATATACATAAAACAATTGAATCCTTTTCAGATCCTCATATTCCTTAGACCACAGTTTCAATCCCAAGTGAATTTCATCCTCTTTTGTTTGGCATATTTCTAGTAGTATTTAATCAAAAATAAACCATGATAATTAGCAATATATCAATGAGAAATTTATTTGGTCAAAGCAATCCACAATGATTTAAATGAAAAAATATGATTGCTGTGATATGTTAATTTTCCATAACAGAGTTTTCTTTTAGATCAGTTTTGATCAATGGTGTATTAAACGGGCCCCCCTTCTAGCTTGGGGAGCTAAGCCTGAGGTTCTGCACCCCATCATTCTTGTCTTTGTCTTTCCTTTCTGCTCAGGGTCAAGGGGTTTGCTTTCTTCCAGTCCTAGCTTTGGTGGGCATGAAGAGAATTCTCTTCATTTGAGACCATTGTTCCAGATAATCAACTGAAGCAAAGATATTTTCTCTTCTTCTTCTTCTTCTTCTTCTTTTTTTTTTTTTTTTTTTTTACTTTGGGATTGGATTTTCATTGGCTTCGTTCCCTGAGAGGTCAATATTTTCATAATTAAGATTGTAGCAGATATTCTAAAGGTGGAGTTATATTTGAAATGAATTTCAGTTGAATGTCATTTTAAAAAATTACAGTGATTTCAGCCATTCAAGAGAATATTTATTTTTGAACCAAAACTGATAATTTTTAGTATCCCATAAAACATTAAGATATTTCAAAGGATGGTACCAGTTTAAAATTGAAGTAAATCTTGCTCGTCCAATCCAATATGAAGGCCCTTTAGGTGATCATTTCTACTGAATATTTATAAAAATAAGAGCTCAATTATTTAAACAGTTGAGTAATAGTATTCTTTGATTTTCTGTTAAGAAAATATACATTTCTTATGTGTAGTTAGTTTATTGTGATTAGTTCCTAGTACCATATTTTAAGAGGAATGAGCCAGGCACTACATTAAATGATGAGATTTCAAAGGTAATTTGACATGGTTCCTTGTCATAGGAAATTAGCTTTTTCCTGTGGTTGTGAAATTGTATATAAAGTGCCTCAGGAATAAGATGGAGACTATCCTTGAGAGTGAGGTCTTCATCAAAGTTATGACCCTTAAGTTGTGTGCTGAACGAAAAGTTGTAGTTTGCAAGAAAAACAAACTGGAGCAGTCCGTATCTGGCAGAGAAAAACATGGAATAGTTCAAAGGAAATAAGGCAAACTATGCTGGATGGAGGGAGGAGACCAAGGAATTGAATAATGTTGCACAAGAATCTCTTCTGGAAGGTGGAGTCAGATAACCTGTTTCTGGTATCTTCACATGTGTCCCCTCATTAGAATTGTAATTCTCTTCCCTGTCCAGTTGACTGATTTCTTTAGGTATTTCCTTATTGTCATCTGTACTGCTCTGCTATATTTCCCTTTTGTTTGGCCAGTTCTTAATCCTATGAAATTTGGATGCTACCCATGTAACTGTTGATATTGCATACTTTAGGCAAGCTAAACCCAAGATTCTTTAGAATCTTTGTAACTTGATACTGTTGATTGGCCCCCCCACCCCCGCCAGCCACCATGCTCTTTCTAGCTTTTGAACTTCTCCTGTATTTGAGGGCACTTCATTGAGGAGAATAGATTTGGTGGAGTTTAAGAGAGTAGGCTTTATGGTTTGGTTGAAAGGTATGAATTCAAATCGTTACTCTAACCCTTTCTAGTTATAACTCTGGACAAATACTAACCATTTTGAGACATACTTTCCGTAACTATTCAATAGTGATAATAATATCTGTCTCTTATTAACTTAAATAGTAAATATTATAATTTATAAAATAATTTAGGATAGTACCTGGATATGAAACATATTAATCAATATATATTTACTATTACAATCATCCTTCAGTATCTGTAGAGGATCCTCTAAGGATAAAATCTATGCATCAAGTCCTTGAGGCCGCTCATGTGAGAAAAGATATGGTCTTGAGATAATGAACCCACTTCCATGACAAAGTCATTAATCCATTCATGCAGTCAGAGCCCTCATGATCTAATCACCTCTTGAAGGTCTCAACACTGTGGCATTGGGAATTAAGTTTCCAACACATAAACTTTAGGGGACACATTCAAATCAAGCATTCAGGAATACCTCCAATATTTTATTCAGTTCATGAAATATAGTAATTTTGAATCAAATGTGGTTTTCTGGTAGGATATAAGACTTTAGGTGAAAATAAAATATTAATAGCCAGCCTAATGAGTTTCTAGTTAGAAGAGGCTTGAACTATGCCAAAGAACCTCCTAGAGTTTAATTTCTTCTTCAACAAATCAATTACATTGTAAGATTTTGTATAGACTTATTTTAGTTGCCTTTATAGTTTATTCTTAGAGTGATATAATTGGTTTCCTGTTAATATCTAATTTGCCTATTAATATATCAGTTTCAACATTGTTACTCTTTTCATTTTTTTCTTGAAAAGTTCAATATATCCTAAACATCTTTTTACATGAGTAAATAGTAGAAACCTTCTGGATAACTGACACTCTGTTTAAATATAATTTGAATAATTTAGAACATGTTTAAACAGAACACTTAAAACTTGTTGTAGTCAGGTTTGTCTTGCTATAACAAAATACCTGAGACTGAGTACTATATAAAGAGGTTGATTTAGGTCAAAGTTCTGCAAGTGCTATGTATGGATGTCGGTTCAGCTTCTGGTGAGGGTCTCAGGGCAGATGGCCTGGAGTGTGTGTAAGAGTGGTGAGCAGGTGCATGCAGAAGAGCTCATGTGAGAGGCAGCAAGAGGATGGTCAGTTGTGTTTTTTAACAATCCATTCTCATAGCTACCAATTCAGTTACCAATCCAACTTTGCATACTCCTGAAAAAAAAAAGCATTATTTCCTCATAAAGCCCCAACACCTCTCAACACTATTATTATGGGAACCAAGCCTCATCATGTATATTGGTAGGGACCCCCTCAAGCCATAGTATCTATCCTCTTGCCAAAGCAAATAATAGAAATTCTTTATCTATATTGAAATGTACTCTCTGTCTAATAGAGCTCAACATAGAGCTGAGTTTGTTTGCTATGTGTGTCTCAAAGAGAAACTTAAGGTCCAAATAAAAATAGTTATTTATAGTATGTGGCTATCCAAGGAAGATTTCCCAGAGGGAGTGACTTTTAATCTAAATTTGAGGTATAGAGGTAAAGAATGGGGGAATAGAAGCAGGTGTTTTTTGAGGGAAGTGAGTGTTGGAAAACTTGGTGCAAAAGACAACCTTGTAGGTTTTTGGAGCTGAAACAGGACATGGATGGAGGAAAGAGTGATGGTGAGAGATATGGTGGGAAGTTATATTAGGAATCTTGTATCTTGAACTTATGACTCATATTTCAACCTGCATTATGAAATCTAAGTTTTCTTCAATAGCTATCATTTTGAACTTTACCCCTTCTACTTTTGTAAGAAGTCCAGATGAAACAAAGAATTACAGTTACAGTGGCTGCCATCTACTGTGCACCTATTTTGTGCCATTCTCTACTTAATGTTTGGTTTATTGTTTCTAAAGCCTAAAACAACCCTCAAGGTAGGTGGTATTATCTCAATTTTACCAGTAAGGCAACTGGGGCTCAAGGAACTGAAATAACTTTATTTGGATAATAGTATTTGGCCTTGACTGCTTGACTGCTTTATCTTTATATATACATAAATCAGAAAGTTTGCCTTATTCTAAGTGACAAGAGTTTTCTCAAAAAAAAAAAAAAAACTATTTCAAATTTAAGCTACTTTTATATCACCTCAGTGAATCATTTCTATAAAAAGGAAAGATGAAAGTGTAAACTCAATTTTGAGGTTTGTGCTCAATTTTCTCTATATTCCCCGTCAACTTTTCTATCTTGATATTACCATTAAGAAAATAAACAAGGCTGTGGCTGTGGCTCAGTGGTAGAGTGCTTGCCTAACATGTGTGAGGCCCTGGGTTCAATCCTCAGCACCACACAAAAATAAATAAATAAAGGTATTGTGTCCAACTACAACTAAAAAAAAAAATATTTTAAAAAAGAAAAGAATAGCATATGTAGAAAATGATCATTACAGAATTTAAGGATTATCTTAAAAACAGAAGTGTGTAAAGAACTGGTAGTACAACTAAGTACGACTTTAAAGATCTTATTGCTAGAAAATGAAAGCTAAATTATTCTCAAGGAAAACAGACAAAAGTATTGAAAATTGGAAATCAGACCCCAAACTCAAAAATAATAATTAAGCTGGACATGGTGGTGCACATCTGTAATCCCAGAGACTCAGGAGGCTGAGGCAGGAGGATCACAAGTTCAAGGCCAGCTTAAGCAATTTAGTGAGGACCTAAGCAACTGAGTGAGAACCTGTCTCAAAAAATAAAAAATAATAACAGGGCTGGGAATGGAGCTCAGTGCTAAAGTTCTTCTGAGTTTAATTCCTAGTAGTAAAAATAATAAAAAAATAATTAGCTAATTTGCTACTTCAATTTTTATTTTAGTTAGTAATAATATACATCCTGGTCATACAAAGTCCAGGCAATAATTTCTACCCCAGGAAAAAACCATGTTCATCAGATCAGTTTACTAAACCATAATACAGTTTAACTTACCTATATTCCTTCTTTCAGCAACATATTAATTGTTGAGTGGTGGACAGTTAAGAATGCAAATTTTTCAATTAAATACAAAGATGTAACTTTTCACTGTTTTATAGCCTTAATTTTTAAACATTGCCTTAAAGATTATTATTTATGTCTGAAAGACATGACTTTAAATGGTAATTTATAAAGTGTACCTCAAAAACAGAAGTGTGTAAAGAACTGGTAGTACAACTAAGTACGACTTTAAAGATCTTATTGCTAGAAAATGAAAGCTAAATTATTGTCAAGGAAAATAGACAGAATAATTATAAAATAATTATAATAATGATATTTCTGGTTCTCAAGTTGTTCAAGCTCCTTTTCATAAATCTACATAGCTAACTAAAGCTATGATTTTTTATGACTTTTTTGTCTGTCTCCCTTTATTATTTTTACTTCTGGCTTATTAAGTACTGATAGTTTTGGATATTATTATATCTTTGTTTTCATGTTTTTAACAATTTCACCTTTTTTTAAAAAATTAGAATTAAAGAAGAGAGATTAAATAAGAAAATATTAATGTGATTCTGCAATCTGTATATGGGGGAAAAAATGGGAGCTCATAACCCACTTGAATCAAATTGTGAAATATGATATATCAAGAACTATGTAATGTTTTGAACAGCCAACAATAAAAAAAAAAAGAAAATATTACACATAAGAAAGTACTTTGGACATAAAAAGGGAAAGTGATTCTTAAATAAAAATGCTTTTTAATATACTCAGGTTCAAAGAGGCACTGTCCCATTTGTGATTCTCAGCTTAACTTTGTTATCTCTTGATTAAGAGAAAAAATGATAAGTCAGACTAGTATTAATTCTTTCATAAATGGATCTATAATATCTGTAGATTGAAATCATAAAATGATTTCTAGATAATGTTTTCAATGTTTGAGCTTACATTATGTTTCTACCTTTGTTTTGGTTTATAATACTTTACGATACTCTTAAAAGAAAGTGATTTTTATTTTGCTGCTTCCTATGAAGCAATAGTTTTGATCCAAAAGACTAGAGATATGGACCAAAGGGACAGTGACTCCAATTTGATCTCAAATGTAAGTCAGAATGCTAGGTCTGCTACTGATCATCTGTTTCATTGAGCAAATCACTTAAATCTCCCTGAGCTTCACTTTCTGTAATTTAACTACAGGAGCTCATTTGATAAACATTAGTTGAGTATCTGTTATATGTCATGAACTGTGTGCCTTACAGCTAAACAGAAGATGACATAATGAGTGGCAATGTTGGCAATGTTTGATGTATTCTGTATGTGGGAGCAAAGAGGAGAAACGGATAATAATACTAGAAGGGGAGTCAGTTGATAGGAGGGTGCAACTGTGGGAAATTTTATACTGGGGTTGTATCTTGAAGAAGTGCTGCCCAGTCTTAGTGTTCTTTTTTTCTGAAATAGAAATAATTTACCTTGGACTGTAATAAGGACCAAAATAGAAAATCTGTGTAGTGCTTTGTAAGCTGCAAAGCATTTTACAGATATGAGTACAAATAATTGATTTTTATTTGAGGTACTCTGTAAGGAATGGAAGATAAGAAAATAGTTTTGCAGAGTGGTGTTTCTCAAAGTCTTTGGATATATTCTCATGTATCCTAAATGTGAGTGTATTGTTGTTGTATGTGTATGTATGTGTGTTTAGATATTTCTCTTTTTTCCTTTTTAAAAAAATTTTTATTATTTTTTTACTTATATATGACAGCAGAATGCATTACAATTCATATTATACATATAGAACACAATTTTTTATTTCTCTTGTATACAAAGTATATTCACACCAATTCATGTCTTCATTCATGTACTTTGGATAATGATGACCATCATATTCCACCATCATTTCTAACCCCATGCCCCCTCCATCCCCTCTCACCCCTCTACCCTAACTAGAGTTCATCTATTCCTCCCATGCTCCCCCTCCCTACCCCACTACGAATCAGCCTCCTTATATTAGAGAAAACATTTGGCATTTCGTTTTTTGGGATTGGCTAACTTTACTTAGCATTATGTTTAGATAGTCTTTATAATGCAATTATGAATGGACTCCACGTTATCTGAATCACTGCATTATAACTGAGACTGCCACTCAATTTTGATGCATTTTCATGTGTTTATGGTCTCTTTGGTGCTAGTTTGATATGTTTGAATTGTTTTGGGATAATGAGGAAGAATAGAACCAGCGTTAATATGAAAATGATCAAGGCTAAATGATATCACAGGCAGCTTTAATTCAAGAGAAGCTTCATTGTACTAGTTGGATCCATCACTGTCATTGCTTATATTTCAGTTTACATTTGTGCATGTTTTAGTATTATTTTGGAGAACAGTAGAGGTCAGTAGTAACAGTCCCAGGAAAGTGTGTCAGATCTCCCAATCTAGAGAGTTTCTTAGTTGTTCACTCTGACCCCATATACCTTTCTTTCTCAGACTCTTTCATTATTATAATTTCAGTTGATTTATGTAAGTACTGTCTTTCTCCAAAACTATATTGTAAATTGATGACTATAGGATCATCTCTCCTTCTGCTTTCATTATGGTCTCACCTAGTCCAATTCATTCTGTCTTTCCCATTTCCACCCCCTCCCCCTTCACTTCATTCCCTTTATCTAGTCCAATGAACTTCTGATCTTCTCCTTCCTTGCTGTGGATTACTATCCACATATCAGAGAGCACATTCTGCCTTTAGTTTTTGGTAGTGGTTGATTTCCCTTAGCATGATAGTTGTCATCCACTTACTGGCAAACTTCTTAATTTCATTCTTCTGTAGAAAAAGCAGTCGTAAAATTTATTTGGAAAAATAAGGGACCCAGAATAGCCAAAGCAGTCCTCAGCAAGAAAAGTAAAGCAAGAGGCATCGCAATATCTTTATGGTATTGTGGCTGAGTAATTTCAATATATACCACATTTCTTTATCCATTCATCTGTTGAAGGGCACCTATGTTGGTTCCATAGCTTTATTATTGTGAATTGAAGTGTGTTAAACATTGATGTGACTGCATCACTGTAATATGTTGCTTTTAATCTATTGGGTATATGCCAAGGAGTGGGATAACTAGGTCAACTTGGTGGTTCCATTCCAAGTTTTCTAAGGCATCTCTATACTGCTTTCCTGAATGGTTACACCAGTTTGCAGTCCCACCATCAATGTATAAGTGAACCTTCTTCCCCACATCCTCGCTAACATTTATTGTTGCTTATATTCTTGATAATTGCCCTTCTGAATAGTGTGGTTTGGATTTGCTTGTCTCTAATTGCTAGTGATATTGAACATTTTTCCATATATATGTTGACCATTCATATTTCTTCTTCTGTGAAGTGTCTGTTCAGTTCCTTAGCCTGTTTATTGATTAAGTTTTTGTTTTGTTTTTGGTGTTAAATTTTTTGAGCATAATAGGAATTATATTAGATTGCATAAATTTTTTGAGCTTTTTGTGTTTCCTGGAGATTAGTGCTTTATCTGAGGTGCATGTGGTAAAGATTTTCTCCCATTCTGTAAACTGTTTGTTAACATTCTTGATTGTTTCCTTTGCTGTGAAGAAGCTTTTTAACTTGATACCATCTCATTTATTGATTTCTTGATTTTACTCTTTGCCCTTTACTCTTTCATTCTACTACTTTTCTTTTCCCTACATGTGTAAATGAGCCATCCTGAGGCAAGAGGAGTTCTTATGGAGGAAGTCCGTTCCTAAGCCAATATGGATAGAGTTAGATGTACTTTTTCTACTAGTAGGCTCAGAATCTCTGGTCTAATGCCTAAGGCCCTTGATCCACTTTGAGTTGAACGTTGTGCAGGGTGATAGATAGGGGTTTATTAATTTTTTTAATTTTTAAAATTTGTTTTAATTAGTTATACATGACAGTAGAATGCACTTATATACTTTGATGTATCATACATAGATAGGATATAATTTCTCATTTTTCTGAGTATACATATTGTAGAATCACATTGGTTATACAGTCACATACATACATACAGTAATAATGTCTGTTTCATTCTACTACTTTTCTTTTCCCCACATTCCCTCCCTTCCCCTCCTTTCAATTCCCTCTACCTAATCTAAGGTAATGTTGTTGGTTTTTTTTTGCATTAAAATTCTTAATACACATAAATACCATGCTTTTTGTATTTCTGTTTGTATATAAAGTATGTTGACATCCAATTCAAGTCTTCATACATGTACTTTGTATAATGATGACCATCACATCCTTGTTACTCTCCTACCCCTTCCCTTTTCCTCCCACCCTGGGTTTAATTTCATTTTCCTACATATGGATTTCCAGTTTTCCCAGCACCGTTTGTTGAAGAGGCTGTCTTTTCTTCAATGTATGGGTATGACTTCTTTGTCTACTATGAGATAACTGTATTTTTGTTGGTTTGATTCTGTATCTTCTAATTTGTTCTATTGGTCTTCATGTCTGTTTTTGTGCTGATAACATTGCTGTTTTGTTACTATAGATCTGTAATATAGTTTAAGGTCTGGTATTGTGATGCCTCTGCTTTACTTTTCTTGCTGAGGATTGCTTTGATTATTCTGGGTCTCTTATTTTTCCAAATGAATTTTATGACTGCTTTTTCTACTTCTATGAAGAACATCATTGGAATTTTAATAGGAATTGCATTAAATCTGTGTAGTGCTTTTGTAGTATGGCCATTTCAACAGTATTAATTCTGCCTATCCAAAAACATGGGAGATTTTTCCATCTTCTAAGGTCTTTTTCAATTTCTTTCTTTAGTGTACTGTAGTTTTTAAAGTAGAGGTCTTTCATCTCTTTTGTTAGATTGATTCCCAGATATTTTATTTTTTTTATCAGGCTATATTGAATGGGACAGTTTTCCTGATTTCTCTTTCAGCTGACTCATCAATGGTGTATTGGAATGCAATTGATTTATGGATGTTAATTTTGTATCCGCTTACTTTGATGAATTCATTTATGAGTTCTGGAATCTTTCTGGTGGAGATTTTTGGGTCTTCTAAATATAAAACCATGTCATTGGCAAATAAGGATAGTTTCAATATCCCTGATGAACTTAGATGCCGAAATTCTTAATAAAATACTAGTAAATCACATACAAAATGATATTAAAAAGATAGTACACCATGATCAAGTGGGGTTCATTCCAGGGATTCAAGCCTGGTTCAACATATGGAAATTGATAAATATAATTAATCACGTCAATAGTCTTAAGGACAAAGATCAGATGATTATATCAAAATATGCATAAAAACATTTGACAAAATTCAGCATCCATTTGTGATTAAAACACTAGAAAAACTAGGGATAGTAGGAACATACCTCAACATTATATAAATTGTATTTGCTAAATCCAAGGCTAACATCATTCTAAATGGAGAGAAATTGAAAGCATTCTTCTAAAAATTGAAACAAAATAGCGATGCCCTCTTTTTACCTATGGGTGGGTTTTATTGTGGCTGAACTATTTACTCCTATTCAATATAGTCCTGGAAATCCTAGCCACAGCAATTAGACTAAAAGAAAGAAATCTAAAGTATAGCATGTTTAGTCCACATTTGTACAAGAAGACTTTTAGAATATAGGAAGGAAATATTAGAATTTGTTTCTTCTTTTACCTAAAAAATATAGTTAAGATACAAGCATATACATCACATGTGTAAATGAGCCATCCTGAGGCAAGAGGAGTTGTTATTAGCCCTTTACATGTTTGTTGCATTTTTTGTTTTCAGGAAGATGGATTAATGAAATGCATGATCTAATTTTAATTAAACTAATTTCATAGTATGGATAAGTGACTTCAAAAAATTCCTACAAATAGCCTATAGGTTGAAAGATAGCACTAATATGGCAAGTAGAATCAATGAAGATGACAGGTTGGGTTCCTTTCATTTTTTGACAGTCACATAACAAATTAAATACACTGTCTATACTGTAGCTACCTCTAAAAGTTCTGAATATTGACATAATTTTTGATGTATGGATTTATGTCTACTATTTTCCATGATGAACCTGTTACCTAATAATATATTATGCCATGAAATTCACTAATGAATTAATAGTTTATTTAAATATTTGATCTTTATCCTTTTCTTTCATAATCCCTATTTTTAAATGTACTATACTATATAGTATTAGTATCATTAAACAGTAGAGAGCCTATGTAAATTATAAGTATTTTTTTTCATTAAGAGGGGGAAATGATCAAAAATGTTTTTGAAACTATTGAACTAAAATATTGTTTACCATATTGTTATTTTATAGAAAAAGGTATAAATTACCAATAATTAAATTCACCTAATTAAGTACACAGTTTGATGTGTTTTGACAAATAATAGTTACCTGTATAAACATTACAAAATCAAAATCCATATATTTTTGAAGTGTATCACTCCAATAATTCCTTCTTGATTTTGGCAATATTTTGAATATTATCCATGTGGGTGGGTTTTATTGTGGCTGAACTATATTTTTGTGTTTTTCTGATAAATAATGATATTGAGCCTTATGTGTTTATTGGTGAGCTAAATATTTACTACTTTGATCACTAATAGTTTCTTCTATTTCCACTATTGAATAGTTAATTTGTGTTTATTAAATATATTTCCACAATACACTTAAATAGGTATAAATAATCTTTTAAAATTTTAAATTTAATCCAGAGTAAGAATATAGATAATTTAATAATGATAAATTAATAATAAACATATTTTGTTAGGAAATAAATATTACAATAAAACAATAAAATTTATTTACTTTAGAAATCTTATCAGCTTGTATTGAGAAACTTAGGAATTTATGGGCAGATGATTTGCTGATTTCAATCAATTTAATAAATTCAGTGGCTGCAATTTGCCATAGAGCTGGGCAAGACAGGACAGTCTTGCATGCTAAGGTCTTATTCAATGGGATTCAGAATCAGGATGAGGTGGCAGAAATGGGCATGACTTGTCTTGACCTAGGTTTAACTGTGAGACTGCTATGAGGTGTGCTGTGGAAGCTCATTCCTTGGATCATAGAGATTAATGGTTACAATATCATGGATAATATTTATGAAATAAATAATTTTCTGTTCTAATTTTGTTTATGGACTTTGTATTAGGATAGTGATAAATTGTGTAATTCTTGTTAATACTAATTCAAAGACTATGCAATGGAAGAGATCTTCAATATCAATCATCTAGTCCAGTGTTTTGATTTTTTTTAAACCTGTAGTTTTAAAAAATTGTGGTAAAATTTACCATATTAACTATTATTAAGTAGATAAGATAGTAAATTTTATTGTTAAGTGCTCATTGTTGTAAAATTAATTCCAAGAACTCTTTCATCTTGGAAAACTGAAATTCTTTACCCAGCTTTCTTGTTGTTTTATAAAGTTTTTTAATTAAATAAAATTGGGGAAACCATTAAAATGATTATGAAATACAAGTATAAGAGATATTACATAGAAATGACATATATGTTACCTTAGTTGAGTACTAAAGAAGCAAACTCTTAACAAGAATTTGAGTACCAGTAGTTTAGTTGAGAGGTAATCCCTAGAAATACCAGTAGGATATTGGAAAAATGAGACAGTGAGGGGCTTTATTCAATATGAATTTTATTATTACACAAGTTACAACTGTGGATAACTGATGATGAATCACAATGGAGAAATCTGAGAGCCATTGTCACAGCACATCTCAAAGTTATCCTGCTTGAGTTGTGAGGAAGCTCAGGGTACTTATATACTGACTGTTGCCAGTCGTTGGCAGAGGGATATCCATGGGATTGGTACTTTCTTGGCATTGCTGATTGTTGTTCAGGTAGGCAAGAGGGTCCTTAAGTTCTGATAAATTTCCCCTGTAGTGAGAAGCTGCACTTTGTTCATTGGAGTGGTGAAGGGTATATGTGTAGACATGGCATACAGCACATAATATTCACTACATATGTATTAAGAAGTAATTTCTACTGTGGCTAAATATTTTCAGAGATAAGAATTTTATAGCTATTTTGGTATTTGTCTCTAAAGTCTTTAAATTGGAAAGGGAATTTTTCTAGGTACCTAAACAGTCATTTCAGGGCACTACTTTATCTTTTTAGACTGTTTCTCAATGGACAGAGATTACTGAAGGTCTCTGTGCTCATCCTATTAGTTCAACTATTGAATAAAAAATATTACTAAATTTTACCCCAGCTTTCTGTTCTTTAATAACCCACATTATTTTAGGCTTCCTTTGTTAAGCCATTTTCCAATCATTTAGTAATTTGGACTTTCTCCAGCTTCTGTTCATCTTACTTAAGTTGATGAGTTTATTTTCGATAGCTGCCTTTTCAAGATGATGCATTTATTAAATAGATGTCTTATGTAATTTAAATTTCTGGGCACATGTAAAACTTCATAGTTGATTAATAATTTATTACTTCATTGAATGGAAATTTAAATGATTTTAATTATACAAATCACTGAAATTATCTCCAAAGTTATAGCATACCTGTATCCATTATTTGATTGTTAATTATAATATATTTTAGAACTGTGTAAGTGGAAACACTGATTTAATCCTAAGCACTTTGCTCTAATATAAATAAAGTATTAAAATTAAACGTAGGAATTAACTGTGCTGCTAAAAAAATGAGTTGGTTACATTATTTGGCAAGTATCTAAAGTCATTTTCTTTATCTTATTAACTCCATTGGCAAAAAAAATTGCTAGCACTATAAATAGAAATCTCTTCGTTTTGAAAAATAAAAGCTACTACAAATATAAACAGACAACTGTTATGTTTATAGAACTCACCCTTGATAGCATTTATTAAGTCCCATTTCAGTGATACATATACAATATCAAGTAAATTAAATGCTGTGTCTAATCAGTTTTTCCTTTAAGCAGAATAAAATGATTCAGTAATTTGCTTCCTTAAAAAAGGATTTATTTTATGTTAAAATGATATTTAAAAGCTCTTCCTTTTTAATTATTTTCTTGTCATTACCCAGTGGATACTTATCCTACTATGGTGGCCACATGTCATGATTTGAACATTAGTTGTTTTTTTTTTTTTAATTTTTTTTGTAGTTGTAGATGGACAGAATGCCTTTATTTTTTTTTTGTTGTTGTTTATTTTTATGTGGTTCTGAAGATTGAACCCAGTGCCTCTCGAATGCTAGGCAAGTGGTCTGCCACTGAGCTACAGCCCCGGTCCTGAACATTAGTTTTTAAATGTTTTATATGTAGTAAAGAAAAGAAAAAAATATTTTATATACATATTTATTTGCCTTTAATTGACAGTGAGCTTTATTTACAGTGAAACATGGATTTAATTGATAGAGTTCAATATGTTTTGAGAAGTGACTGTATCTGTATTACCCTCATTCCTATCAAGATGTTAACAGTTTTATTACATTAGAAAGTTTGCTCTATCTCTTCTTAGTCAGCTTCTACCCTCTCCATCTCCCAGTCTCAGGAGCAAGCACTGTTCTAATTCACAGATTACATATTAATAGGATTTCTCTTTTAAAAAATCACATACCTTATAAAAGAATTTGAAATAAAAGAGTTGTCTGTGGAGCTATTAAATAACACCATAAAGTCAGGAAAAATAAAACTACTATCTGAATGTTTGTATTTGTGGGAAAAATTCATATGTTGAAATCCTTACCTCCATGAGGTAGGATATTTGGGATTTGATTAGTCCATGAGGTGTGGAACCCTCATGAGTAGGATTAGTGCCCTTATCAAGGAAGCCCAAGGGAGACCCCTTTCCCTTTCTACAATGTAAGGACAAAATAAGAAGTTGTGGTTTATGAACCAGAAAACTGGCCCTCATCATATTTCATATCTGCCTTAATCTTGGGCTTCCCAGCCCCCAGAACTATGAAAAATAAATTTTTATTGTTTATAAGCTACACAATTTATGATATTTTGTTACAGCAGCCCAAATGGATCAAGACGGGAATAGCATGAGAACTGAAATTTTCTTGCTCCTGCCACTAAAATTTAATTCTCTTTGTATCTTTTTTCCTTGATGTGCCATCTGCCTATGTGATTTTTTTTTCTTTATAGCACAAAGCTATTTGTTGTAATCAGTTTGAATCTGCCTTCTTTCCTTTGCCAAATCTTTACTAAGGATTTACTCTGCACAAGGAATTGTGATAAGTAGTAAAAGAGTGAGATACATCCCTGCCTTCAGGGATCCAGCTTATCTTTCTCTTATCCATATCAGAACTGGCATTGTTTTGGGGGGAACCTAGTTATTATAAGCTATAAATGGATGACATAATAAGGAAGTTAACTCCCTTTCCAATTCACATTATAAAGCACTGTGTTCAGGAATGGGCAAAACATTAACTCAGAAGAATCTTTCTCTTTTGTGAGGTTCCAGACATTTGGCCAGATAGGTGGGAATTAGTGGCCAGGAGTTTTTGATAATTGTCATTTAACTGAAACTGGCCCCAACAATGTGAGGGATACCTTGGGGAGATATTTTTATATATATATATATATATATTTTTAAACTATTTTTTTACTGAGTCAAAAACCATGGAGAAATTAAAGAATATCAATTTTAAAAAAATGAAATCTCTTACTAACATGCCAACTATCTAAGCTTCAGGAAAGACACTGATTTCTAAATCTATCATTATGAGTTTTTAAAATTTTATCAAAATTAGAATTTTGAGAAGAATGGTATTGGTCAGTAATTCCAAAAATCAGTTTTAAGAGAATTAACTTCTGAAATTTATTTTAGTCAGTGGAATGAGTGAATGTGTCTTTTTCATCAACTCTCATGTCAGTGTTTGAATAAGTAGGTGTTAGATTTCTATTGCTATGACAAAATATCTGAAAATAATCAGCATTAAAGGAGGAAAGATTTTTTTGACTCATGGTATCAGAGGTTTCAGATTGTGGTTTATTTGGCTCTGTTGCTTTTGTGCCTGTGGCAAGGCATTACTTCATGTTGGAAGCACTTGGTGGAGGATACCTTTCTACCTCATGGTGGCTGGGAAGGAAAGAGAGAGGAAGGATGCAGGGTCCCAATATTCCCTTCAAGGGAATGCCCTAGTGACCTAACTTCCTTCTACTAGGCCCCACTTCCTAGAGGCTTCACCACCTCCCAGTATGCCACAGGCTGGGTGACCAAGCCTTCAATAGATGGGCCTTTGGGGGAACATTTAAGATCCAAACCATAATAGAAGGTAATCATTCTGTATTATATATTTTTCAATCTTTAAATTATTTCAATTCTTTTTTCATATTTTTACTTTCCTCTGTCTCCTCCTATCTCCCACCATCGATTTTGTAATTTAGTTCTCCCAATCCTTTTGGAACTGAAATCATTATCTTTCATATTTACTACTTTTTTCTTTCTTTAGCTTACTTATTCCTTTAGAAAAACATAAGTGCTAAAAGTAACAATTTTATTAAAAAGGTTTCAAACAGTTTAGAAGCATATAGACAAAAAAAGGTGAAACATTTCCAGTCCTGTAAACCTTGTACAATTATAAATTTTCTTTAAAATATCTTTTAAAATTTGTATCTTTTTCAATTTATGTCTTTTTTTAAATTTATATAATTCAGCTATATGTCAGTACAGATTTCTTCAAACTGATTTCAGAATGTGAATAATTAAGTATTTCTTAGAATATGAAAAAATCTCAAAAATTTAATGTATTATATAGTAAATTAACTTTTTTCACTTAGAGGTAGAAGGTCAACAGTAAGCAATTTATACTAGTAGAATTGAGATTGCTTGAAGTATACTTAAAACATTATAGTCACTACAAGTATATGGATAAAATACTGAAATAAGTCTATCTCATATATATGGTGAAATTAGTTTTGGATTTGAGGGTTTGATAATAGTTATTGTTCTAAATTTTTATTAGGTATTTTACTCAGTGATATTCAGATTCCTTCTTGTTCTTTGATATATTTTGTTGATATGTTTTTTGTTTTAAATCTTTACCTTTACTGTTCAAACTTTATGAGGAAAAACTATTTTTTCACTTTACTGAAGCCTTAAAATATAGTAGGAAATTCAGTATTCAGGTTGCTGTGTCTGTTAGTCTTGATGAGGGAATTTCAGTAACAATGAAATTGAAGAAGGGGAAAGTGGTTGGGAGTGTATTTTCTTTTCCCTGGGAATCTGAAAAACACATGAGGTATACAGTTTAGTAACAGTTGCTTTGGAGCCTCTCTGGATTAGTTTTCCCTTCCTTTCTAACAAATTGCAGCAAATCTTAGCTGAAAACAACACAGATATTATCTCATAGTTTCTGTAGTTCATAAGTCTGGATGGTCTTGACTGGGTTCTCTGTTCCATATCTCACAAGAGTCAAATTAATGTGTCTATTCCTCTAGGCCCTAGAAGTCCTGAGAAGGATTCACTCTAAACTCATTCAGTTTGTTGGCAGAATTTATTTCCTTCCTTTCAATTACAGGATTGTGATTTGTTTTCTTGCCATATGCTCTGATCTATTCTCTGGTTCTGGAGGCTACTCTCATATCTTTTCTTGTGGTCCCTCCATGTTCAAAGCAACAGTAATGCTGCTCCATCTTCAAAGCAATAATGACGACTTCTCATGCTTTGGCTCTCCTATTTCCCTTTCTGCCATTAGCCAAAGAAACCCTCCATTTTTAAGGGCTTATAGGGCTAGATCAGGACTCATTTTTAAAAAGATTTTCTGTGACATAAAACATAATCATAGGAGGAATTCCTGATCATATTTAGATCATATTCCTATTCCTATTCATATAGGAATTAGGGTTTTTAATCTTTGGGGGGAGCATTTTTAAAATTATCCCTACCATACCACTTTGAAATCTGCCAACAATCTTCATATTAGCTCACTCATGATCACTGACCTGGGGGTGAAGCATACAACTCACATAAGAAGGGCAATTAAGAAATCCTAAAGACTAACATGAGAATTAATTTTGCTGCAAAGGATGTATGGAGAGACTACTGTATTTCTTGATGGAAGGCTGAGTATTATAAGGAATGAGAATTTCCCTCTAAAATGAATGAGTTATTTCAATATAATCAAACTGAAAATCTTAGATGAGTTTCCTTTAATATTGAAATGGTGATTCCAAAGTTTCTGGAAAAGAATATACATAAAAATAGCCAATGAAATTTGCTAAAATAGAATGGTGATGGAGGAAAACTTATTCTGCCTAATCTCAAAACATGCTAAAAATGCATAGTAATAAAAACTTAGTGGTATTAGATCAGGAATAAATAAGCAGATTCCTCTGTAAAAGATAATTTCTTTCATGATAAATGTATCATTTCAAATAAAAAGTTGATAGTAGAATAAATGGTCTTAGGGAAAATGTCTTTTTTAGAAGGAACTGAAGTTCCACTTTTGTCTTAAGATCCCCAATAGACTATAGAGCTAATTAGTGTTAAAACTATAAACCTCAAGCCAGGTGAGGTGGCTGATGCCTGTAATCCCAGTGACCCAGGAGGCTGAGGCAGGAGGATCGAGAGTTTAAAGCCAGCCTCAGCAATGGTGAGGTGCTAAGCAACTCAGTGAGACCATGTCTTTAAATACAATAAAAAATAGGGCTGGGGATGTGGTTCAGTGGTCGAGTGCCCTCTGAGTTCAATCCCCAGTATCAAACAAACAAACAAACAAAACTATAAACCTCTAGTAGAAACAAAAACAAGAGAATCTTATTTCCTAATCTTAGGAAGAGGAGATCAACTTATGTAGAACATAATACACCACAGGCTTATAGGAAAAAGTTTGATATATTTTTCCAAATAAAGGTTAATAATCTAGTTGTGGAAGCCAGTTGTGGTAATGCATGGCTATCCCAGCTACTGGGAGGCTGAGGCCCGAGGTTGGCAAATTTGAGGGCAGCCAGGGAACCATAGTCTCAAAACAAATAAATAAATGCATTAAAAATCAAAATAAAATAGTTAATAAACATCATTAATAATCCTAATGATAAAAGACATGAAGCTTATGAGAATAAAAAATCAATTATGTTTAATAAGAGTCTACAGGTCAGTAAAGACTAACCAATGTAATAGATTAATCATTAAACCATATGAATATTAGTTCTTCATATTGTTTGTTCATCAATAAAACATGAAAAACAATCACCAGTAAACACATTGAAAGAAGCATTACCTTAAGAGTATTTAATAAAAACAGCTGTATTATTTCTTTATGGCAATTTTTATAATAGAGAAAAAAGGAACCTAAATGTTCATTAATATTGAAGTGGCTAAATATGTTTTATACTCTAGAGTACTCTGAAGTTAGATAAAAGTAGTTGTGGATATATGTACCTGCAGTTACACATGGTTATGACCTGAAAACAGCTCTAAGATATATTGTTAAGGGAAGAAAAGCAAGTAATAGAAAGAAACACATTATATCTTACGTGGTTCATATGTAGCTCTCCTAGAAAAAAGTAACAGAATCAAAGACACAAAATTCTTACCTGTGTTTTTTTCCTTTTATACTTAGGTTGGACCCTGTAGCATACACTGTAGAGTACATTGTGAGAAAAAGTGTATTATTTTTGAACTGAGGCATTTATGATCTCAGTATGCCTCTGTGAATTCTCAGCTCCTACAAGGCTACGTCAAGAGTATAGTGGAAATGTCAAGATTAATTTTCTTTACAATTCAAATACTTTCCCAATGAAATATAATGGCACCTTTGTTGAAAAGTTGCCACATGTTTATGGGACTGTTTGAGACTAGCTCTATTCTGTTTCATTGATCATTTTAACTAACCCAATGCCAATACTTCCCTATCTTAATTGTTAAAGTTTTATTGTGAGTATACAAACTGGGTGGCACAAAGTCCTCTGAAAGTATTCTTCTATTTCATGATAAGTCTTATTTACTTTAGGCCTTTGAACTTCTATATAAATCTTAAAAATCCACTTATAGGGCTGGGATTGTGGCTCAATGATAGAGTGCTCACCTAGGACATTAGAGGCCCTGGGTTCGATCCAGCACCACATAAAAATAAATAAATAAAATAAAGATATTGTGTCCAACAACAACTGAAAAATAAATACTTAAAACAAATCTACTTATAATTTATGTCTACAAAGAAGTCATCAGGTGTTTTCATGGTGATCTATCAGTATTTCTTAGCTTAGTTTCTACGAAAGAGGAATTGAACATTTTTCAGAATCTTACAGAAAATAATTAGAATAACTATTTTGTCATTTCCCTCAAGGTTGGTATATAGCTAGTACTATTCTGTATTCACAGAAGAAATGTTAAGTCATCTGTAATGAATGCTATAGAGGATTAGGACTTAATTCTAATTGAGAAGCCTGGTGGAGAAGACCTACTATAGATTTAATTTGAGAGACTTATACATTTTAACCATATCAAGTCTACTGAACCACAAATTGCTCTCATTTTAAATCTTTTCTAATTTCTCTTGATAATATTTTATTTTAAAGTATAAATTTTGCACGTATTGTATTTACTACCCAATATTTCCTATTTTGTGATGTTATTCTTAATTATTTCCAGTTCTAAATGTTCTTTATTCATATAAAGAAATGGAATTGATTTTTCATAGTGACCTCGATTCTGTGACTTTGCTAAACCATTAGTACTTGTGTGTGTGTGTATGTATGTATGCGTATAATTTTTGACACATTTTCTATATAGATCATGTTGTCCTTACAAAAAAGAAAAAATGAAGAAATTTTAATTCTTCCCTAAATAAAATAAAATAAAAAGATGATACAACCATGAGTTGATAGAGCCTCTTACCAGGGTCTCCAAGTGACCATCTGGATCAGGGCCTGTTTCTCTTCCTTCTTGTGTAATTTAGGCATCACACACATGGGTTTGTCTGTTTTGGCAGTTACTGTTAACCTTCTGGGTAGTACAGAAACATACATACACATGATGTTGAATTTATTGGTGTGGGATTGGAGGAATGCATATGATCCTATGGTTCATTATTATCTCTGTAAACTGGAGTAGCAGGAAGCAAGTGGGCATAAATAAAGACATAATCACATTTTTTCACTGAATCTTTTAGGAAATTATATTTATGTATGTCTTGTTATAAAAATATTGGAATTAATAACATAAGATGCTGCTTTTTAAAAAGTGGGTGAAATACCAATGGTTCACTTTAAAATTGCCTTTATTATGGCAGTATTATAGCTTCTACTTACTTTTCCCCCAGGGATTTAGATGAATTTCTTGTTGATACAATGAAATAAGTATAGTATTTAATGTTTAATCTTTTCCAAACTGCCTTGAAGTATTGCTTTATCTAAGAAGTGTACTGTAAGGTAATTTTGATACTTGAGTTTTCTATAAAATTACTTAAATGAATAATTTAAAATGAAAAAATTTTACCTAAAATGAAAAACCAAAATCTCTGATCATGGATATAGCATAAACATAAAAATAATATTTATATGATTTGGCTAGCTGCTTTTACTTAATAAGACCTGACACTAAGACTTACTTGCCCTTAAATAGGAGATTATTAAATGTTAGAAGTGAGACTTTTTATTGACATATAAGAATGATTTCACAAAGAATTAAAAATGGAGTAAGTTCTTAGTATATGACTCATTGTTATTTAATGCCTTGCCTTTGCACTAATCTCATATTTTGGGAAACACTGATAATTGTGATAAGAAATCTAGGATTGGAGTTAAAAGATTTGAAATCTCTTGTCATGTGTTACTTACCATACCATATCTTTGGGTTATCTCTGTTTGTACTTATATCATCATTTATATAATGGGGATAAAAATGCCTACCAGCTTAACTTCACTTTAGGATTTTTGGAAAGATCAAGTGAAATAACATTACATATCACTATTGATAGTAGTATTAGTATTAATTTAATAATATGTGACTAAGAAGATCTGCTATTTATGTCTGCTATATAGTGCTTTGGCTTCAAAAACATAGTTTTAATAATTCATTCTCTTAATTCCCAAATACTCTATCCAAAAAAGAACCCATATGTCTCTTCTGTAAATAGCCATCATTTCAGTTGATACTGGGAGCAAGTATAGAATTTGTGTCTGTGTACTCTCATCAAGAATTACATTTAAAGTGAGTATTCTAATTGTTTAGATTTTAAAAACTTGTTCAGAGTTAGAGCTTCTGACATACTGTTTACATTGATTGGTATTTTATGTGTTTGTAGTTTTATTCATTACTAGGAAGACTAGAGAAGCCTTGTGTTCTGAAGGCTTTTCCTAATATTGCAGTAAGGCTGATGATATATTTAGCTCTTTTGCTCTCTCTGGTCACCAGAGAATTTCATAGTATATTTTCCCCCAGCAATGATTACTTAGTGTATTAGATTCTTGGTATTGGTCAGCTTGGCTTGGCCCCCAGGGAAATAACATTAAGACATTGTTTAATCATGATGAAATGTTATTCACTTTGCAAGAAGTAATTGTTATTGTGTTCATTTTTACTCAGAAAAACAAGTTTGAATATTTTGTGTAATATTCATTGTGTTTTGTCATTGAAATCATTGTAAATTAATATTTTCCTGAGTTACATTCCTGCTCCCAAAAACATTTCCTCTCTTGCTTTTAGAAACCTGCTTTACATCTTTCAAATGACTTCTGCTCTTTGATTAGAGTCAATTTGGGGGGAGATAGATGGTATTCAGTTAAGAGTGATTTATTGAGCTAATTCACTACCATATGATTTCTCTCTTCCTAGGTGATCAGAAGTGCAAGGGAGCCAGTCAGGACCTTACCATTAAATGTTAGACTTCACATGATTCTACTTGAAGTCCAAGTGTAACAATAATACTACACTTATTAACATCTTCAAGTTACCTCTAAGCAATCATAATTTTAATAAATAATTTCTATAAAACTTAAGATTCATGTTTAAGCGTAGCCCTATTGAGGAACTTTGTGATGTTTGTTGGATTTGAATCTGCTAGACACATCATTTATTTAAAGTATACTACATGAAAACTCTATCCAGAGATTTGAGGTTTTCTGAAAGACAGAAGAAGCTATATAGTTTGTAAGTAGTAAGGTCATCTTAAACAGGGCCAGTGAATGAATTTATAATGTAATTAAACCAATTCAATTTTCTACGTATGATGAATTCTGTCATTTAAATGAACAGTAATATGCTATTTTGTTACTGTTGTATTTTTTTTTTTTTAGCAGTGCTAGTTATTGAACCCTGAGCCTTGCACATGGTAGGGAAACACTCTATCACTGAGCTACATCCTCATCCCCAATACACTAATTTTCAATCTTTTATATTTATCACATTCTTTGGTGCAAAAGGGCTACTATTTCTATAAGATTAACAGTGATTTTGTAGTTAATAGCAAATATCTTAGGAAGAATTCTATAAATTAATATTAAAGATCCAGGGAAACTTCTTTTTCCTCAGTAAATACAGCGAGAATTTAAGTAACTTTTTTCTTTCAGCCTATCCTGTCACTTAACTTTTTGTTGTTGTTATTCACTGTGATCCTGTGGTCATAAAACATAAACATCTTTTACCTACAACTTTTTTTGAACATTCATAATACTTGTAGGTTCTTTCTTGTCAAGGTTTATTAAATAATCTGTGATGTATAAAATTTTAATTTTTACCAAAACTGAAAAAAAATACGTTTTTCAGTTTTTGATTTATGTTTTTATAACCCCCTACTTCATGGGCAAATCAGTTTCCCCTGTGCTTTTTCTTTTCTTATATCTTCTCTTCTAGCATACCCACATTGTACTTTCTTGACTTCTTGATTTGTTGTTCCTCCATCCCTTCAGTTCCTATAGTTTTACTGATTCAGAAATAGCGAGTTCTATTCAATCTCTTTTCTCACAAGGCAGCTTTTCTAATTAACTCTCCTGCTGCTATGGATGTCTTTTCTTGCTGCTTTCCTTTTATTATTACCTGTTATGTGACTCCTTATTTTTTCCTGCTTCATATTTGGTCAGTAACATAGCAGCCTCCAATATAACTCCTAATATCCCATGTTTTAAATCTGCTAAGAGTTTTCTCATATCTTTTGTAGATCTAGTAAAGTGATCTTAATGCAGCATTTGATTTCTGAGAACTTAGGTTTGAGATGTTTGGTGCCAACTAAATGTGTAAGGAATGCTCTTATGTAAGGAAGGATAATGAAGAGCTTGACATAATAATTTTTTACAATGATACTAGAATGGGTCTTAGCTGACTAATGAGCTTAACAATTATAAATTATTTCATTTACTAGTAAAAAGGATTTCTGTTTTGAAGTATGATTCATTATTTTTCTTGAAGCACATCCAAAATAACATGTTGTATAAATTTGTCCTTAAAATGTACTAATTGATTCTGTGAGCTAGCACATTTTCCTGTGGTATGTAATTTGTTTTGGTATTCACTTCCTTTATAAATAATATAAATTATGAAAAATATACACAAAATAAGGAAATACATTTGTAATACTACATTTGAATAATAACATGAGATGCTCTCATTTATTTAAATACTACAAGAGTGGTAAGTGTCTTATCTAGTTTTTATGAATATAAAGAATATAAATTATGAATATAATTACATCATTATATGTATTTATATTGGAGGGATAATTTTTTTCCTTCAGTTGACAAAATAGATAACTTTCTGGTAGAGAATATTATTACAATTAGACCTCATTACTGCCAACATTCTGATGTACCAGGTAACCTTTTAAAAACTAGCCCAAGGTCATTTTTAACTTGATATGTTCAGTGTACTTTCATTCATTGAATAGTTAATAACAGAGATTGTTCATTATTTCTGCTGATTACACCTTTATCTATCTTTTTCCAGTTCACATTTTGTATACTTCACTATTTATTAAAATTAAAAATACTAAAAAAATTTGTTTATTTGCTTTTTATTTTAGAAAAGGAAATGAAATTAAGAGATAATTAATTTTATATAGAATTTATTTCATCATGTCCTTCTTCTGTAATGGCCTGGATAGTGCAAGCAGCAAATGTCAGTTTATGATTTCACAAAGAGGATGGGAAATAAAGTTATTGAAACTGGTAATGAAATGACTTCTGGATGTTAGTTTCCCTTCTCTTTTAGAGATGCTTACCCTGAGTAGTTCTTTGCACTAAGGTAATTGTAATTACAATAGGAAATAAGGTTGTAATACATAACAATTTAGCAAATATTTGAACAGAAATTAATGTTAACATAAAAGGAATATCAAATAATATTTGAGCAATTTTAATCACACTTATTTTAGAAAGAGAAAATAGCATGCAATTTTATAATTTTACCTGCAGTTTTTAATGTTACATTAAACTTGATCACATCAGGTTACTTTGGAATAATAAGAATTTCTTGTTGATTTCATTATTTTTTTAAAAAATATATATTTGTTCACATTTATAGGATATTACAAATTTTACAGATATTCACTGGGCATTTCCTTTGTTAAGTACAGGGCATTATTTAATTATTAAGTAATCATTATATACTTATAACTTTTTCACAGTATGCTAACATATAAAAAATGTAGTTGTTGTATGTGTGGAGTAGTGATGGGTTGGGATTCTGCCATTTTCTTTTTCCATCCTGTGACTGGATCCGTAAGTCCAGATGGACTGACCCTGGGGACACAGCTTTTTCCTGGACCTCAATGATTTTAATTTGGGATAGAAGGGAGAATTTCTAGGACTTTCCATTCTACCTTTACTGAGAAAGGTAGAACTCCACTGCCAAACAAACAAATCAACAAAATTAGATGATAAGCCCTAAACAGAAAAATAAGATTTTTCAAGGATCTTCTAATTGGTGAAACTAGATGTGTGTGTGTGTGTGTGTGTATGTATGTGTGTGTGTGTCTGTGTGTGTGTGTATATGTATATATATATATCGATACATATATCTATACTATTAGAAGAATTTGAATATATACATTTTTTCTTCCTCCTATCTTTTTCTGTTCATTTTTGCCCTCTTCTTTTTTTATTTCTTATTTCTTCCACTATCATTATGTTCATAAAAGAAATACCTGCACAAACTACAAGTAGTTATGTCTAATTCCATTTCTCACTGTAACTGTATTGTTTCAAGGAACTTTTATCCACTTTCTTAATGGTAGATAGAAAAATTGTGCATACTTGGGAGATAGTAAAAAGTGCATTATCTTCAAAATATGCTGTAATTTATTATTTTTATTATTTAATTTGGTTTCCATTTACTTTGTCATTTCCTTAACTTGTAGATAATGTGAAGAATTATGCCCTGTTTTAACATCCTACTGTAAAGTCTCCACAGAATCAAGTTACATCTTTATATATTGCTGTCCTTGACGAATTAGCCTGCATTGATCCATTTTTTTCCAAAAATTTTTGATATTTTCTAAGTTTCATTTCTATTTTAATTACAGAATCTCATGATCTAAAGGATCCTTGATGAACATTTATTGTATATATGTATGACTGAAGCCAAGTGGGATACAAAGATGAAATTTGCACAGACATAAAGATAAAATTGTTTTTGAAGTATTTGACAATAATACTAATTATTAAAGATTTTTTTATAATTATCATATAGGCCTATACTATGTATGCTTTTTACTTAATTGCTTTGAATCCTCACAGAAAGCCTTTAGGATAGATTTGATATTTTTATTTTATACAAAGTAAGTTGTGATTTAAAGAAATAAATTCATTTACCCAATATGCACACATCTAGTATCTCACAAGGACTTAAAACTAGTTATCCTACTTCCAAATTAACAGGTCTTTCTACCATGATCTACTGGCCTCCACAAAGGAAACCATGTGAGAATATAAATTAGTACTAAGCCATGTGCTACCACTTGTTTTAATGAGTCCTAAGAGCAAAAACAAAGGAATATTCTCTCACGGGATAAAAGAAGTTATAGAAGAAATTTGTAGAGAAATGATAGTTTCTTTAATATGATGCTGGGAATTGAATCCAGTGCCACATGCATGTCAAATAAGCACTCTACTGTTGAGCACATCCCTCACTCCAAGAAGATAAAATTTTGATCAGGCCTGAAAGGAAATAGTGGATTGGTTGGTGAGAGAATTTATATGTAGAAAACAACATGGGCATAACAGGAAAAGATAAAATTAATATGCAAAAGTTTAATGGGTGATTATATAGAATTGGGAGACTGTTGGAAAATAACTATCAAGTTTTAGTCATTATTAATGAGAAGATTTTTGTATCCTAGTCTGATTACTTTTTTTTATTTTTATCTAAAGTGCAATAAGGAAACACTAATTTAAACAGAAGAGTTGCATTTATGCAGAAAGAGTAGGTATTCTTAAATTCTAAAGATTTGTATTCTTCTATTAAATAGGATATTTGTACTTTTTCTCATAGATGCCCTGATAGATTGAGGGAGTTTCCTTCTATGCTTAACTTACTGAGAGTGCATTTGTGTGTGTTTTGTTTTTTGTTGATAATCATGAATAAATGTTGAATTTTGTCAAGTGCTTTCCCATCATTTATTGAAAAGTTTTTTAATTTTATTTTTATTGCAAATATTGTGAATTATATTCATGGTGTTTCTAATATTCTTGGGCTAAACCCCACTTTTAACTGTATTATTGTATTAGATATATTTTGTTAAAGATTTTTGACTTTATGAAGGCAATTAATCTGCAGTCTTCTTTTCTTATGTTATCTTTCTAGTTTGGGTCTCAGGATTAGGCTTGCCTCATAAAAATAGTTGGGAGATGTTCACTTATTCTCTATTTTTGAAAAAATGTGTTAGATTGGCATTTTTTTTCTCTATCTGAAATGTTTGCAGAAATTTATCCGTGAAACCATTTGAGCCTAGAGTTTCATCTCTGGGAATAACTTTATTTTTTATATATGTGTGATTTAGGGTTGGAATTTTTTTTTTGCAAATGTTAATAATTTTTTTCTTTTAAGTACTCTATCCATTTTGTGTAAATGATTTAATTAATTGACATTATGTTGTCTACTTTATGTCTCTTAAGATGAATAATGATGCTTCCCCCTTTCATCCATAGAATTTGTAATATGTGTCATCTTTTTCTCTTTGATGAGTGTACCTGGTGTTTATCATTTCATTTACATTTTCTGTTTTTTTTTTTTAGATTTCTCTTTCACTGAGTTTTTTTTTAATTATTTCTTTCTTCCTACTTATTTTAGATTTAATTTGTTATTCACTTTCTAGATTCTTAAAACTAGCTATACTCTGAAAATTTTCATATATTTTGAGAATCATTCAATTTAAAAGCTTTTCTAATTTCCCTTTTCCTTTTATGGATCATAGATTATATTAAATATTAATTTTAAAAAATACATCTTATATTTTTCTGAAATCTTATTTTCTTTGATTTCAGTTTTTTTGGGGGGGTTCTGAGAGCATGTGCTATATATATTGTCTTAATCCTTTTAAATTAATTGGGATTTATTTTCAGCATTTGAGCTTTCATGATGTATGTTCATGTGTACTAGGAAGAATGTTTATATTCTGTTGCATGGAGCATCATGTGAAAGTCGTTCAAGATGAGTTGGTTAATAATTTCTACATCTTTTCTTTGTCTTTTGATACCTATCAATTATAAGAATAGAATGCTGAAGTTTTCTTATGATTGGTGTTTGAAAGATTCATATCTTTATATCCTTTTATTATTAACCGATTTCTGTGAGTTTTAAATATGTTTTGATAGGTTGCATTATAGTGGGAGCTCACATTTTGCCCATTCCAACAATCAGGATTTAAGTTTTGTACATTAAATATAATTATTCATAGAATTTTGTATTGGATTTTAGCATCTTGTTGTTTTCTATTTAACCTATCCATTCTCCTTTCATTTCCTTTATTTCTTCCTTCATATAATTTCTCAAATATTGGCTCTATGTTTTTTTGTCTTCATTCAAGGATTAAGTATGTACATTTAATTTATCACAGTCTGTGTTTAACTAATATTATACCACTTAATATATCAGAATATTGCAAAGTGTATTTTTCCAATTTCTTTTCCTGTTTTTTTTTTTGTGTGCTGTTTTTGTCATACATACATTTCACGTCTACATGTGTCCTAAACCTCATTATATAATATTATTTTTGATTTACTTAGTCAGTTACCTTTTATACAAAAAATTTAAGTCCCTTTATAATTGTCTACAAATTAAGCATGTCTGATGGCCTTCATTTTTGTGTATAGGCCCAGTTTCCATCTGATATTATTTTTCTTCATCCTAAAGAACTTTATCGTTATCTTTTTTAGATATTTGTTGGAAAAGCATTTCTAGGTCTAGAGAAAAAAATGATTTCCCTTCATTTTTAAAGTTATTTCATTCGTTATAGAACTCTAGATTGACTTTTTTTCTCTCACTACTTTAAAGAAAAAAATATGTATGTATATTTAGTTGTCTTAAGCTTATGTTGTTTTTGACTGAGAAGTGTTCAGTCATTCTAATATTTCTTGTCCTGTCAATTAGGGATCATTTTTTTCTGTCTGCTTTAATTTTTTCCTCTTTATTACTGATTTTCAGCAATTTATTTATAAGGCTAATTTTTTTGTCTATACATTAGTGTACATTAAACTTCTTAGATCTTTGCAATTATAGTTTTAATTGAATTTGGAAGAAATTCTATCATTTTTTCCTCAAATATGTTTTCTATTACTTCTCTGTCTGGGACTCCTCCTATATGACAAGTTAGACTATTTGAAATTATTCATTGATTCCCTGTTTTTTCTTTTTTGTCTTTGTTCTTCATGACAGATAATGTTTATTGTTGGGCTTTCCAGACAACTGGTCTTTTCTTCATTATAAAATCTGCTCACTTCCAGTGAATTATTCATTTCGGATGTTATGTTTTCCATCTGAATAAATAGTACTTGTTTTTTTTATTTCATAGCTTCTTTCTTTGTTTTCTCATCATTTTTATGTTTGTATCTATTTATCATTAGCTATTCTTGAGTCTGCCTACTACTTTTTGTCATTTCTAGGTTTGTTGCTGATATGTATCATAATCTTGATTTCTTTTTCTTCTAGTGATATATCACATTTTTCTTGCTTCTTTATATGTCTGTTTTTTTTCATTAGTTTCTAGGCATTGTGATTCTTAAATGTCTAACTACTTTTTGTACAGTGTTCATTCAATTCCTTGTAATTTAGCTTGATCTTTTCAAGGCTTGTTTCTTGGCTTTGTTAGGATAGGCCTAAGGTAGTTTTTACTCCAGGGCTAGTTTAGCCCTATTACTAAGACTTGATTCTTCTGGCATGTGTATAGAATGCCCTATGACTAAAGTCTTTTCAATGTGGCTGGTCAGACCTTGAACTCTCTGCATCTACATATGTGTAGCTTAGTATTTAACAATAGACTCAGGGGGATCTCTATGTATATTTATGTATCTATTTCTCACCTAAGCCTTTCTCTGACAACTGCCACAAATTGGAACTGCCTTAGACCTCCCCAGTTATAGGCTCTCTGTCTCCTCACCTCAGTGTGAAAAAATGCTTCTAGGTGAGAAGCCAGGATCATTGCAGGATGTACTTTGTTTTCATTTTCATGGGGATTATAATCTTATGACACCTTTTGCTAAATGACTGAAAACATCATTTTTACACAGTTTGTCTTATGTGCATAAGGGCATTTCCAGTAGTATTTACTCACCATGGCCAGAAGTGGAAGTCCTGTGTATTGTTTTATTTTATTTTTTTTTAATATTTATTTTTTTTGTAGTTGTACACAGTAACTTTTATTTATTTTTATGTGGTGCTGAGGATCGAACCCAGGGCCTTGCACATGCGAGGTGAACACTCTGCCGCTGAGCCATAACTCCAGCCCCTGTATACTGTTTTTTTTTTTTTTAAACTTAGGTACACAATTAATAAATTCCTTTTTAAAACATAATCTAAAAACAATATAAACATGGAGAATAAGATAGTCATTACCTCACTTCTTGTCATTAAGAGTAACCACTTTGAGAAGTTTGGTGTGTATCCTAATCTCCTTTGTGTAACTTCATGTATACATACATGTGTGTAGATAAAAACACATGTAAACACACTTGACTTACTCTTGTGTGTGTAAATATATTTACTTTTATATATAACCACAAATCCAATCATTAAAAGTATTGTTCTGCAACATACATTTTTACTTGGGAATATATCTTAAAGATTTTGCTATTAAAATACAATCTTTTAAAAAATATCAACCATGTATTCTCCAGAATGGTTTTATGGTAATTTCTTAAATGATTCTACTTTTCCTGGTCATTAAGATTTTTCTTTTGACATTTTATTCTTATAAACTGTATTTTAAAAAATAATATTGTACAGCAACTCTTCAGATGGTAAATTTTCCTGTAGAAGAAATTCACTAATATATCAAATATCATGCCATTTCATAAATTTTCTTTCAAAATTGACCATATTTATAATTATTCTGTACTGTACATAAGCCTGTTTTCATAAGAAATTGTCCATTGTTGATATAATCCCTTTGGTAATTTTTATGATTATAGAGTAAAAGGTAACTTTCCTTTTTAAATTATAGTTTTATTAGTTCTTTATAATTATACATAATAGTGGAGTTTATTGTGACATACTCATACATGCACATATTTCTTTTAATTTGAAGATCTGTGCCTCTCTAAAATCCACATTTATTGTTCATCTGTAATTTAAATTTTGTGACCTGTTTAATAATATACTCCATTTTCTACTGTTTTAGTTCTTTTCTTATTGATTTATAAGAGTATTTATATACAGGATATGATATTAAATATAGTGTATTTATTCAGGTGTACTTCAAGATTTTAAACTCTGTTTATGTTGCTATTTACCCCACAAATGTTTTTCTTTTTTTGTTATTTCAAATATGCCTGGCCCTCAACTATTTTTTGGAAGATTTCTCTTAAGATGATAAATATTTTCACAGTTTTTTAAAATGCTATCCATTTTTATATTTGTTCTTTCAAATAGAATATTTACATGTACGTGTATATACACACTTTTAAAATATTTTTAGTTCGTAAAACACAGATTTGTCTAGAGCAGTTTCAGTATTAAAGCAAAATTGAGAGAATACAGAGATTTTCCATATACCCCTTACTCCCACACGCGCAAAGCCTCTCCCACATCAATATCTCCCACCAGTGTGGTACATTTGTTAAAATTGGTGAACCTACTTTGCCATATCATTATCACCCACAATCCATAATTTACATTAGAGTTCAATCTTGGTATTGCATATTCTATGGTTTTGAACAAATGAATAATGAAATATGTCTACCATAATAGAAACATCCACGGTAGTTTCATTGCCCTAAAAATCCTGCGTGTTCTCCTATTAATTCCTGCCTTCTCTTAACTCCTGGAAACCACTGATCTTTTGTGTCTCTGATTTTTTTTTTGTCTTTTTCAGAATATTATGTAGTTGAAATCATATAGTTTGTAGCCTTTGCAGATTGGCCCCTGTTATTTATTAATACGCACCCATGTCATTTCATGACTTGGAAGCTCATTTCTTTTTAGTGCTGAATGATATTCCGTTTTTTGAATGCTCTACAGTTTATTTATCCATTCAACTACTGAAGATAAACTTAGTAGCTAGCCTGTTTTGGTGATTATAAATAAAGCTGCTATAACATGTGCCCTTTATGTGTGTGTGTGTGTGTGTGTGTGTGTGTGTGGACATAAGTTTTCAACTCCTTTGGTAAATATAAGGGAGCATGATTACAGGATTATATTAGTAAGTTTGGTTTTGTTAGAAACTTTCAATATACTTTCCAAAGTGTGTATCATTTTGCATTCCCACCAGCAATGAAAATTGTTGTTTTTCCACATCCGTATCAGCATCTGCCATTGTCCTGATGGATTTTGGCTATTCTAATTTGATATTCTGGATTTTGATATCTCACTGTTGTTTTGTTTTTCTGATCACATACGATATAGAGCATGTTTTCACATGTTTGTTTGCCATCTGTACATTTTCTTTGGTGTTTTTTCTTATTTTGGTGCTTTTGATAACAAAGTTGTTTATTTTCTTATTGTTGAGTTTTAAGAATTCTTAATATATTTTGGATTCCAGTCCTAATCAGGTATATTTTTTGCAAATATTTTATTCTGTTCTGTGGCTTACCTTTTTGTTCTCTTCGTAGTGTCTTTCACATAGCAGAAGTTTTGAAATTTAATGAAATTCAGTTTATCAATTCTTTGTTTTATGGGTCACTCCTTTGGTATTATATCTGAAATATCACCAAACCCAAAGCCATATAGATTTTCTATAAACACTTTTATATAACTATTAATATTTTTCTTTTAAAAATGTTTTTATTAGGACATTGCAGTTATGCATGCTAGTGGGGTTCATTTTTGTATATTCATAAATGTATATAGCATAATTTGTTCATTTCAATCCTCAGTACTTCCCTTTCCCTCCCCTTCCACCTCCCTCCTCTTATATTCTTCATTTATTCTATTGGTTTTCCTTCTTTTTTTTATTGTTTTTTAATTGGTGAATTAGAGTTATACATAGTAGAGTTCCTTATGATATATTCATATATGCATATAGCATTGTTTAATCAATTGCATTCCACATTTTCTCCCATTTCCCATCTCTCCTCCTTCCCCTTTGATCTCCTTTTTCTTGTCCACTGTTCTTCCTTCTAATTATCCAATCAATAAATGGGCAAATATACTAAAAAGACATTTCTTAAAAGAAGAAATACATTTGACCAAGAAATATATGAAAAATGTTCAACATCCTTAGCAATCAGGGGAATGTGCATCAAAACTACACTGAAATTTTATCTCAGTACAATTAGAATGGGAAATCATCAAGAATGAAAATAACAATAACTGCAAGGATGTGGGACAAAAGGCACACTCATGCAGTGTTGGTGGTACTGCAAATTATACTTTGGGAGCAGTATGGAGATTCCTCAAAAGACTAGGAATGGAACTGCTATGTGACCCAGCTGTCCTACTCTGTATCATTTATCCAAAAGAACTAAAATCAGTGTGCTACAGTGATATAAGAATACTAATGTTCATAGCAGTACAATTCACAATAGCCAAGTTATGGAGCCAGCCTAAGTGCTTGTCAACAGATGAACGGATAAAGAAAATGTGGTGTATAGACACAGTGGAGCTTTACTCAACCATAAAAAAGAATGAAATTATGTCATTTGCTGCTGAATGGATGGAACTAGAGAGCAATATGCTGACTGAAATAAGCCAGACTTAGAAAATCAAGGGTCAATTTTTTTTCTCATATGCAGAATATAGAAACAGGAACTATTAGTCATTTTCTTGTGAAATTCCACATGTACATTTGTTTTTAGTTTTGCTTAGTGTGTATATAAATGCATATATATAATTTATAGACATATATATATATGTCTTCATACAAACAATTTTAAAATTTTTTCATGAATATATTTTTTATTACTTCTGAATTTTGTAGCCAGGCAAATTAACAACTAGGTGGGTAAAAGAAATGTATTAATATATTGTTTTATGGCACAATATACTATCATGTAATGATTTCCAGGTTTATTCTTGTAATTAAGGAAAAAGCAAGGTTCACAATCATGTGTATAGTATGCTACTTTTTGTGATACAATAAGGTGTATGCATACATATGTATGTGTGTATGCGAGCATGTGTACATGTGTGTAGATGTATCCATAAATGGGTACTTATGCATAAATTCATACATATTTGCTTATTTTCCAAAAGGACATAAAGGAAAAGAAAAGCAATGAAAAGGATAAACCACAAATTAATTAAAATGGTTACCCGTAGGGAGAAGGAGTAAGTATGATAGACTTAGGATTGGAAGTAAGATTGTTTACCCGAATATGATCCTTTTTTATAATTTTTATTTTGAAAACATGTAACTACTTCCCATAATGATAAATAGGATTAAAACTAAATACAGGAAATCCTAAAAATAACAAAAAGCTAAACAAATAAATTTAACTGTATAGCAAGTTGTTGACTTAGTTCCAAACATTCTAAAGCATAGGGATACACCATGTCTCACCTTTTCATTGCTGAGACAAAATACCTGAGAAAAACAAATTAAAGAAGGAAAGAGTTATTTTGGTTCATGGTTTCAGAAGTTTCAGGTTATTACTGGCTGGCTTACAGGCAAAAACATTTAGTGGAGTAAAACTGTTCATCTCATGGCAGCTGGGAAGGTAGGAAATTGGGAGGGAGGGAAGGAAGGAGAGAGAAAAGGGGAGGAGGGAGATAGACAGATGTAGGGAAGAAGGGGCCAGAACAAAATATGCTCTTCTAGGAAATGCCCCCAGTGACCCACTATCTCCAACTAGATCCTACCTCCTACAGTTTCCACTACCTCCCAATAATGCCATCAGATTATGAATACCTCAATGGATTAATCAACTGATGAGGTCAGATCCCTCATGATAGAATTATTTCCTAGGAGTTCCACTTCTGAACTTCGCTACATTAGGGATCAAGCCTTCAATACATGAAACTTTAATGGACTTTTCAGATAGAAACCATAACATTGTTATATAACCCTTGAGTTACATGTTAAGGGGAAAAAAGGGAACAAAGTTACAGTATTTGGTATTTTAGTAATATTTATATTTTTATTTTAAAGCTATGTCAGATTTCATAGTAAAGTAAATAAGTGGTCATGTTAAAATCTCCATGAAGCAAAATTTTTAGCATAAAGCAAATATGTGCACATATTATGTCACAGTCTGTTAAATTTATATATACATGTAATTAAATTGAAAAAAATCAGTAGAATGTGATTTATATTTTTTCTTTTCTAAAAATATTTGCATCTTCTAGTTCAGTCCAGTGAAAAGAGGTAGAAATATGCAAAGCACTCTTGTGGTCACCATTTATAGGTCCAGTCTTTAAATACAGTTTTCCACTAAGATATGCCAGTCTTTTTGAAGAAATATATGACTCTAGTTCTGGAGTAGAATATATAAGACAGAAGGCTGGGATATCATTTCATAACAGAAAACAGCAGTGTTAAGAAAGATATTGTGGTCATTTCCTAGGAACCAGTTTGAAGAGGCTATCATTGACCAGAGATGGGAGAATTTTAACAAGAAAAATAAACTTGTTAGGGATGAAAACATAAAATATGGTCAAAAGCTGCAAATCATTAGGACAAAAACAAAACAATATAAGCAAAATACTGCATTAGTCACCTTTGAAGGGCTGGAAGATTTCATCATTGTTTTAAAATAAAAATAGTAGGATATTGCTTTGTCTTATTCTTCCTGCAAGAGCCTTATTTCAAAATAAGTAATTAATGAGAGAAATTTCTTGTTTGAAAAAGTCTGTAGTAAATGAAGAAAGAATAACTGAATTGGACTACCACAAGTTTAAAATTTTTATTAATTATAATACCTTGGGGATTAATGTCTTCAGGTAAAACATGATAGGGAGCCTTATTATACACCAATCCAGCCACAACCCCATCAATCAAACTTAAGGACAGAAAGACATCCAGTTATATGCCAACTAATATGATACAATAAGAAGTGTACTTTTAAAAAAATGGAACTGTTCAACACCACAGATTTTAACTACCAGTTTATATGATATATAGGAAATGCAAGGAACATACGAAATGGCACTTTAGGACTGCTATTAGCTAAATCTGGAATGCCATAAATTTAGGTAGATGATACATTTTCTTTAAGTGGTAATAGGCAGGAAATAAAAAGAATGAAAAATTGTTAGATCCAAAAATAGAAACAAAATATCAACCAAATGCAATATGTATACCTAGTTTGGATTCTGAATTGAAGAAATCAACACTGCAGAGCCATTGAAATAATTCGGGAAATTTAAAAAATGACTAAATTTTCGATGATATTAAGTGTTAATTTTTAATATGTGATGTTATTGTCTAACAAGTTTGAATATTTACCAGTGAAATCATGTATTATCTGGGATTGCTTTTAAATAATCCTCTGAGGGTTTAAAAGGAGAAGACTGTTGATGGTGGTGGGTATTTACCTTAGAATATGAGTATATAGGATTTACTGAAGTATTTTTTCATGTTTGAGTGCTTAAAATTTCTGTGATTACTTGTTTTTAATTAAAAACTAAGTTACTTTTATTTTCAAAACTGAAATGGAAGGCATTTCATGAATAAATCATCAACATAGGAACTTTCAGAATTTTAAACCTGAAAGCCTGAAGTGTATATTCCATATATACCTGCAAGAAAATTGCACAATTTATTTAGCAATGATGCTCTATTTGATCTTGACCCAACACAGGCTTATCTTGAAGTTAGCATTATCAGGTTGATCTACACTCTAGAGAAACTATTGAGGTAAATCTAAAGCTATATATTCTCTCTTGTTTTTTGGTGTTCCCCCACCCGCTACTGGAGTACTAGGGATCAAACCCAGGGCTTTGAGCATGCTGTACAAGTGCTCTACCACTGAGCTACATCCCTGGCCCTGCTGTGTGTTCTTTCTATCATGTCTGCTTCTCACCACATCCCAATATTTGTTTTGCAGGTACAGCAGGTACAGACTGTGCAGCAGGTACAGCATGTCTATCCAGCTCAGGTGCAGTATGTGGAAGGAAGTGACACTGTCTATACCAATGGGGCAATGTAAGTTTGTATGTGGGCGTCTTTGTAATTTCCTCACTCAGAGAGAAATAGTTTACTTTCTAACACATTTCACTCTTTCCAAATTGTTTCCTTGTTTTCACAGTTATTTTTTTTACTAGAACAAAGTTATTGAAATTAAACTGATGTTTAGAGCTTTCATCTGTTTATTAAGTATATATGTTAATTTTCTTCTCACTTAACCCTAGTAGAATGTTTAATTATTGAATTTTTAGAAATTATTGAATTTTTTATGCCCTTTAATGGTTTTCCCTAGGTTGAGAAAAACTTATACCTCTTGTTAATAATTTATATATTTTAATAATACTTTATGAAATCTATGATATTTGTTTTATATATAAGTTGAATTTCTGTGGGTATGTATTTACCTGTAAATTAGTATGAAACTAGCATTAGAAGTTTTGTGAGTCTTTGTACATTTACTAAGTTAGATATTCTATATAAAGCTGCCTGTTACTCAGTAAATTTTATTTTCCTGTCTGTATCTGCCCACTAACTTATCTCCTTTGCATTAATAATAATGCAAATTTGCAAATTCATTAGATTTTCCTCTACTTTGGATTAAGAGTCAGAATGTTTCTATAAATAAAGGGGTTAAAAGTTATTAAAAGTCATCATGATGGTCTTCAAGTTGAGTTTTGATTACAACTTTTGGCTTTCTGGATTTACCTGAAAATGAATTCAATCTTTCATTGACTTTTCTGCTCCCTTCCCTTCAGACTTGGTATATGCCAGGATGATAACTCTGCTTTCTTTATTCTTACTGATCTACTCTTTCCTTGAGTGATTTCATTGATCTCCATGATGTTAACCTATAAGCTCTATGCCTGACATGAAGAGGTCAATTGTTGTTGCATATTATTATAACTAAAAACATAGAATCTTTATATAGCTATGCATTAGTTTTATTATTGTGGACAATGTACTTAAATGTTCTAAACTTTCTATTATTCATTTCATGGAAGTGGGAAGATAGTTTTCTCTTATTGAGTTATTTTGAGAATTTGAAGAAATATATTTAATGTGCTTAACACAGAGCCTGGGTACATAATAAATGATATATAACAGAAACAAAGCATTTCTTTGACCTCTCTCTTGTTTCTTACTACTTTTGGTAACTGAGTAGTAGTGTTCAGAAAGCCACTACTCCTGTCTTCACCGTCTACCTGTCCCTAATATAGTCAACTTTATGCATTTTCCTCAATACTCTGCTTTCATTCGTCCATGTTTTTGGAGTTTTTTTTTTTTCTCCTGATGAAATAGCATTCTATGTATTCTTCGTTCTTTCCAGCCCCTCTTACCCCTGAGGTGTGATTTTTACAGACTCCCACTACTTCCATTTTTGTGGCATGGACCTTCACTCTTCTCTGCAATAAGCTTATCATTCCACTATAAAGGACAGTACTATACGGTGATTTGACCTCCAGCATTACACTGTGATGATTGCTTTTTTATGTTTCACGTACCAGGAAGAACTCTCTCTGAATGGGAACTTTTTATTTTGTTGTTCAATTTACATTTACTTAGGTAGTTGAAGCTTAAGAAAAAGTTGATAAATTTCTGTTACTCTGGTGAAATCAGTAACTCTTGGCATATATTAGACACACTGAATATTCTTACCTATAGGTGATGTAGGTCCAGGGCCTTTTGGAGTATGGTTTTGGAATTTCTATTATAACCCCAAACTACTGTTGATGTTCATACCAAATAAAAGAAATGCCTGCCAGTTGTAATTTTATCAGAGGAAATAAATGGCTTTCTGAACACTACTAGAGGCCACTCCTTTGTCATTGCCATTTTTCCTTGTTTATGACATATAGTAATGATTATAGGGAAATATGATAATAGAAGTTTATAGATTTCACTTCTGTATGGTAGAAGGGGCAAGCGAAAAGGGCACTATCTGTCACAGTCATTCTTTGTTTTGTACTGGTCCAAAGCAGGGTAGAAAGATTAACTCTACCACTCATGAATGCATGACTTTGTGCTTTCCCTTTTTATATGCAAAATGGAGATAATTAGCTTTTGAAAAGTGCTTTATGTACCATCTGAGAAATAGTAAGCACTCAATAGACATTAATTACTGCTGTTCAGTTTTGTATTTTAGTTATTTGTTTACATTTTCTATTCTCCTTGTGATTATAAATTCTGAATATTGTCTTGTGCTTTTTAAAACTACCCCACCACTGACCTTAGAGTTCTCCATAAATGTGAGTTGAATGAATTTATTCATTCACAAAACCTTAGAAAAACAGCATCTCTAAACTTGGTACTTTAAAATTATAGGAACCATTTAAGCACAGAAATGATTCAAAGTAAATATCTAGTGCCAGCATATATTTTCTATGGTCCACTAGTTTGGTTGGTTAGATCATGACTAATGAGGGTCTAGGTCATGAGTTCATTTGTCACAAAGTCCAATTAGCTTTGATCTGGTCTTTGTGGGCCCACATTGCAAACTCAGCTGCAGCAATTATGTCACAAATCTGTACTCTTAGTCAAGAAGGAGAAGATGCATCTTTTTCAATCTTTTATTACTATGAATTATAAATTTTGAATAGAGGTGCAGTAGAATTGCTTTTATACTTAATAAGGAAATATCATTGTGCTGGCATTAGTTATATTCAAAATTTTAGTGACTAGAAGACTATGAATATTTTTTTCTCAAACATGACCAACTATAATTTCTTCTTTTTTCAGATTAAACTGTTCCAATTTTCTGTAATTTCGTAGTGCTGCCATTTGACTACGAAATTTTTATCTCTAATGCTCATTTTAGACTCTTTGTAATCCTTTTTTATTTATTTTATTCTTTACTAATATACTTCTATGTATATTAGTAAAGAATAGTGCCATGTTCTTCTATTCTATACCATTGAATTTATAAACAGCTAGTATTTAAACCCTGACTGGGATCACAGAGTCCCATTTCTGTGTGATAATAAACACTGTTTGCTAGTGATACTCCCATAAGATAGAGACTCTGATCTTTATCATGAACTTTCAAGCACCCAGTATACAACCTGTTCATGCTTAGTCAGTACTGGTTCATTGATGCTCTTGTCACCAGCATTCTCACATTGTGTAGCCATAATGCATGGGGTCTCTCTCAAGAGGTGATGACAGCCCTCACAGATATGTGTCATTGCTTGTGAGAATATGTAGTCATTATAATTTGATGATACTACAGTGTTTACCTGGTTCTCACAGTGAATATTGACAATTGCTGCCAGTGTAACAGGCTTAACAGTATGAGTTCGAGTGAACATATATTTCAATTGAACAATTCAGACTGCTTTACAGTGCTAGGTGTTAGAGTTGCATAGCTTTTTACTCAAGGGAGAAGGTTACTTAATTCCCTTTTGCTCCTGTTTATTTTATCCTTTGTTTATCTCCTTGCAATAGTTTTTCCCAGGAGATTTTTTCCAAAATCTAAATTATGGTCATCTGCATTTCTACAAATAATTATCATCTATAATCTCTTATTGCGTAGAAAGAATGTTATGGTTAAACCTGCCAAGGAATATCACACACATAGAGTCTATTTCAATTAAAATCTCATAGTGTAGTTAAGAAATCAGTTTTAAATAAAATAATTTTTCTTCTTTCCCCCATGCCATTTATTGACTCATACTTCCCCTACTCATTCCTACATTGTGCTAGTCAAAGTGGAAATAATGATATCATGCAGTATCGTGGCCAAATTCAGAAATCTTTATTTCATAAGATTTTTTCTGTATTAGCCACTCTCTGAAGCTTGTCTACTATTTAGAGACGATCAATGTAAAATATAAAACTGTTCATCGTGTTAGTATCTGTTGTAATAAGGATTGGCCAGCCTTCTCACAGTCTTCCCTTGAGATTATAGATTTGTCATCAATTCTAGTACAAAATTTCCCAAACCATGATCACAGAATTTTAGTCCCATAAAAGAGTCTGTGGTTAGAGAAGCAGTGCCACACTGAGACTACCTTCCTCTTGAGGACCCTCAATTCCTGTTAGACTTTAAAAAGCTCTGAGAAGTCCTATAGAAAAGAAACCCAGTATTCGAAAATATGAACTTTTTATCTGAATAGTATCTATAATATCCCTCAGGCCACCGGAGATGGTACACTAATTATTGACATTGGTAGCTTATTCAGAATCTGTAAGTATTGTGAACTGGACTCTAATTTTTTAGAGTCATCTTTTGAAAATCATGTAGTTAGCACATTTTCAGAAGGTATCCTGCCTCTTCAAGCTCTTTTTACCCTCTTGAAGCAAAATAGTAAGTTTCAGTATTTGCAGAAGAAGTTGCACTATTTTATAGTATTTCAAATGCTCTCTGATTAGAAGTGGTTGTATGGAATTTCTGCAGTTGAGATAGAGAGGATGCTTTCTTCACTTGTGCTTCTACTAATATACATTCTCATAGGTATAAGAGAAGTGGATTGTGAATCCAATGCCATTTAGATTCCAGTAGGCATATGGCTGGTTACATAGGAAGCCCTCTTGGAGACAGCACTGTCCTTCAGTAGAGAAGAACATGTAGTTAGGGAAAGACCTATTTTAATGATCACATAAATATTCCCATCACTCCAAAGATGGATGACATTCAAATATCTTAGAATTGACATAGTTGTGGAAATCATTTATTCTAGTTCTTCCACTTTACAGATGAGTAAGCTGAGCCCCAGAGAGGTGAAATATAATCTCACCTTTAGAATTTGTCTTTTCTGACCTTCAAAACATGATCCTTTCCATCGATTGCAAATACTGGTCTTTTGATTCTAAGTTACTTTGGACTTAGTGGTACAAGGACTGGTCAGCTAAAAATACTTTTAGTAAATATTGTATGCAATATAATATTATTTTATCTGATGTGGATAAATAATTAAACTTCTGAATTTTTAAGTGGCTAATTATAAAGACTAAAGGATCTGTTGTTATCAATCTCTTTTCATGTTTCTTTAAAAATCCCATTGTATATGTATATTTTTATAGCTAAATTAATTTTGTTAAAATAAAGCATTCTTTGGGTTAGGGATGTAGCTAGCCTGCACAAGATTCTGGGTTCCATCTCTAAAACCACAAAGTAAATAAATAAAATAAATTGTTCTTTGGATAGTCATAAAATGTGTAGAAAAGTCCTTATTTAATAATTTTCCAACATCAGATGTTTTAGTTAAATAGCTTTTCAAGGGAATAATTATTTGACTGCCCTATCTGTGTGCCTTTTTTATTATTATTCACTAATAGAACCAAATGTTGTTCAAATTTCTAAGGGAAATTTGCACTGTGAATTTTCACATTCAGTTGAGTGACACCCAGAATAGTTCTGCATGATAAAACATGAAAGAATTTAGATACTTAAATTTTCACCTACTTTCTCTTCTTTTTATTGAGAAAGGAGCAAATGAAAGAGATCCTGATACGATTCTTTTATGTTTAGAACCGAAGTGTGATATTTATTTTCTTAAAATGGACTTCAGAAACTTGTATTCAAGTATCATTTCTCTCATGACTACTAGTATAACCTCAGGCAAATAACATATTTTCCCCCAGATTTCTTAACCTGTAAAATTGGGAGTGATAGTTAATAGCATTATTTTATAACCAGGCCAGGTTTAGGAAAGGGAAGAAGTAATGAGGGGGTGGGAAGTGGGGTAATTTTTATTGTTTAAAAAGTATTCATTTTTTTTTAAAGTATTCATTTTTGATACACTTATTTTTATGAAACGCCACATGAACCTAAGGCTTGATAAAAAATCTCTGCTGGAACAATATTTGAAGCAAGATTAAAAGATTTTTGTTGAAAGTATGAATATCAAAAGGTTGGGAATCACAGTTTTATGTTGTAATCCTTAAAAAGAGACTAAAGTCCCCCACTTTATAAAATCTAAGGCTGTCACAAGGTTGAGCTTTCTAGCACCCAGCCTAAATAATCTTGACTCTGATAGAGGGTCCTAGATGCTTTCAGTGTTATTATGCACCTAATTTGGGTGTAGGCATGCCATCTGGTGGCCTGGACTCAGTACCCTTCTTGGCTTCAACAACATACAGGCATGCCTTAGCTGCTTCCATCTTAAAGTCTTTCATGATTGATTGAATATTCTTTAGCTGCTTCCAAATTGATTTTCTTCTCTGGATTGCACAGAAACTGGTCTTATCAAGGTCGTGGATGGCTTTCAGTTGTTAAATCTAAAAGATTTAATACTAACTGTATTTAAATCTAAAAGATTTAATACTAACTGTATTTAGTATAAAAGATTTTATACTAACTGTATTTGATCTCTAGCAGTCAACCAGTCAATCAACCACACTGTCCTTGAATTAATGGTTTATTGTTTGTTTCATTTTTGGCTTCTCTGACTCTTACATTCTTTTGTTTGCTTACTACCTTATTGACTCCCTCTCAGTCCAAATATCTTTTTTTTTTTCTTGGCTAAGGTCCAGAATCATATTGGTATGGATGTTTCTCTACAATTCTCTAACCAAGACCACTTTTTAAAATTTTTCTTAGCTGATCACAACCTGTCATTCTCTCAACTATTTTAATTTATCCATCATTTATCTTTCCCTCACCAGAATGTGTCATGTGTACAAGGAACATGTTTGTTTGCTTCCCATTCTCTCTAAAACATGGAACAGTGAACATCAGAGGTACTCAATTTATATTTGTTGAAATAATTGAAAAAAATAGCATGTAGTGACAGGCCTGACAGGAGCAGGCTAATTGATAGTTTTAAGTACAAAAGGTACAATTAATTAATCTGAGTTGATATTCACAAAGCTTTGTTTATTCATTTTTTTTGTGTGTGTGGAATTTTCACCTTCTGTTTATTTCATTCTTTTTTTCAGGTGGAACGCTTTGAACTTAAACACACACACACACACACACACATATAAATAAATGTATATAGTTGCTCATTTTTTCTTACAAATTTATATCAAGACTGTGGATTAAATCTTTTACAAGGTCACTTTTGCCAAAATTGATTGCCACTCATTCACTTCTCTGATCTCTGTTCTCAGGGCAAGTGACCTATATATGTACTTATTACAACTATGCATTTAATATGCTTCAAAAGCCATTATAGCAATTGAAATTTTGTAACGTTGTAGGCAGCTGCCACAGACAATAAAACATCCTTTATAACAATAGAGTTTGACTTTAAAAAAATTTAAATGGGCTAAAAGAGTTAATAATTATGAAGAACCTTTCTTTTCTGTAACTTTTGTGAAATTTGGGCTTTACATTTTTAGTATCCTTTAGTACAGAGGTTCTCAAAGTGTTTCTGCAGATAAACAACACTGACACTACCTAAGAAATTGTTAGAAATGCTAACTTTCGGGGCCCAGTCTGCTTCTACTGAATGAGGATCTTCAGGAGTGAAACCCAGCTATTGGTGTTTAAACAAGCCCAGCAGATGATTCTGATGAGAAACCCCTCTCTACAATACAGGAATAAAGAATTTAATGCAAAGTGTAAATGTGCAGATGTATTTGCATAAATATCATAGGATGATATGAGTTTGAAGATATAATTCTAATAGTCTGTAAGTTTTCAACATATACAGTATTGAAAATATTACATATGAAGAATAAAACTTAATTAGTAAGTACATGAAGTTTAATGAGTTTTAGCATTCATTCTTGAATTGCTCTCCAGTAGGCATGGCAACAGTATAATTAATGCTTTTATTTTTTACTTAATGTTAGGGAAGGTAAAGTTAGCAGAGATAAATATGTCTGAATTTAAATGAAAGCAAGTGATTTATTAATGATATTACTAGTAATTACTACTTTATATTTAATCTATTTTTTAATTTATTTGGTAGTAAGAAGTTAAATGTTAGTCACTTGAATTCTGAAAGCATTGTTTTCCTTTTTCTATTTTTTAAAAAATGGACATGTCACTTTTCTGGTGTGTCTTTTGCCTTCAGTTGACTTGGAGCAGTCAATTTAAGATCCAGTTTGAAACTACCTCATGAATGCAATATGATGTAGTTACTTCTATACATGGCTTTGATGGCCCATGTAAAAAGTTCATAATGGGAAACTGTTTAAGGCAGAGGTTTTGGTTCCAAGCAACAGAAACCACCTCTGATTTATTTGAAAAAAAAAAATTTATTGGAAGATATCTGTGGCTTTCAGGTTTTCCAGGAAGTCTGGAGAATCAGGGAGGCACAAGTGATATTAGGCAGTAACTAGACCACAGACAAAACCCCACCACAGAGGACACCATCGCATGGATAACATGCCACTGCTGACATCCCAAACACGCTGGCCATTGCCACCCCTGTTACTGGTCTTTTTTTTCTTAACTTAACTGCCATTGGAAATTGGGTGTGACTCCTACATCATACCATCATTCCTGTTGCTTTGTGCTGGTATTAGCCTCTGATTTAAGGCAAGTTCATCTGATTATTTGAACTTTAAGCTGATTTCCTCTGGTCCACTTGCAAAGAAGATTGGGAAGGCTGGTATCTGATAATCTGGGCTGTTATAGTTATAAGTGGGATTTGTCTCCCCATCAACATTCACAAAGTAAGGAATTATAGAAGCATAGGGAGTGAGGTGTAATAAAATTTACAGAAGTATCAATGAATCAGTGAATGCACAGTGGCAAAAAAAAAAGGGACTAGAATTCTACGCAACAATGTAGGATATAGATCATTCTGACCATAAATTACAAAATTTTAAATTGTTCAATAGTATTTAAGGTATTAGCAGTTCCCTGAAATTAATGAATTTTCCTATGTGGGTAGTGACTATGTCAGCTTTGTTTTATTGGGGAAATCTCTTCTTTTTCTCTCCCCACAGCACACAGTACACACACACACACACACACACACACACATCACTTAACCATTGGTTGTCTGTGTGCTATGGAGTCCTGGGATGAAAGGAACAGCTTAGGTCTGGCTGTATATCATGCGAAGAGGAGAAAACAGACTCTGCTCTGTCTTCTGGGTCCCCTTCAACTGGAACATGTTTCACTCTTATTTATTTGATATTTTGAGGTCAATATTTAACTTTAATTAGACAAGAGTTTATGCACCATACTGAACACTGAAAGTAATTTAGCAAGTTATCAAACAATGAAGAGAAAAGAGTAGCTGACCTTCTCTTTGTTTATTAGAATCTTGACCTCAGACAGTGGCTAATCCTTTTTTTTCCTTTTTCTTTAATTAACTTTAAAAATTTATATATGACAGTGGAATGCATTATAATTCTTATTACACATATAGATCACAATATTTTATATCTCTAGTTGTATATAAAGTATATTAACACCAATTCGTGTCTTCATATATATACTTTGGATAATAATGTTCATCACATTCCACCATCATTAATAACCCCATGCTCCCTCCCTTCCCCTTCCACCTCTCTGACCTTTTTTTCCCCTTGGTGTAACCCTTCATTCTCTGGCCTTAGGTCTTTGTTCAGGTTGTTTCTTTTTGGCTAGAAGATTCTTCTGAATTCACCTATCCAAATGCTCCTCTACCCTGTCCCAACTAAATCCAAACTTCTTGTGTTTATCTAAAACAACTGCGTTTAAGCTTTTGAATCTACCAGTGAAGAAATCACACATACATTTTATACTCAGGTACATGCATGTGCATATGAACATGTATACTGTTTAAGGCAGAGGTTTTAGTTTCTGACAGAAACTAAAGTTTCTAAAGTTAGTTCTTATTCTCACTAAGTATAATATGCTCTGATGTCTTTTAATCTAGTCTGTCTCTTCTATTTTGTTGTTTTAAAAAAATGCTATTGTGACCTTTTGAAATTTATTTAATGACCCTCTACTGGATCATGAATCACAGTTTATAAAAAGGTGTTTGTTTACTCTGCTGGCATGTTTAGTTTTTACCTTCTTATTTAACGTCCTTTCTTTATAATAGCCTTTTTAAAAAATCTAGAATTTTATAGACTTATATCATTTCTTCCTAAATATCAGCATCTTTTCTGTGTTTTGGCTTTTTCCTGTGTTGCAAGAATTTTTGTACTCTCTTCCTGATATATTCTTTACCCCTATTTTCTATAGGGCTGACTCCTTTTCATCTTTTAGTCTCAACCTAAATATCTATCCTTCAGAGCTAACATTCTTTGACTATTTAGTGTGTCTCCTCCCATTTGTTTTAATATTTTATTTTTCTGTTTATATTACCTAAAAACATTTCTACCTATCTTATTTCCTTTCTTATTTTTGCCCACATAGTCCTTATATTATATAGCCCTTATGATAATAGAGATCATGTTTGTTTGGTACCATTATATTCTAAGTGCCAGAGCAAATGGTTAGTAAATATTTGTTAAAATAATGCTTACAGTGTAGTCTGAAAAATTACATTACATTATTCACAACTAATGTAAAATATTATAATGATCACCATTACTATATTCTATCCTTGTAATATAACTTATGGCATGAAATTTGCAAGCCGTTTTATTTTCTTAATGTATTACTTTCATATCATTGCTTGATTTTATAGTGACAAGCCTATTGGGAGGATATGTAAAACCTTGGTAAAACATAAAACACATGATTTAGAGAGACTGTGTATCTGGACTTGTGGATAAGACAGTAGAAACTCAAGGAAACAGAAAGATTGGCTATAATAAATAAGTAAGCAGAGAATATTCAGGGTCATGCTTAGACTGGGTATATGCTAAAGCATGATGGGATGAAAGCAGCACTAATTTACTGAAGTAAATGGATCAGAGTTCTGACATTTACATAAAACCTTATAATAGAGTTAGATTTGAAGAAGCTTCTGTCAGCAAGTATCACATATCTGTGTGTTCACATTCATTACTGGATACATTTGAGAAACAATGGAAAGATTTCTCTTCTACTATAGAAACAATATGACACATTATTTTCATGACAGTCTGTGGAAATCAATAAAACAAAATGAATACAGCAGCATCTTTTAAATGTGTACAAAATTGCTTAGGATTTAGCTATTTCAGGAATATATAGTCCATAAATAGTTAGCTGCTTTCAATTTGATATGCCAAAAATTGAGTAATTTTCTTGAACATATGTTTTAGAGATTTCTAGGGGAAATAGTGTGCAAGCAATAACTCATATGAAGGAGTATTAAATATATACAATGTGAAAAACAAGCTGATCTGATGTGTCAGAATTAAAGAATCTTATTTCTACGACCTAAGTAGGAACTACTTGCTTTTGCTGTTGGTACTTCTTTTTAAAAATAAATCCTTCAGTTTTTGTTCAGGAGCTGAAAGCACTTAGATATGGAAAAGTCTTTTAGGAGATGCTTGTGCATGACTTCAGCTCAGACTCAAATGATTCCAATAAATGGATTAAAGCTGGCTTTCTTAACTTTAAAGAACAGTGACTAAAGAAATCATGTCTGCCTCTATTCAACCCAGTATTTTAAAGTCTCTGTGTATTTTTGTCCAAGTGAAGTTCAAACAATTCATGACACTTCATTTCTTGACATAATTTTTTTACTCTTTAGAAATTGCCAGTCTTTAGCCTGAATTGTGTTTATGCAGTAGCCAAACTTTCTTCATAGTCCTATCCTCCATGATTGAATATTGGAGTAATGGTGATAGTTTATAGATTGGACATGCTCTTTAGCACCTTACTTCCTTCTGCTGTTCTTTGGTTATTTTTATAGCTCATGAATCACATCCAGCTAGAAGGAAGTATGAAAATTAAGTAGTTTGTTTTTTACTGTTACATTTTTATACTGAGTAGTGGGTTACATAGAGTTTATACGTATCTCTGTGATGCATTTGTATTACTTTGTTCACCAAGAAATAATTACATAAAAAGGGCATGCCGGAAAGATAGAGTGATTTAAATCCCTTGGGATATTTCTCCTATAATGGTGTGGAAATTCCATGATTATAGAACTTCTAATATTCAGTTGTGTGGTGGTAAATATCTTTTCAGTTGGCTCTGCCTTATCCAACTGTGCTTTTTCACCATTACAAGGGCATCATCAGCATGGGTGAGAATTCTGGGTGAGAACAGGGATTCGTTAGGTGCTAGTAAACAGTGAGTTAAGGGGTCAGGAAGTATCAAATAGCAACAGAAAATTCATATGCCCTATATACCAACTGTTATGGCTGTTCCTTAGTATTTGTTCTCATGTATCATTGACATGCATAAAATGTTAAAGTTTTTTTATGTTAGGAAATAATTGAGAGTGTGGGCTCAGTTCAGATTCCAAATCCATGGTTCATCAGCTGTGTGCTCTGGACAAAGCTTCTTAACCTACCCAAACTTCAGCTTGTGTAATGAAACAAAAATCATAACTATACCTACCTCAAAGAGTAGTCATAAAGATTAAATGAGTTTGTGAAAAGCACATAGAATAGTCAGTTGCATAGTAAATGGTTAATAAATATGAGCTACCATTAGTTATTATTGTATTTTTTATTTGTAAAATCTACCTTCTGTTAAAAGGTATACTTATTCTCCCTGTTTGGAATATTGAAAAGAAAGTCATCACAGTGTGCTATATCTTTCAGAGTATTTATTGTCCTATATCTATCTGTACAACTTATTTGACTATACTTAAATACCAACATCAGGTTGTGTTACTTTAAGCACAGTTAAATGAGGCCACTGTTGTATTATGTGGGCATAAATTAAAATGGCCTCATTTCTCTTGTTATGTAAATTTGAAATCAGCATGGTTATTTTACTTAATAAATGAGGTTTCCAGAAAATAGAGCAATGGTGAAACAAATGTATACACACATACATATATATTTAAATGACTTTTTTTTTTTTATCTGTTAAAAGAATGTTCTCTAGGGTATTGTTTCTATCATCACCCCAAACTAAAATTTATACCTGAAGTTGTTATGGTGCTTTCTGGAAAGGATTAATATTATCCAATATGAAGTACTTTCTGAACACCATTATAATCTTACTAAAATTGATACTGTAAATTATAGCCATTACAATGGCTTAAAAATACAGAAAATCTTTAAAATTTATGCATGCTTTCTCATGTTTTAACAAATATAAAAGAATTTGTATTATTGAAATTTATGAACCTGGTTATTATATCCAGTATACTTTAAATAGAATCATATTTTAATTTTTTGACCATGTAATGTACTCATTGTGTACCAGCAATGTATTAAGTATTGAGATTACAGATGGGAAGAAGTAAAAATTTCATGGGAATACAAAGTTATGAGAATAAGCATATTGAGAGTTGTATTTCTGGAATACACAGTGTTAGAAAAATACAGAAAACAAAATATAACATCACTCTGAGGAGTGGTAATGGAAAGCAAAAGATGCAGAAAATAATTCAAAATAAGTAGCATAAGATGAGAGTTTAAAGATGATTATGACAAAGGCAGGGAGTTGAAGAGAAATATGAAGACCTTCTGGGCAGAGGAAACCATATGTAGTAAACCAGAAGCAAGAGAAAAATCACGCTTTGGGAGCATGAGCAAAATGGTCATTATAATACTAGTGAAAAAAGCCTTCGAGAATGTGGCTAGAACTGAGTCCTAATATGTAGGCATCAGACTCTCATGCTTTCTATAAATCTGTCAAAGTTTATGAACATTTTCTGAAGGAAAGAGAGAATTTCGAAGGCAAGAGGGAATCATGGAAAGATTTTCAAGTAAAGTTTTGTTTCCACAGTTGCATTTTACAAAATTCCTGTAGAAACAAAACTGGAGCAGCAAAGTTGGAGGTAGGTTGGAAGAGAGCCCAATTAGTGGAATGGAAACCAAGTATAAGCAGTTATAATAGAGAACATTATGAATTAAGGCAGTGAATATGAGAAGAAAAAAGAGAATTGGAAATTTTGAATTTTATTTAGAAGGTAAAATTGATAGCACTTTGTGATTCATGTCTTTCTAAGTGAGGGAAGAATCATCATTATTTTCCAAAACTGAAGATGGTGGTGCTGCTCACTGAGAGGATAACTATAGAAGAACAAAACAGAGAAGTAATCTCATCATATGTTAGATTTTACATATGAAGCTGCCCATATATTGTGGGGTTTCCTAATAAAAATAACTTTTGATTGGCTGTTAGAAACTCAGATTTAAAATTCTTAATATATAACTAGAAAATAAAGGAGGCAGAGATATCAACTCTGATGATTACTTACTATGAACAGCATCTGTTATGTAGTAGGTGATAAGGCAATGGTATAACTTAAAATAAGCATAAAAATCTGAACCTCAGAAAATAACGTGCCAGGAAAATGGAGACAAAAAATAAAAGTAGAAACAAAATGCCTTTGAAACTAAGGGACAGTAGTGGTTAAGATAGAAAAGCCTTAACAGAAGTACAGGAACTGTTTGAAAACGTGCATGCCATCCTGTCACGTGTGACTAGCTCTGGGATGTGAAATTAAAGAGAATAGCACGAACTGGGGAATTTAATTTTGTATTTGAATTTTTAAAACATAATATGTTATATTTTTGTGACTGTACATTTTTGTATTTCTGTATATTTTTGTAACTTCTGTGAACATTTAAGTATTATAAAATTAAAAGGAAATTCATCTTAAAATGTAAGTTAGAGTCAATTGAAAATGAAAAATAAGTTAAATCAGAACAGAAAAAAAAGAGGAAAAGGGCCATATGGGGTGATCAATAATGTCATACTACAGATTGGTTAAAAAAAGATGAGGGCTGACAGGAGCCTTTGAGCTTGATATTTAGAGTTGGTCACAAATGACCTTATTAAAAGCAATTTAAATAAAAGACTAGGGACAGAAGCTTGACCACAGTTGTTAGAAAGCAGAAAGTGAGAACAAGATGGGGGTTGGGGGGCATAGTTATCTCATAATGGAGAGGCTTGGGTATGAAGAAAGAGATGTTAGATAGGGATTTTGGGTCCAAGATGGGAAAACTGTTTTTGCTCAAGGTCCTTATGGTAGTAAGAAGGAGATTCACGCAAGCTACCTTATTCATGGAGGGGTATTAGGAGTCATTCAGGAAAGTGAAGAGATATAGAAAGTTCACTTGTCAGCCTCCATTCATGGCACAGCTGTTTTTCTAAAACTGGGATTTGTAAGGGTTTTTTGTTTGGATTGGTTTTGTTGTTGTTGTTGTTTGGAACTGGAAATTGAACCCAGGGTGTGTGGGGTGGTGTTTTACCTCTGAGTCATTTTTTAATTTTTTTTATGTTGAGGGTTTCACTAAGATACTAAGGATCTTGCTAAGTTGCTGAGGCTGATTTCGAACTTGTGATCATCCTACCTCAGCCTCTCTAGCCACTGGAGTTATAGGTGTGCATCTCTGTGCCTGCCTGGCAGGTGGTTTTATAAGGAAGTGAAAAAATCCACCAGCAAGATTCCTTTGAGTGAAGTTAACAACAGAGCTTATTTATATGCCCATGATAGGCAGCTGAAGAGGGCCAACCCCCTAAAGTATAGAAGGGTGCTGAGATACCTTTTTAAGAAATGTACCTTTAATTTGGAAAGTATACCCAACTATTTCCAGGAATTAAGTTTCTTACAAAAATTAAAAACTTGTCATATTCCAAAGACTAAATTGTCTATTTTAAATAGACCCATATTAGAAGATAAATTAATCAGATGATATAAATCAGCTAGTAAATTTCTCCTTTCTTCTTCTTCTTCTAAAGCCGAACAACAACTTATCCTTACACAGAAACACAGATGTACAGCCAAAACACTGGAGGAAATTACTTTGATACTCAAGGGAGTTCTGCACAGGTGACTACCGTGGTCTCCTCCCACAGTATGGTGGGTACTGGTGGGATCCAGATGGGTGTCACAGGAGGTCAACTCATCAGCAGCTCTGGAGGAACCTATCTGATTGGCAATTCAATGGAGAATTCTGGTCACTCAGTGACACACACTACTCGGGCCTCCCCAGCAACAGTAAGTATTCATTTGGTCAGTTTAGCTTCTTGATGACTTCTGTTGTACATTATTTCCTCTGTAGGGGAAAAGAACCACAAAGACTGGACTGGGGCAAGAATGTGTTAAGCAATTATAGTATTATGATAGTGTATAGCATGTAGTATATATATTATTACATAGAATGTTACTGATATGTGTGCCCTCAATTAAATGAATTAGGAACTTTTTATCAGTAATAGGAAGTTAGAGTTGAGTTGTACTCCTAAAACTGCTGATTTTAATAGGCTTTCTTCAGTGATATTATTAAATACTTGCAATTTCTATTGAAATAACTTTTTATTATGCTACTTACTTTATAAGGTAAACGCCAATTAGTAAAATAGAAAATAAAATATAGTTTAATGTGGAATTTTCCTCAGTTTTCTTCACTTGCGTTTATTCCAGCTCATTCACAGAGGTGTTAGTTATGTAGGACAGTTTTCCCGTACCTTAGATGTTTAAGTTTTATCATATTCACCTCCTGCCTGTAATATTATTTACTTAATACATTTTAAGCCTGATTCACTTTTAAAATAAAAAGTCATGTGTAGTTTTGTACCCTAATTCATATTGAAATCAGTACTTAACTAATAAAATTTAAAAAGGCTGCCCAAGTGCCATTTGTAAAGTCATGTTCTATTCTACCAGAGATTTGTGAAGCACATATACAGTTGATTCAGATGAAAAATATTTATGTTGGGGCAGGGGTTGTGGCTCAGCAGTAGCGAACTTGCCTGGCATGTTTGTATCTGGGATTTCAAGTTTTTAAAATTAAATACTTTGACACAATATGCTTTAATGTGTTCAAATGATGTCACAGAAATAATCATAGAAAGTAGTATAAGATTAAATATCAAACTTAATAACCTGAATTTCTTATTTTTATATCAACCAAGCATATAAGAGAGAATGATCATTTAAATTGAAGTAGCAGTGAAATTGATTTTATAGATATTTCATATAAAAGGGTAGTAGGGATTTGAACTAAGTAGATGTATCCTTTTCCCACCATCTTACCATAGAGTTTGTTCTTGAAATGAAATAAGGTAGAAATAAAGTTGGGAGAAATACTAAGAGAGATTTATATTTATTATTTAGTGGGTTTTCTTCAAGATGTTATATGTATGTGGTAAGTACTTTGCATATACTTTGTGTATTTGTGGTGATTACATATGTTCACACTTTCATCATTTAGTGATTTTTTTCCCTAATCCATTTTTAAAGCCTTTTGTTTTTAATTCAGGATTTGTTATTAACATCAGAATAGGTAACTAGTTGTTCTAAATGGAGAGTTCCTTTCTGTAATTTGTGCTTTTGAAGCATTTTGTGTATTTGTCTTGGGCTGTTACTGATATTAAATATAGTATTTCTAAACCTTTTGGTCACACCAGTATGTTTATATAGATTAGAAAGTAAAGAGAATTGCCATTAATAAATCATAGACTCTCCGGACCTCAGTTCCCCTATCAATAAAATAAGGGGTTGTTTAAAGTAAATTATTTCCTAATTTCCTTCTGGCTTTTAAGAGTCACAGTATTTTTTTAAATTATAAAATACTATGTAAACATAACCACAAAATGAAAAGGAGAAAAAAGATACCAGTACTTGATAGCACTCCTAATGAAGGCCACCTAGAAAGTTATTTTCCATGCGAATTCAAGTACTTGCCACTTATTGAGGCCCTAGGAAAACTGAAAAGCAAGGCAAATGTGTACTTTCACACTTTTCTTTTCATCTACCCTCTCTCATGTTGGTATCCCATCCTTTCCTACCTTACCTTCTCTTGCCATTCCCACTTGCCTTCACACTTATTTTAGCTACTTGTTAAACATCCCCAGCAACCATATTTAGGTTTATTAAACCTACTAGTTCTATCACTAAATTAGCTAAGATGTATATTCCAAGTCATGTAAATATATTTTCAAACATTAACAGAAAAAATATATATAAATACAAATATATAAACATATATATATCTATATATATATGTTTATATATTTGTATTTTTATATATATACATGTGTATATATATATTTAGTTAGATGGATAGAATTTTTTGATGAAGGTCTTCTCTATAGTACAGGAAAGGTAACATTACCCCTTCAGTTACCCAATACACAAATATGATATGTGATTTTTACTACATTCATCAATAAATTAGACACATAAAATTACTAAATATAATTGGCAATGTTTGAAAATTCTTCTAAGAATCATCAATTCATAATATCAATTATACATATTCATTTACATTTTAAAATATTCATATTTGAGATTGATTTCTTAATGATGAAAATTCTGTCTGAAATGATTTTGGGGTTGTTTTCCTTTTTAATAAGAATATTTTTTAACAAAAAGTATAAAAATTGAAGATATCTTTTATATGAAAATAAAACACAATGTACCCTCATCAAATCCCATGTGGTGGTACACACTTATCTACTAGTGTTTATAGCATTACCTTGCATTTATTACCAAAGGATGTATTTTATTTAGATCCCCCTCTCAATCTGAAGGTTTTCATGAGTTTGATTCAGAGTGAGAAAATGATTCCCAGTATGCACTTCACATTATAGTAGTAAAGTTAGCAGTGTTTAATAAGGACTATGGACCTAATTAAGATTTTCTACCAGCCTCTTCTTACCAAATGTCAGAAAATTGGTCAATTTTTGTTTGTTTCAACTTGTAGAAATCAAGGCTTTTTTTTTTTTTTTTTTTAAGTAGGTGCTAGTTTGCCAGTTAATTGAAGGGAATTTGCTTGAATTCATCTTTTTTGTTTATCATAGAACCACACAAAATGGTGTATTTGAACACAATCTTTGGCAACTACTTGGTCAAGATTCAATCTATTTCTTTCCAAATATTGGGCCAAACTGTACTACACTTAGTTCAGTTTTTCTGGTTATTCTTCTTGCTCAACCTATAACCTATAGCATGAATGATTCAACTGACTACATAGTAGTATCCTATATTGTGGACAAAATTCCTGACTGGAAATTATGCAGTCAGCTCTTTATATCTACAGGTTTCACATCCATGGATTCAACCAACCTCAGGTAGAAAATATCCAAAAAAAAGAAATTTGTATATGTACTGAATATGTACAGATTTTTTGTAACTATTCCCTAAATGATATAATGTAATAACTGTTTATACAGCATTTACATTTAAGTGGGTATTGTAAATAATAAATAATCTAGACATGATTTAAAATATACAGGAGGGCGTGCTCATAGGTTTTATACAACTGCTACACCATTTTACATAACGGACTTGAGAATCTACAGCTTTTGGTGTCTGAGGAGGTTCCTAGAACCAGTAGCCTGTGAATACCAAGGAATTTTTTAGTCAACTGGACTATTGCTTACAAGCTTAGAAGTAAGTGGAATGTAGAATCAATACATTCAGTTGATGTGGAACTAGTTAAATTTGGATACTTGGGAATAGCAACTGCCCACTCTTATTCAATTCCTGGCTAACAAATTTTCTTGCAATAGTTCTCAGAAAAATTGTGTTGACTCCCTTTTACATTCAGACTATTTCTATACAGACATACATTCATTTAGAATTATTAGGAATGATATCCTGCCACAAAGAAAAGTTTACCTTAATGTATAAACAGTTTCTCAAGGTATACGGATGAAGAAAGCTGGTTGTTTTATGCTCATCATAGCATAGTTTATCTTAAACTATACAATAATTAGTAATATGCTTTAAAAAGCTTTATTTGCGCCTCCTTTTAGTGTTTCTATTCCTATAATCAAATGGAGTTTGATTTGTTGAGTTTTTGGGGTTTTAATAATAAAATAAGATTACTTTATGCATTTCAGACTGGGCTATGAAAGCTAATCTTAACGCCTTTATTTATTTACTTTTAGTAATTATGTATGTTAAATGGCTTTTGCTAAGATTAGATTTCAATAAGAAGCATAAGGATAATGTTTATAAATTGTTATTCATATTTCTTTCATTAATATAAAATATTATAATTTACTTTAGTTTTTGGAAGAAAATATGAATGTCTATCTGCTGTAAAAGTTTAGCTTAACTTATTTATAGAAAGCTAAGAATTTGTATCAGACTTTTAGGTACTTTTATTTTTTTTCCTTGGGTTTATATGCTTATGAATTTGGAATGGGGAAATGCTTTTTCTAGGATGAATGTTTTTAGTTCCCTGAAAAATCATTTTACCTTCTTATTTTTTTTTGCTGATATGGTGCCAATGGCCATTTGCTTTGTTTGAAATTTTTTGTTAATTTCATTTCTTAGAACCAACCAATGTTATCATGTTCTTTAAGCATCATTCGAGAAACATTCTTTGAATATACAAGCAGAATTCCTTTAATTTTTTTCAGATATATTATAGCAAAAATACTTAATTTTGCTTTCCCCCTACCTTACAGCATGATTTGGAGTTTGTTTTTTCATATCAGTACATTGAAGGACTCCTTATATTTATAAAAAGTGATTATATTAAAAGTAGCTGAGCTGGGTGCAGTGGTGCACGACTGTAATTAACTGTAATCCTAGCAACTTCAGAGATTGAGGCAGGAGGATGGCAGGTTTGAGGCCGGTATTTACAACTTTAGACAGACCCTGTCTCAAAATAAAAAGTACAAGGACTAGGGATGTAAATCAGTGGTACTGTGCCACTGAATTCAATCCCCAATACCACCCTTCGCCAAAAGAAAAGTAGCTGAGTTGTTCATCTATCTTACTAAAAGAAACACTGTGTTAAAATAATGATGGATTATTGGTTTGGGCTATATTGAGATTAAAAAATAATGTAATTACATGAGATGAAAAGTGTCTGTTTCATTATCATATATATAGGCATTACTGAAAGAAAATAATTTTTAAGTTAGTAGTATGCAAATTATGCATAATTCATAGTTTTTATTTTAAAAAACAATTTTATATTCTAGTCAATCTCAATGATTAAGGGAATAAAACACTTCTTCACTTATTCAAGCAGAAGCATGTATCTCTCTTATGATCTTAGTATTTCCTTTTTCCTATGTCCCTTTTCCTCTAGGGCAATCTGAGCCATCAAATGAAACTCCTTAGACACAGTACAAATCTTCTGCTTCTTGTACTAAATCATAAATTGACTGAAGGTTCTAGGACATGATTTTTCAAAGCACTTAATAAAATGGGACTTTGAGTGACTTGTAGTCTCCATCATTTCATCTATATTCCATTCAGCTGTCAGTCAGTTCCACACTGCTCCAGCCTTGAAGCTGATGAGACCTAGAGACAGTAATTTTACAGTTAAGGCTGTAAAACATTTTTCTCCTAGAAATCTTGATAAACTAGAAGAGTAAGACAAACAGAATGACATGGCCTTCAGTCTCTCTTGAGTACAACCAATGAATTCCCCTGAAATTTTAATGCAAATGTAGTAATAAGTAATTTTATTTTTCAGCTATTTTAAGAACAGAGGTGTATTATAACATTGCCAGAAATAGCTAGGAAAAAAATCAGGTAAATCAGATAAAACATGAAATGTATTAGTGGCAAAATGAAATAGACTGTTGCCTGTGAATAGCTTCTAAGTTAGACCCAGAAAGTTTCAGTACTGTTTCTTCTAATTTAATGGGGTACAATACAACACAAGGCCTATGACTAGTTATCACTTTTCTAATAGGGAATTTCTTCATGACCCATTATTTGTTCATCCTGCAAACTGTATGATTTGATTACCACTCTTTCAGTATGTATAATTCCAGTTCTGTTTATTGGCTACAGAAATTATCTGGTTAGTCTTAAAATCTAGCTACAGTGTTTAATTTAAACTGTGAATGGCAGTAAATTTCATGGGTTAAGAGTTTTATAATGTAGCTACAGACTGTTAGAAATAATTTTAAACATTTATTTTAAATTTGCTTGGTGTAAGTTTTAGTGACTTTCCCATCTGTCTCATAAGAATGGACGGTGTGATATTTAATTGTGCTTTCCAAAGTACAGAACAGATGCAGTAAGGCAAGAGAAGGAAATTAAATATAAAAATAGGAAATAAAGAGGTTACAGTTTATAGATGATATAATTGTGTACCTAATAAAAATCATAGAGAATCAGATGAAACTATAATGTGAGAGGTGACTGAGTTAAAAATTAGTATATGATAAAATCAACATCTTTTCAAGATGCAAAAAACAGTAATTTTAGAAAATTTGATAGAAGCAGAGGTCTTATTTACAATAAAAAACAAAAGTATATGATAATAAACTATTAATGTGTGTATAAATCTAACTGCTAAATAAAATTTTTTGAAATTCCTGAGGGACACAAAAGGAAACTTGAGTAATTAGAATACATACCATATTCTTAGATAAGAAATATCAGTATCAAATGTTGACTCTCCCTAAATTTACATAAGAAGATATTTTAACATAACCTCAATCAAAATACCAATATATTTTTTTCTTTGTATAAATATATAAGAATAATAGAGAAACTTTTGTAAAAAGAAAAAGAATAGGGAACGAGCAGGGAGGAAACAGACAACTGCTTATGAAAACAGGTATAAAATTATAATTAAAGCAGAATTGTCTAGGCACAGTAATAGACCAACAAATAGACTAGAAAACTGAAATAGGACAAATGCACATAGGAATATAGTAGAGAATAAAGGTGACATTGCCTATCAGTGGAGAAGTAATAAATTATCATTAAATAAATGATGTTTTGAATAGTAGGATAAACAGTTTAGAAAAGAAAATTAAATTAGTTCCATACATTATTCCTTATACCAAAATTAAATTTCACTTGGATGGAAAATGTGTTTATTATTCTCTTCAAGTAGAAAGCATGATGTAAAATCCAGATGCTATAAAGAATGTATTCATAAGCTCAATTACATAAAAATGAAAACATTCTGTATAACAAAAAGCCCAATAAACAAAGGCAGTGTAGAAACAATAAAATGGCTTAACATGTTGAAACATTATAGTCAAAGGAGGAATTTCTTTTAACATGTAGACTACTTTTACAAATCCATAGAAAAAATTAAAAATGGAGATAGTATATGAATAGTTTGTCAACTGAAAAGGAAATGAAAAATATAGTATGATTAGATACCATTTTTCTTCTTGTACGTGAGCAAAGCTGAAGAAGTAAGCCTTGGCAAGTGTATAAGAAATTAGGCATTCTCAATCACTGTTGATGGGAGTCTAAACTGGTACAAGATTGGAAAGCAATGTGGAAATGTTTATTAAGTTGAAAATACACATATCCTTTGAACCAGTGAGTGTACCCTTAGAATTTATCCTACAGATATACACACACACACACACACACATACACACACAAATACTGCATAAACAACTATATTTCTTGTAGTTACTTGTTAAATTAAAATAGTGGAAAATCCTAATATTTTATCCTTTCTGTGGATTTTTCAAAATATATATATATATATAGTGTGTGTGTGTGTGTGTGTGTGTGTGTATGTGTATGTGTGCGCGCGTGCGCGCATGTGTTACTGGGGATGGAACCTAGGGCCTTTTGCATGCTAGAAAAGTGGTTTATCATTGAATTACAATTCCTTAGTGTAGTTTTAAACAGAGTGAAACATTGCATATATACTTTAATGTGAAAAGATATCCAAAACAAAAAGCCAAAAGCAATTAAAAAATCAAGGAGTAATGTATAAGTGTGTGTAAATAAAACCATGTATTTGTACATGCTTATATAGGCACAAAGACATCTTTAGACATATAATAGATACATGTAACTAAAAAGAAGTGGGAGGTGTATGAATATAATATCTTAAGAAGTAATTTGTTATTTTTTAAAATCTCAAGCAATGTAGAAATGATTGTAAAGTTTATCTAATTGATCTTATTCTCCAAATGCATGTAGTTGAAATACCTTTTCTTCAGGTGCCAGTATTAAGCTTTGTCTATAAGGTGTCACAATTGAAATTAAACCTTGATCCAAAGTCCTCCTTCTTAAATGTTAATTTTATTTCATTATAGTTATACATGATAGTGGTGTTTATTTTGACATATTAAAAAAATATGTGTAACATTGTTTTCTCCATTTCAGTCCCCAGTACTACCCCTCTCTTCTCCTCCTCCCTCCCTGATTCCCTTTCTCTACTCTATCAGTCTTCCTTCTGTTTATTTCTACTTTAATTAATGCATTATATATAGTCCTTTTTTACACTGTTGAAAGTTTAGACAATGAAACTTGCACTAAATTTAGTTGTTTCTTTTTTTTTACAGCCATTCTTATTCATTATTTTGGAATGAAAGTGAATGTTTTGTATTTGTGTATTTGTATTTATGTATTTAGACCAAATTATTTTCTTATTTCATAGTGCTTACATTTCATAACATTTAAACCTAACCACTCCCCTCCACCCCCACCCCCCCAGTGCTGGGAATTGAACCTAGGGCCTCACACATGCTAAGCAGGTGTTGTACCATTGTGCTATACCCCGAACCCTTGGATTACTTTCTTTAGTTACTCATTCTCTCAAACATTTATGAGTAATCACTGTTCACTAAGCACTTCCACAAAAGGGAGGGTTCACCCAACGGACTAATGGCACTGAAAGCCACCTAATCGTCTCCAAGGCAAAAATGGAAATCCACAAATAGTCCTCAAACTTTTGTTAAGTGATTAATTTTGACGTTTCTCACCATATTATTTTTAAAGGTATAAATGTTAATAAGCTATATTGTCCCTTTCGTCTGATAATTTTACAGATATTAGTTCAAGCATTCCCTAAGTTTCTATAGGTTTGGGTAGCAAGAAAGTTAAAAGAGAAGTACAAAACTAAATCCTCTGACTGCAAAAATCACCCTTTAATTAAACTGTCTGACTGCTTATTATACTACCTACCTAAGTAGTTATTGACTAGCAAAGAAAAAAATTTGATTATGTTTTAGTGCAGTAGTCCTTTAATTTGAATGTGTATTTGGAGCTTTGGTTAAAATATATAACTGTATCTCACTCCCAGGGCTTTTGATCCAGTCATTGTGAGCAAGGGCCCCAGAATTAATTTGCATTTCTAACAAGTGTCCAGATGATTCTAGTAGGTGGAGGACCACACTTCAATAAAAATCTCAGTTTTAGTGATCATATAGACCATACACAAAGTGAAAATGTTCTTAGTACTTAGATTAAATTGCAAAAGGCAAGGATCATTTGAAAATTTAACTTTGATCTGAAATCCTATAACTTAATGCTAGTGCAGCAGATTCCTAAAGGTTATTCTAACCTCCAGGTGCTTCTGTAGTTGCTGTTTCAGAAACTAGTTTTATCATCACAAACTGATAATAGCAGCCTTATGGGGTCCCTGTGAGGTGGAGGAATGTGGGCTGGACAAAGTAATTAGAGAACATCCCAAACGACAAACAATCTTGGTTTCAACCTACCATCCCAAAGGTTTTCAGAACACATTTAGTTTATACATGTTTAGCTAAGTTGGTTTTTTTTTTGCCTTAAGAAATTTCAGAATAGATTAAGGCATTAGAAAATTAACAAAATTTCAGATTGAAAGTGTAATATTTTAGAATTTTTCTCTAGATATCATAAAATTATCAGTGAACAGAAAGGAGAAGATTTTTACATAGTTGAACATTACTAAGATCTCAAACTTGTCTGTTGTAAATGTTTAGTGTGTTAAGACCAAGATTTCATCCTTTGCTACTTTCTAATTCAAGAAGACATGAAAAGCAAAGCTGGCTAGATGTGTTTTGGGGGGCATTCTGAAATTTTTTAAAAAGAATAGCATGTCCTGAATCTCTCTCAGTTAAATTTTTTTGAACAGCACTGTGGAGTTAATGTATCTACATAATGACTTAATAGTTCACTTGAACTTAAAATTTAAAGAGCAGTATCATAGCCAGAGCCTTAGCTTGATTAGGTGTGTTTCTCTGTGCATTTGCCAGGCCACCAGGGCCCCAAACATACCCTGTAGATCCTTAGAGGATGTCCCTTGATTAAAAGGGAGTTTATAATGATTTAACTGCTAGTGCAAGGCATTCAAAGTTTTATGGTATGAGAAATACCTTTACACACTGTATCCTCATACTCACAGACTCATATCTATGTTCATGAAAGCACATTTCTATACACATGTCTGCTTTATGTATGTATACATGTACATATGACTAAAATCAAAGTTCCATGAAATGAAACATCCATATGGTATACAATGGCTCTGTTTATTTTCTACTTTATTTAATTTCCTTATTTTTTTTTTAAGAATCGTCATGACATAATTGATTTTATAACCCACTGATGATTTGCATTTTACATTCTAGAAAACATTGCTTTTGCCAGGTGCTGTGGTGCATGTCTGTAATCCCAGTGGCTCAGGAGGCTGAGGCAAGAGGATGGCAATTTTGAGGCCAGCTTAAGCAACTTAGCTAGGCCCTGTCACAAAATAAAAAGTAAAAAAATAAAAATGGTCTGAGGATGTGCTCAGAGGTTAAACAAACCTGGATTCAATTCCCAGTACCCAAACCAAACAAACAAAGAAAACAACAACAAAAATCATTGCAACTCTGATTTGGGCAAATTGAGGAGAATGTTAAAGCATTATCAGTACCTGTGTAAGACCTGATTGTAAACTCTCCATTGGCTGTGGAGTTTTTTTAATACTGGAAATTGAACCCAAGGACTGTCTACCACTGAACTACACTCCAAATCCTTTTTATTTTTAAGACAAGGTGTTGCTAAATTGCCAAGGATGACCTTAAACTTGCCATCTTCCTGCCTTAGCCTCCATAGTTGCTGATATTACAAGATTGCACTACTGAACCCACCTTGGGTGTTTTTGTTATTGAATTTTATTGTTGTTGTTTGTTTATTTATATATTTTTTACCTGGCATCTTTAACAAGTGCCCAGTTGATTCTGATACTACTAGCTCAATACCACATTTTGAAAAACTTCTGTTTTTAGTGATTCGTAGACTAGACATAAAGTTCAAATGTTTTTTTTTTTTTTTTTTTTATTGAAGTCTCCTTTTAGAGCCTACACACACACACACACACACACACACACATATTCAATTTGAGATTGTCTTTTCAAATTCATGTTAACTGTGGTGGCTACATGTCCCTGCCAGCTATCACAGATAATTTTCCAAACAAAAGTCATCAAGTAGAAATATTTAGGTTTTCCCTTATCTGAGATGCAAACAAAATTTAAAACCCTAAAGTTCAGAAGATAAATTACCTAGAAAAAAGTTTCTGGTCTTAAGTGTATTCTCATGACTGAATTTCTCTAAAGAATTTACTATTCCTTCACAGGGAAACAGAAATGTTATTTCTCTGAGAAAGTGCTCACTGGGTGGTTAACAGAGTAAGTTGTATTAATAAGAAAATATACGTATTATATATTAGGATAATTGTTTTTAATATTAATATTAACTATGCAGTCAAAACTTTTTGTTGATTTGGAAGTTGAACACATTTAAATCATTTTCATAATACTTAGCAATCACATTTAAACCCTTTCCTATTGGAAAGTAAATCTTATTAATAATAAATTACTTAGTAAGTTATAATTGCTCTTCATAGGATATTATAATCCACTCCTCATAGGATATTTTCATTAAAATAATATGAGATATTTTCACTCAATTTAGATTCATGTTATATTTTTTTATAAAATGAAAATGATATTGAATTTAGAGTGATAAATCTTAGATTCTGATCTCATAGTTAATATCTTTGTAATCTCATGAAAATCCTTCAATTCCAGAGAGCCTCAATTTTTTAATCTTGGAAGTGACGATAATGTTCCTTCCCTATACTTTTTATAGGTTGTTTTGAAAATCAAATGAGATTTAATGTAAAAAGGTTTACAAATCATAAAATATTCTAGTATTCTATTTTAAATCACTTTAATAGTTGTAAAATGGAAAAAAATATATAGTGTGACACCAATTTTAATTATATTTTCATTTTAATTTATATATAATTATAGTTGGATATACAAATCTTGACCTTTGGCCTTTAAAAAACTTTAAAAAGACATTTAAAAGTCAAGAGAATATGCCTTGACCTATAAAAACTACAAGTAAAATGATACAATTTTCCTTCTGTCTTATTAGTAATGTTGTTGAATAACATGTTAATATTTACATTAAGAGTCCTAATTGTGTATATAGTATTTTATTTGCATTGATGTACATACATGTCTATATAAACCACATATGCAGGGAGGCCTTTTTTTTTAATCCCATGTAAGTCATACAAAACACCAGCTCTTCACATTTTCTTGTATTTCAAACTGAAATTTAGCTTTTTGTCATTATCAACCGTTCCTAAATGAGCTCTGTACTCCAACCTATCTTACTTATATCAGAAGTACCTGGGAATAGCATAGATTTTACTGAAAATTTTGTTAAGACAGAGAACTGAAGACTTAGTACCATATTGTCCAAAGCTTAGTCACACAAAACTACTTCACATTCTCCTCTCCAGTCTGTCCAATGAGCATTCACCATCAGTCTTCTCAAAGCTAAGATCTAAGATCAGTTTAGTCTCCTGTACATCTCTCACCATTCAGAAGCAACTCCGAAAATCATGAGCCCATCCATATTAGAAAGATTCTCTTTTGATAGAAGGCAGTGGGCAAGTATAAGTAGCACTGGGTAATGACAACAAGGAAACTTTCTTTTACAGTTTTTCTCTTTAAAAATATGCATGGTTATAGGAATAAGACAATATTATTCATCTCTTCTTTGAGATTGGGAAAAGAGAATACAAACACAATATTAATGAGTCTTCAGACCTCATTTGACCCTTTTTCTCCGTACTCTCTACCTCTTTTCTTTAGGGTTTAGGTGGGATTTTTCTAAGGTTCTTTTTTAAAAAAAAAAATATTTAGTTTTTAGTTGTAGTTGGACACGATACCTTTATTTCACTTATTTATTTTTATGTAGTGCTGAGGATCGAACCCCGGGTCCTGCACTTGCGAAGACGAGTGCTCTACCGCCGAGCCACAACCCTAGCCCTCTAAGGTTCCTCTTGCTATACTAATTCAGGGTTGGATATAGCATAGACCTCAGTGTGGCCTTGGATATTTGAAAGCTTCTACCTACCCTTGATTCTAACAAGGCAGCATTAGTATTTTCATGACACAAAGGGTTTTCAGCCTATGGTTTGAGTCATGTTTATCACACTTAGTATCTTTCATTAAGTAATAGTATACTGTCTTGTTCAACTTCCTAAAAGGAGTTGCTTTATCTTTGTAAAGGCAATACTGTAATTATTTTTTCTTCTGAATGTGAAATATTACATCTCTCTTGCCTCTTCTGAATATGTCACCTTAATTTCCGAGAAATCATGGAAGACTCCCTTTGCTCTTCCTTTGCCACAAAATATGTATATTTGGTGTAATCAAATTGTATACTTTGCCTTACAAAGTATTTTTTTTTCTTGAATATGCCCCCAAAATACTAAAGTCTATTTGTGTGTTCATGTTTTACCACATTTGTAACCATGCCACTTTCTATAACAGAAGCAAATTAATTGGTATGGAGACCCTTTTGCCCCATTGAGGTTAAACCAGTTATACCATTCCCTGGGATCATGTCTTTTGAGAATCCAGTGTTCAGTTGAAACAGCGGAATCACATCTGTATTTATTTTAATTCTTCCATTCCTACCTGTTGCCTCAGTTCTAAAATTATTTTCTTATATCCTTGGTGTTACTTTCCTCTCTTTTCAACCAAATTAAGTTACAGCAAAGCCCATTGGACGGAGCACAGGGAAGTTCTTCTACTCTCTAAAGAAGTCTTAGTTTTTCTGGATTATCTTCATTGTAAATTGCACTCATAGCTAGTTGATCTAACCAGTTTTGATTTTTCTAATTATGCTTTGTAGCATATTGTTTTGTGACATGATGTCATGAAGTCTTTGGTTTCCTGCTAATGTGTGGTCAGAAATCTGGCCTATGAATGTAGGTAGTTGTACCTGAGCTTTAGCTTTTCATACTTTGCCAGGCATTCTTTCAGGGCAGCATTTGAGACTTTGAGATGGCATACCATTCCTAAGGCCAGGAAATCTTTCATCAATCTTGATCATTTATCTGCCTCAGGGGCCTACCCTCTAACATTTCCATGTTCTATCAAAACACACCATAAATCCTCATATTTCAGTCTGCTTTTTTTTTTTTTTTTTTTTTTTTTGCCACTTTGACCAAAAGACCTGATAAGAGCAATTAGGGGAGGAAAAGTTTCCTTGGGGGCTCATAATTTCAGAGATCTCAAGTCTATATATGGATGACTCCATTCCTTAGGGCATGAGGAGAGGCAGTACATTATAGTAGAAGAGTGAGGTGGGAAAAGCACCTCAGGACATGACACTAGGAAGGGGATGGAGGGAAAGAGAGAGGAGAAGACAGGAGAGGAGAGGAGAAAGAGGAAGAGAAAGTGGTGGTGGTGAGGAGAGAGAGAGTGAGAGAGAGAGAAAGAGAGAGAGAGAGAGAGAGAACTCTGCTCAACAAAGACACAATATAAATCCCAAAGACATGCCCACAGTGACCCATCTTCTCCAGCCACACCCTACTTGCCTAGTTTACCACCCAGTTAATCCCTATTTGCAGATTAATGCACTGATTTTATTCTTAATCATTTCACTTGGAAACCCTCTTGCCTTATTTCACACAGGAGCTTTTGGTGAACACCTCACATCTAAACCACAACACCTCCTCTCCATTTACTGAGAAGTTTTATGGCTTCCAGCAGCACTGGCTGAAGGGGTCCCAGACTAGGCTAATAACCAGCATTAGATTTCTATTCTCTTACAAATCCTGTTTTAAATGGTGAAACTGAAGGGATTTTAATCACTCCAAGTATATTGCCAAAGGTCTTTCTTTATTTTCTAGAAAAGAATTTAAATTACCCCAAATAATTATGTGTCCATAAGGCTGAAGTGAATATCAGTTTCTTAGCTGCTGGTCTACAGAGGAGTTTCGAAGTCTCACCCTCATCTCATCTTAATGCTCTGTAAGCCTATCTTTCCAGATTGAGTGTCTCATCCCAAATTGAGTGATCTACCATTTGCTCTCGGAGGAATTGCCATAGGTATTTACCTGATTATGAGACAAAATCCAGCACCACCATGAATTGGGTCCTAACTCCTAAACACCATGTATTCTAAGACAATCATAGGAAGAATGTAATGGTGACTAAGTCCCAGATGATTATGTAAATTACATTGCAACTGGACCCTGTTAACTTAGCTTAGAGAATTAATTTTTTTTTTCAAAAAAGCAAAAATATCCTCATAATCTAAAGTTTAAGGCAAAATTGAACAGTGTTTACCATGTCTGTTTTTTTAGTTGAAAAAAAGGAGAGTAGGGGGAATTCTTTAGTCATAAAAATATTATTTGGCTCTGTACCATTAAGTTGAAAAAAGCAAAGATTTTTTTTAAATATTGAAAGAGAATCCAAGAGAAAGGAAAAGACAGAGAGATAAAAAGAGTAATGCCCAAGAAGAGAGATCACTGAGGCCTAGAGTTATTCTTGACTTTCAGATTGTCATAAAGATATTTGTTAATCTGTATGTACTAGAGTTGAAATTTCAATAACCAAATGATCAGTATTTTTAGAATAAAGATCATCCTGTAGAGAAATTAACTGGAAAACATTTTAGAATCTGTTCATGTCAATGGATTTGATATGTGTATTTAAAATATTCTAATCACACACTGATGAAATAAACACCATTGTGTTCATTTCAAGTAATAATAAGACACTACCATCCTTTTTGCCTCAGACTGTGCAGCTTTAGATCTCTAATTCTAATGTATATTTATATTCATCCTCTTCACTCTCACATCATTCCTGGTGCATTATCATAACTTCCAAATTGGTTTTCCTGTCCTGATTCTCTCATATCCTATACTAGATTAATGATGTGAAGTACTCTCTTTATCAGATTACTTCCCTTTCTCAATACTTTTCAACCATGGCCCACATCCTTTTTAACCCAAGATCCCAGTCAAAACAGTGCAGTCTCTCTAACCTAATATATCCATCCCTAATGGGAAGTTATCTTCCAGTCAGTCTTACTCTTCCTCAAGCATACATTGTATCATCTTATCTTGTTTTCTATACCTAAAATTTTCACTAACCTGCCCCTATCAGAATGTCAGGCATTATTTGTCAACTTTCTACTCAACCACCACTTTATCCCTTCTCTGTATAACTAACTATACCAACAAGATGTGGTTCTTCCTTCCTTCCTTCCCTGTCTTCCTCTATATTCTAGTAATAATTATTTAATTCATTTTGATTGCTTTTGATTGCTTATTGTATATACATATTAGTAGTCCCTTGTATATTGATTGACACATTGTGTTACTTTTATCAGTTTTTACTCAAGCCATGAAGTATTTTGAGCTTCCAGTTAACAGGGCATTTTTTGAAAATTTTTGCTACTATGTCTTTTACTCCATCCTTACACACACACACACACACACACACACATGTCTCCTGCCCTTTTCCTCCTCATCTGCATCTTTCAATCCATCTCTCCCTCTCTCTCCCCTTTCTTCCCACTCTTCTCTTCCTCCATATATACAACCACTCATACACAGAGCTACCATACTAGCATTGCTCCTTGTGTGCAGTGAGGTTTTATGATTCTTGAAATGAAATCACATGACACCTTAATAATTTAATGAAGTTCCCACCATGAGTAGCAAGGACTGTAGTTGTTTTATACTGGAGGGATTGGTATTTAATTTTATTCTTTTACTTAAAAAAACCCTACAAATTCCTTGAACTTGAAACACTTTTAAATTCTAGCCACCTGGTAATCTAGCTATTTAATAATTTTCATTTCATGAAGCAGCAGTTATACAGTATTTTCATTAAGATTAGAAACATTTTCTCAGATAATATATGAGAATAGTGAGAATTGAAAGTACATAATCTTCACCAGTTTGCTTTGAACTCAGTATTTTAAGTGTCAGATACTGAAGTGTGCTATATTTTTTTATATTGGTCAACTCCCAAGAGTTGAATAAATATTTGCTCAAATATCTAATCCACAATAATGAAATATAAATGAATTAACTTTATCCTTAATGAGTCTGGTGGACATTTATTCTAATCCACTAACATAGCTTGTTTAGTTAATTTGTACTCCATCCCTCTTTTCCTCTAACTCCTACCCATAAAGAGATCTTACCCGATGAATCTGTGACAAAAAAAAAAATATGGGATAATTGGTAGGAATAACATCCATAATCCATTTGTGGTAAGAGAGCTGTTTAATTCCCCATAAGCTAACAATATAAAAAAGTTGCCTCAGCATTACTTTTCTTCCCTGTTTTTACATTATTTCTCTAACCTCTCACCCTTACTTTCCCTCTACTGTCATAATGTATTCCTATGGGGGATAATCTCTTCTCATGCTTTTGTCCCTTAAAACTTCTTTTTAGTTTATAAACACAAATAGGACACATTTCACCCCTTACTAGCAGCACAATCCATTTTACCTAGCAAAACCCATTTTATGGCTTCATCTGAAAACCAACATTTCTCAAATATTCACAGACTTCCCTCAAAGCCTTAATGACATTGCTTTTTCTCTGACTGCTATGTATCAGTAGCTAATTCCAAACTCTTTCTTCAGTCTCACTTACACCATTACTCTGTGTGAGAGGGAGACATACCCTAAAAACTAGGTTCCTTGTCATTTCTCAAATACATGTCCTGGGCTTTCTTGCCTCTTGACTTTACTAAGCCTATTCTTCTCCCTAGAAAACCCTTTGCCCCACTCTTTTCAACTAGAATACCTCCATCTTTTTATGTATGAGTACTGACTTCGTAGAGTCTATAATCATTGAGAAAATGACGGTAAATTTTGTAGGTGTTCTTAAATACATTTTTTTAAAGGAGAAGTTACATATTTTTTTAACACTTTCTCAGAAGGAGGCCAAAAGCCCCCTTCCCCACTAAAACTTAGAGAACGTTGTTTTCATTTTCATTTACCTTTATAAATTACACTTTTATTTTTGTTATATATAGCTTTGTTTTCATAGTTGTGCATTTATTCATATATATGACTACCTAACCTATCTCTCTCACTACATCATAATATCCTATACATTATGAGACTTTTTTTTTAATCCTGGTCCCCTGTACACTATTTTATATATGTTAGGTACATAATCACTTATAAATAGATCTCGTCCTTTAAAAAATAGTCAAGGCTATATGATCCTTTCATGAGATTAAATTTCTCTTCAACTTTAAAAAAATGAATATGATAAATACGTTTTTTGGTTTTTTTTTTTTTTTTTTTTGGTGTGTGTGTGTGTGTGCCTTTCTCAGAAATTCTTACCAGGTAGAGGTGAAAAAATATTCTGATTGTTCAAAGGGACAAAAAAGAACCAAAAGTCTGAAGGTCCAAGGCATTCTAGAAAGTCAGTCCACTGCTGGGGAATCCAATTTGACCCATGTCTCTATACTCCTTAACAGCCTCCCTCAAAACTCTTTAAAAACTGTCCAGAAGTGCTGAGGATATAGTCCAGTGGAAGGCCCTGGGTTTAATCCCAAGTACATAAATGAGTAAATACATATAAGACAAAAAAGAAAACTGGCCAGAAATGAGAGGATCATTTCCTAACAACCACACCTTCCAGGGAATCAAATAGAAATCTGGGACCATCACAGTAGCAACTTTAAAATACAAGCAGACCTCTAAGAAAAAGATGTGTTCAGATCTTCTAAGATAAGAAAGTAATGGTTTATCCAACTTAAACTTGCTGCTTTACAAACCCAGAGCATGTACATCTTCCTGAGTGTTGTTCAGCTATTATAGTTCCGATAATTTTTACCTTTCGTTTAAACCTATAAGTCACAGGCTACAGATCATTGTATTTTTATTTATTAGACTGAAATATTATCTCAAAATTTCCACACTCAAACTTTAAAGAAAATGTAGGCATTTTAGCAAATTGCAGTTTGATTCAGTTCTTCTTAGAAGTGATTTCTAGTCACATGAATCTTTTCAGATGTTTTTAAAGCAAGAGCACTTATTGATTGCTGCTAAGAGATGTCATGTCAAAGTTCTTTAGTTTTACAGTTTAAGATTTTGGCAAAGTGCTTATTAACTCATTTTAGTTGCATCGCTCTAAAGTGCATCTTTTTTCACTTATGCAATATCACTTTCTTCTGTTTATTTTTCAAGTATAATGATAAACTATATTATTTTCTTATCTGGCAGAGAGAATGTTTTAGAACCAGTCTATATAGTTTTGTGATCTAAAAAAGAAAAGTTAACAATAGAATAAATTGTTTTATATAGTTTTATGAATTAATTTACTATTCATTTTAAGAATATTTTCTATAAATTCTTATAATATTCTGCTCCATATTACATTTTAGTATAGGGAAGAACTCGCAACTTGGTAAAGTAATATAAAATAAAATTAAAGCTATTAATTCCCAAGTTGTTTATAAGAAAATTAGATTTCATGTTGATATAATTGATACTGAATGTTCTATCTATAATGTGTTGTATGATAAAGAAAATGGAAACTTGGTAAAAAAATTTAAAAAAAAGACTTTTATAGATAACAGTTATCTTCTATCATTTTTCTTTGGGAGGGGCAGTATGTTAAAATTTTAAGACATTATTAATTTCCATAGCCAAAGTAAAGTGTCAGAAAGTTAACTATATATTAAAGCATTAAATATTTTTATAACTGCTTATACTAAATTGATGATGTGATCCGATTTTCAAAAGTAATAATATATATTTTCTCTTAAGTTGCATAATGCAATTTTAAAACATAAATGCAATGCTAATATTGTTAGTATAACCCAAAAACCACAGAGCATTTCAAAACTGTTTATTAACAGAATGTGCAATAATAATACTAGGAGCTGAAAGATAAGCTACCATTAAATATGAGGTTATCATGAGTATGGGACATTTATTATTGGCACTGCTACTTAGTAAAATTACGAATTGAGTAAGATTTTATTGTTGTTCATAATATGCTAAGATTACATGGAATAAAATTTTCTGTAGTTGCCCCTTTTCTTTGTTGGCTCTGAATTATTTTCTCTTCTACATTCCATTTCTGCTGTCATTTCTAATATTTCTGCCTTACTACCACATCCTAAAATATAACATAGGGGCCACAGTTACATATGAATATTCATTCATATGTATGACCCTTTACTTTCAAATTTTAATAAAGACTAAAAGAGGGATATATGGATTTCATAGCTTTCAAACATCAAGTAAGGATTTTTTTGTACATTTGCATTAAAATGCTAATGCATATTAAGTTCAGAATCTATTGCATGATTTTTCTTTCTTGACAGAATAGAACAAATATTAAATACTCTTTGGGCGGGAGACTATTTAGAGAGTGGTTACTATCCCACATCTTGAACTTTGAGTCAAGAATGTTTTCTCATAGCTAGAAAAATCCACCGGGATTCCTACTCCTCAGGTCTCCATACTGATTATAATTACACAGTGTTCAAAAAGATTTACTTTTGTGATAGGGCTTATTATTAATGTGCCTATTTTTATTTTATTCTCTGGGGGTGGGGGGAAGAAAAGGGGAAAACACATTTAGTGATAGCTATTCATTAGCCACCATTGAAGAAGGGATTAAACTTTAAAAGAATCTATCAAAAATCTCTGGTCAGCCTTTTATTACTATCTTGTCTTGAGCCCTTTTTTTAATGACATCTATTATCAGATTGAAATGGCGATTGAGACGCTGCAAAAGTCTGACGGTCTGTCCACTCACAGAAGCTCTCTTCTCAACAGCCATGTAAGTTGCCTCTTCTTCTTGTAAACTAATCTCTTGCTTGTTCTGCATGTGTTGCTTGCTTCTAAATGCTTGTTTTGTTTATTTACTTATTTTGCTTCTTAACCTTCCTTTCTCAGCCCTTTATGATCCTTGAACTATTAAATGGCTATTTTGTACAGTGGAATATCTCAAAAAAAGTAGAGACCATGGTGGACAGCGTTACTAGATTTTTCTACTGTTTGGGTGCAGATACAGTACTTTCAAGTTAACAACAAGCTGTCATTTATTTGTGAAAATCAATTAATACTTATTTTTAAATGTTTAAAGTTTTCTAGTTTGATATTTATTTAGTATGAAGCAAATACTTGCAATCTAGATCTCTGTCAGAGATATAGAAACAGCCAAGTCTACTTGTGTGACTAATAAAGTCTTCAGTGGATAAAAAATTATTAATGACAAATCCAGTGGTTATCTATTTGAAAATGATTTATTTACCAGTAAGACTAACTATGGTGGATAGAATACAGCTGCATAGATAGACTCAGGTCCTAAAAATTAAAGAAAAGTGAAAATGGACCAAAAGAAAAAGTAGGGTTTTGGGTAAGCCATAAAGTTGCTAATAATAATAAAGACAATAATAAACATAAACTGCTAATAATAATGAAACAGAATTACCATTACTATTCTTGAAAAATCTTCACCATTATCAGATTCAGCATCATTATGATACTGGTAAGTGTTAAGAAGAATGATGAGAATTTTGTGAAATGATAAATATTTTCGTCAGTTGTTGGGAAACCATTTGAAAATGCTGATTAAAAAATTACTTTGTTAAAGGTGATTTCTGAATACATCAAAATTGAATAGAACTATGATTTAAATCTATGTTCAATAAACCTGTTAAATTAATGTTAGTGACATTTTAGTAAGAATTACAGTTTGTCTTCCTAATTGATGATGTGTTCTTAAATTTAGGGATGAAATTATTATGATTTCTTAATTCTTCTGTTGCTGTGATTGAAAAGTTTAAAATCTGGATCACCTACATGAAGTAATATTTTTTCAATAAACCTAAAACCTTTAGTTCACAGAAAATATTTTCGTTATGCTTTTTAAGTATTTGAACTTTGAAACATGTAAATTTTAAATTCCCAAAATAACACTACCTCCTTATGTTCTAACACATTTGTTTTTAGATGGGGTATTTTGTCTTGTTTCTTCTTCAAGGGAAAGTTTCCTGGCAAACAAAAACAAGTTAGCCAACTTGGAAGATGCCTGTAATGTTGATGAAAATTATACTTACAAATTTAAAATTCTAGCATATATTTTGGTGTTTCTGAAATAGTTTAAAAAGTATTATTTTCCCCTTTCTCTAAATTTGTGCTCTTTTATGTATTTTATAAATATATCCCTGCTATAGTATCATGAGTGTGTAGTTGTGTTAAAGGCTAATTTACTATATTCTTTTAGGCTGTGCATATGAGGGGAGGGGTGATAACCAACTGGTATTTGTCTTTAGAAAATGACAAGTGAAATGAAACTGTTCCTTTGAGTCAGAAATGTTCCAAGAACATTAGAAAAAATTAACAAAAACCCTGAAGTTTCCAGTTGTTCCTTTTTCAACTTTTAGACATCTAGTTGTGTTGTGCTTATTTAATATTCAATTGATGTTTCACTTTTATTAGAAACATAGTATATTAAAATATATGATGTGCTTAATTTTAACTCTAAAGTTTAATTACCTAACTCAATTAGTATTTTAATGAACAATAATATAGGTATAAAGATATGTTTTTGTTTATTTTTTAATTTGTTTGAGACTTTTCAAATATATTGTAGTTTTCAAAAATTATTTTTATCTTGTTGAATCTGTGAACTAATAGTTTGTGTTAATAAGTGTGAATTAAGCCATATAAACAGTAGACAACTATTTATTAATCGATGGCATCATATTTTTTTTATTATATAGTATGGCAAATCTTCCATACTTTAACTGCCCAAGGCATTTCAATATTTAGAAAGGAACCGGCACAAGTGTCACTAATGTAGTGATAATCTTTGTCTAGCTAGCCTGATTCATTTGTATCACACCTCTGAAGTATAGTGAAGTTCATTCAAAACCACATTTATCATTAGGTCTTTAGAGATACAAATGATTTCTACAGATGGTTTGTTAACAGTAGAAACAGGATCAGTGCTTTTGTTAACCAATGCAGTTAGTTTCTCCCTGAACATAGAAAAAGATCCTGTTGTCTTTTTGTCCTTGGAAAGTTAACATGCTCCTGATTTTTATTAGATTTATCCAAACAGCTGGAGTAATCTGCATGCCTTCTAGTTAACCTTGGAAAGAATGTTTTAGATTCTGTGAACTTTTTGGTGATTTTTCTGTTAAATAAAATTTTTTTTCATTGGAAAATTATTTTAAAATATTGTTAATATGTTAAATGTCAAACTATGTTCTTTATTCTTCACTAATAGGATATAATATAGAATTATTTGAGGTTTGCGTGATTCTTTAAGGTAGACATGAGTTCAGCTTAACAATGATGAAGTCTTCAATTTCTCAGTTTCTAAAAAGTATTAATTTTATTAAGAAAAAATTTGTAGGAAATTATCACTAATATGTATCCCATATTTACTAGTATCTAAAGAAAAGTGTGAATCATGACTCTTGAACTGAGAAGTCTTCTCATTCTATTTTGGGATATGGAGTACAAAGGATTTCCTATTTTTTTCTTTATACATTTGATTATTCACAGTAATTAGAAGACTCTTATTAGGAGCAAATTCAGTGAATCCTGATAGTTTGCTTTGCTTTTCACCTTTCTTTCCACACATTAGGAGATGGGTGGGACATGAAATTTTATATCCCATTTTTAGCATATTTTTGAGTGTTTATACTGCTGATCTGTTTTTAATATTATACTATTATCACATTGATGAAAACGCACATATAACCTATTCATTTTGTATACTAATGTGATGAGTACAGTTGTACTATGTGCAGTGACTTATTCTACTAACAATATTAACATGATGGCAGTTATTTCAGTACTGGTGTTTTATAGAATGTCAGTAAATGTTTGTTGGCAAGAGGAAGTTCTAAGGGACTAAGGATTTTGTATATTTTGTCTACCAAGACAGACTGTGCACCTAGACCAGTACTAGACATCATGAATGCTCATTAAATACTTGCCAAATGAATGAATACTATAACTAATAAAAGGGAGCAGACCTTATCTTACCTGTAGTGTTCTAGAATGACTGCTAGTCCTATGTTTATTTGGAGACTCATATGCATTGTTTTCTAAGTGTTCTTCAGTAAGCATATGTGTGAGCATTGTTGATAGAGGGTGGCCTCTTCTGATATACTAAAGAAAAATATGTGGTCACTCTATCATTTTTCTATGCGTAGACTTTAGTTTAAATGTAGACAACTTTTTTTTTCTTTAAATAATCCAGCCTTTAAAATGTTGCAGTTAATAGTGACATCATTTATCTCCTTATATTTTAGAATGGTTCTTTTTATTTGGCTTTATAGAATTCTCTTTGTACAATATCTATTTAAATATTTTTATTTCTAATTAATTTCTAATTTTTTGTATGTGAAAGTGCTACCAATAAAGGATATATAATTTGACTAAATAAAAATAGAATAACTCTTTAAATTACAGACTAAAGTTTATTTTATACTCCAATTTATAATAAATATAAATTAGTATTTAATAGAAATATTGCATCCAATTTAGGATAGATTATAAATTTGAAGTCACAAATATTCATTGTTTCTAACTTTCACATTATGTTCTGAGATATATATTTAAAAAATTTCATTTAAAGCATATTAAAAGCTGCATTTATTTTATATATTTTTCACATTCTATCAAATAATTATTTCATAAGTTTGATGAGTTTAGCTACCAAAACATTCAGTTCAAAGCAAAACATTGTTTTTTACTTATTATCTCTTGACTTTGCTGTATTATAAATATAAATTGTTATGGAAATAAGTCCTTTCTGATGCATTTCATCATTGAATTGAACTTAAAGTAAATCCTAATGGATAATCTGGAATAAAAAATCCATTTAGGATAAAATGCCAAATGTTACATTTAGATGTTAAATGGGTAATGCAATATTTATTTATTTTTATTTGTCAAACAGTATTTCCCTTTAGGATAAGTAGGAACTGTTCATCTTCTTTAGGATGCCCTGATCAATATAAATTAATGCAAGGGCTGAAAGATCCCATTTTCTTGGTTTCTACCCTAAAACAAGTATATTTTAGTTCATTAGTAGAATAATCAGATTTTAAAGATAAAGTTTAAAAGTTTCCATATTTTATGGGCTTTTAACATCATAAATGTAAGCATTTGCAAGTCATTTTACAAAAGAGTAAAAGAAATGGTAACCATTTAGTTCTAAATTACTAAATGTTTAAGAGCACTGAATTCTAAGGTCCAAATGCATTGTGTTAAAGAGAAAACTACAGGAACAATGTATCATATAAAAGGCATTAACTTCCCATGGGTAGCATGTGGAGCACATGCCTTCAGGTTAAATTTAAATTTACACAAAAACTTGACTGCTAAGTTTCTCCAATAATAAGAATTATTGGGATAATTATTATATATATAAAATTATTGGGATGCTTTCTAATACTATATTTTATACTCAAGGTTTGTTATTTAATTTCATCACTCTTTCAAAACCTGAAAGTTAATTACTGGTATATAGAATTGAGATTATAATCCCCAACTATATCTCAAAGTCTTATCTGTTAAATTCCAAATCAGTTTCTGTGTACACAATGAGTTTCTAAGAGATTACTCCTCTCCCAGCAGCTGGAAGAGTGGTTGGCAGGATTTCTAGCTGGAACCCACAGGGCTGCAGAAGAACCTCCTCTATCCTTGCAGAGTGTTTATCTCCACTTGCCCTCTTTCTGCTTCTTCAAAGTGCTCTCTAGGTTTCTGGCAAGGAATGTAATTCTTCCATTTGAAAAAATGGATTAGGAAAAAAAATGTAGTTTTGCTACTATTAGAGTTATAGTCATCAAAATACCTATTCACATGAAACTTTTCATACCAGCTAGTCTAGATTATCATAGATAAATCAAACTCAGATTATAAAAACTGGTTTGGGAAAAGAACTTTTAAGAATATAAGGTATGTAAGAATAATCAGTTTACAGAATACCCCAGATATTTTGACTTGCTTCAACATTTCAGAATGCTGCATAGCCAATCCAATGAATGCTTCATTTTCTCTGAGTCATTCATTTGAGATATGAGTAATATAATTTAGGCTTCTAAGTAGTTTATGCCAACTTTTGCTATAATTATCTCACTATCTCTGTGAGAAGTTTTATTTGATTAATATTGATCTGATTAACTCAGATATTCACACACACAGAGAAACCAAACATTGAACTCAAAATTTTCTATATTGAACTTTAATGTTTGCACTAGTTTCTTCTTTTATAGAAAGCAATTTATGGGGCCAGTGTTGTGGCTCAGTAGTAGAGAGCTTGCCTAGCATGCGTGAGGCACTGGGTTCGATTCACATAAAAATAAAAACAAATAAAATAAAGGTATTGTGTCCATCTACAACTAAAAGGAAAAAAGCAGTTTATGGAAGTACTCTTCAAATATTTTATTATTCACTTATTCATTTTGTTTTTTCAATTTCATAAAAATTTTTATCTGCAAAATAATTCTGATGATGATTATGAGAAATTAATAAGATCTGATTCAGATATTTGTCTTTGTTTTTAAGTAATTAAATGTTACAAGAAGACTAGTATACAATTAAGACAGTTTGAAACATTTTCATTTGTATTTAAGAAAATAATTTGTTACTTTATATCAAATTAAAATTATTTGCATTAGATCTATTTTTATAAATCTAAGTTATTTTACAACTTGGTTATAAAAAGTATATTCATATTGTAAAATTAATTATTCTATTTCTGAAAAAAACTCTCAAACTAAGGTTGGTTACATATTTGTCATCTATCTGTTCATTAGCAAGGAAAAGAATTCTGATTTCTTAACTCATTCCTAATCATACTGTTGTGTCTTTGACAACATTATTACATAAAAAGGTATTTTCACATTTTTAACTTACATAGATTGTGTATCACATGCTTTTGGATGTGGGAACTTGGTTAGTTTAGTCAAAAAATATTGCTATTTTTCAAAAAATATTTGCATGTTTTAATATGTTAAGAGTACTAACAGAAAGCTGTCACCTTGCTCTATGGAGTATATGGATACAAAATTAGAGCACTTTTAGGCAATATTGCTCAGTAGGGCTGCTCTAGGACCAACATTCTTTCAAGTCCTAATCATTTTAATGAAGCATGTGGATGAAATATATGAGTCAGGTTTGTATTACTTCATTTTTTGTAGTCTCCCTCAGTTGGGTTCATAATTAACAAACTCTTAAAAACAAAAAACAAAACAACAATAACAAAAACAAACAAACAAAAAACCAAGAGGCATGCTAGCCCACTGTTATAGACAGAATTCTGGTTCAAGCCTTAATAACTTTAATCTTCTAATCAGATTACCTCCTGTGTTTTACACTAAATGAATATGTATAGTGAACCTATTTTATATGTTGTTTAGAATACTCAAAAATCATGTTTAAATGACCCTGGAAAATTTGTTGATGTTATGGTTATAGATGATTCATATGAAAAGAATTCTTTTTAACTTGGAATATTTTTCTGTCAATACAAACATGAAAATTTATCTTGTATAATCTTTTCAGAGTTTTACATTGGAGGGTTGTATACATTACAGAACTAATACATATGTTTAAGTGTACATATTCATATGCATATGTGTTCCATAGAGAACTGGAAGTCTTTCTGAATAGAATACAAATTTTATTTTTTAAAGTGATCTGCTCTGTAAGCTCAGTGGCTACATTTTCTAAGCCAACAGTTAATATGGGTTTAATGACTTACATTTGATTACATAAGCGCAATATTTGCAATTAACATGATTCTGAAAAATTCAATTAATTTTCATGGTTAAAAGCAATACTGAAAATATTTTAAATAATTTTTTCTTAAAAGTCTGAAAGTTCAAGTTCTCATTTTAACCACAGATCTTAAAATATGTAAGCAAAATGGAGAAATAAAGCGCTTTAACTTATTTAAATGTCCATTTCATCATTTATAACATTTGACTCTAAATTTCTACAGAAGAAGTGAGATTAAATTCATCTTTTTATCAGTGGATGCCTACCACATTGTTTGGGTTGTCACTGGCGCTAAATAAAATGAATTATTTTATTTCCATAATTTTAATTTAAATGATATTTCATTTTAAATATTAATTGTTTATTTTACCTCTTATATATGTCATGGAAATTTTTTTGAGACAAGTAATATGAAATATTTGCTGCTTTTGTGGAACTGTTGTTCTAGTGTATTTAGGAAACTTGAGTTTGAAACCGTGCTCAAGCATCAAGAAAATGTATGACTTTAAGAAAAATTCTTTAAGTCTATTTTACTTCTTCTTTTGTAAGAAAGTAAATAAACAAATGAAAAATTTAATTTTGCTGAAGTTGAAATGTTACTGGATAAAATTTTCTAAAAATTCTATATTCTAAATTCTGTACTTTAAAGGTATTTTTCAAAAAATACAGGATAATGCAACTTTAAAATGTGAACTATAGGTTGAAAATATTGCTTTACTACATGTCATTGTCATGTGCCTTCTAAAATTATGAAAAAACACATTGAGATAGAAATACTCATAATTATAAAACCAATTTTTTTCATTTTATATAAGTTCTTTGCCAATGTCTCATGAGTTTCTTTCCCTTTTGGGAAAGAATGAGTGAATTTTGTCCTTTCTGTTTTCAGAATTCATCCCATTATACAATGTTATTATTTTATTATCTAGTGGTACCTTGAGATAAGTAAATTATAATTCTCTAAAAGTGAATAGACTCTTTTTTTGAGAGAGAGAGAGAGAGAGAGAGAGAGAGAGAGAGAATTTTTTAATATTTATTTTTCAGTTCTCGGCGGACACAACATCTTTGTTTGTATGTGGTGCTGAGGATCGAACCCGGGCCGCACGCATGCCAGGCGAGCGCGCTATCACTTGAGCCACATCCCCAGCCCATGAATAGACTCTTAATATAAAACCTCATACAAAGCAGTTTGCTGTTCATGTATTATAACAAACCAACATGAAAGACACATTAGGTACCATGCTAGTAGACTTAGTAATGTGTTTTTTTCTATAACAATTAGAAATTTTATTTATGACTGATTAACTAGATTATTTGAATTTTCTGAAGAAATATTTGTCTTCAGAATTACAAGTAATACAGGGAAAACTAGTATGTCTCTATATATGCTTGACTCTGTGAAGAAAAGGATATTGTCTAAGATGAAAAATGATGTTCAGCTATTTATACTGTTTCTGGAGGTTTTTAAAGCCGGTTCTCTTCAGTCTCTGAATTTTAGGAGTTTACTCTTAGATTTAATGAAGAACTTTCAAGTATTTTTGCATATTGTGTTTGCAGTGGACTGGAGAAATTTTACAAACTGTATGACTTCTCTGTTTGCTGTGTCTTATTTCTACTAGCTCCAGTGGCTGTTGGACAATTATGAGACAGCAGAAGGAGTGAGCCTTCCCAGAAGCACTCTGTATAACCACTACCTTCGACACTGTCAAGAACACAAACTGGACCCTGTCAATGCTGCCTCTTTTGGAAAACTAATAAGGTCAATTTTTATGGGGCTGCGAACCAGGAGATTGGGCACTAGGTTAGTACTGAAAAATAAAGTCATAAACTTACTTCCCCTTTTCAAATTACAGCAGTTTTGTGAATTGTTTGAGCAAAAGTACTTGATTACAGGAATACATAAGGGAAAAATATAGATTAAGAAAAGGAAAGTCACTGAATACTACCAAGCCAGAATGATATGCTGTCCTAAACACTGAGTGAGCAAAGCTTTGAGAACATTTGATTTTCAGCCTACATAGAAATTAACTGACTCAGGAGGGTGAGGTAGGAGGATCACCAAAGCCAGCCTCAGCAATTTAGAGAGGCCCTAAGCAACTTAGCAAGACCCTATCTCAAAATAAAAAATTAAATGGGCTGAGAATGTAGCTCAGTGATTAAGTGCCCCTGGGTTCCATCCCTGGTACCAAAAGAAAAAAAGAAAAACATTAACTGTTAATGCAAGGCTTGCACATGATATTTTAAAAATCAATATGTGTCACTTATTTTTTTAAAAAACACTGAAGGTTTAGTGTTTGACATTGTAAATAGGAGACTATCTCCTGATTTTTACAAAATTATATTTAATTATCTTTATAATAACCTTATTTGAGTAGAGAAAAAATTAAAGCTGGGTTTTCACTTCATTTCATGAAGCTAGGAGCAATTAAAAGTCATTTGGTAAATTTGCAAAATATAGGCATTTGAAGTCCTCTGTGATGACATAGGTCCTATTTTACCTCTTATTTGCCTTTTATTTATTTGTGTTTTCTGCTCTTAATCATGAAATTATCATGTGTAGAAGTTAGAACATGGTATAGTTCAATTGTATAGAAGCCAATAATGTAAAGAAGCACTTTTCAGTTTCTGTTTTCCTTCATTTGAAAATTAATGACTATTTTTACTAATCAAAGATGATGAAAAGAATACTTAGAACTGTGGAGTTTGTTTTTGTCTTTCCATAATTTCTACATAATGGAAACAAATATTTTATATATTTAGGCAGAAGGATTTGGGTGTTTTTGACTTTTTAAACTTACAGAAATTATATAAAAATATTCAACATAGAGATGCTACACTGTATAACTTTAGGTGATGTACCTTTAATTACTTATAAATAATAACCTCAGAGGTTTTTTTTTTTTTTTGTAAAGAATTTACCAAAATAAAGAGTTTAGTAAAATAAAAAGTACCTTAGTAATTAACTTCATTATATATTAATTCCAAAGCGGGTCTTATGACCTATTTTCATGGGAAGGTCATCTAGTTTTTATGTTCCACTTCACGGAGAATTCATTCTACTTTCTATGGCCTGTTTCTGCTGTTTTCTCCTGCCAAGGTACATATTTTGGGATAGTATGTCTTGAACCCTGGCACTTTGTCAGTTTTATAAGATTTATAGGTCTGTATGCATTTGAATTCTGAATTATTCCATGATGTTGTTTTTTTTAAATTATTTTTTATTAGTTCTAATCAGTTATGCATGACAGCAGAAAGCTCTTTGATTCATTGTACACAACTTTTAAGTAATAGTATGGCTTTTAGATTGCTGGAGGTTCAGTTCTCGCATAAATATATTTTCTTCTATCTATACTTCAAAATAGTAGTATATTTTAAACTACAGAACATGATTATCTCTTCAGACTAAAGGAACCAGTTTTCATTCCCTTGAAAAAAGCTTTTTGTTTCTTTAGTATTTTTTTAAAACCAAAATGAGGAAAATCATTATTTGGGGACCTAACCCTCTATTTCTGAATTGATAGCTCAGTAGTTACATATACTGTGCCAATATTTTGAAACTCTGGGCTTTATTCAACATTCTAATAGCTGTATTGTTGTGCTGCTTTTGTTACTGAAAAGGATTTCAATGGGTCCTATTTTGAGGCTCCATTCAAACCTTGAAACATATTTAATAATAGAAAGGGATAAAATTGGGGTTGTTTGGGTTTGTGAATGAGTAGAATCCATGTTCTCTAAGTACATTTTACAATATTTCAGCTTTTACTTCTAATGTTCCCCCAATCCCCAACAATTATGTCTCCTGTTCCTTTTAAAATTGTATTCTGTGTTTGCAATTGAGTTAGAATGCAAAGCCTAGAAGAATGAGGAGAAAATAAATACTATGCAAGAGTATGGGCTTAAACAAATGAGGTGTTATAAAGAGAGAGAACTATAATGTAGGAAAATTGACAGTATTAGTGGTAGGGTAAAGTCCCAAAGATTCATTCTACTATGGCATTTACTTTCTACTCCTAATCCAAGAAGTAAATCAATATAAATCATGAGGCAAACTAAATCAGCTATTTTTTAAAAAAATTTTTTAGTTATACATGGGCACAATATCTTTATTTTGTTTATTTATTTTTATGTGGTGATGAGGATCGAACCCAGGGTCTCACATGTGAGAGGTGAGTGCTCTACCGTTGAGCCACAACCCCAGCTCCAAAATCAGATATTTTTAAAAAGGAAAAAAAAAGTGAACTTTATGCCAGGAATGTTATGTATCAGTAGTATTATCTGTTGAAATTATTAGAACCAGACCACATCTTTTCTCAAGTTTGGGGGTCTAAGTAAACAACAAATAAATGAAATCACTGTATTTTTAAATAAAGTGAATAAAAGGTACTGTTTTTTAGATCCCTTCTCCAAATCAAATTTGAGCAAAACTGACTATGGATATACTTCACTCTCCAAACCCTTTCCAGTGAATAAAAAGAACTTCCACTCCCTCCCAACCCAAGCAAAATGATGATATGTAGAAAACTGAAAAAGAACTAGATACTTCAAGAGAAACATCATTTTACTTTTCAGTTTTTCCCCATGATTAATGCCTTTTACCCCTACCTATGCTACTTGCTTTCTACCCATACCTATACTATATCCTTACCTTATACTATCTGCTATCCTTCAGTTTGTATGGAAAAACACTACAAATTGTGTTTGTGGTATTTCTTGTTTGTATTTTTAGCTCTGTCTTTGGACTTTGGAGAGCAAGATCTAATCTCTGCAAGTGATTAGACTTTGTAGGCATTAAATTTTCATTTTTATTTTGCTGAAAGAGTACATATATTCAAATGCCTTTTTTTTAAAATTAACAATATTATTTATGTAAAATGATTTTAGTGTCTTCAAATGTATAGTGTTCATATAATATATGTTAATCTTGGAAGTAAAATTCTACTCTATTTTTATAAAAACTATTTAATCCACATTCCTCTTGCATTTCTTTTTCTAAATGAAAGAAAAAATTGGAAAGAGCACTGATGTCTTGCTATATATAGACTTGTGAAAAACTATTTTCTCTTTGCAAGAATTTACATATTTAAAATGTTATTTTTGCAAGAATTTGCAAATTCCATTCAGAGCAAAACTTGTCATTTCTAATAGCAAACATGGTCTTTCTCATGAACATGGGGAAATTGTGACATTTTTATTCCAGGTGGAAATTTGCCATTTTCACAGAAAAATTTCCCCATGTCTGTTGTGATATATCTTATTCAGCCTACAAAACTGATATAAATTCATAAAAACAGAGACTAATAAAATGTGTTTCAAAATAAAAAATATCATCTTGTTTTAAGTTTCAAAATACTAATATGTTTCACTACAACATCCTATAATAAATTTATCTTATTTCATCTTTCCTATGATAAAGAGAAAAATGTTGAACTTGTCCAAGTCTGTAGAATTTTTCTTTGTTCTTAATTTGCCACTTACAAATTCATATTTAATGTACAGTCCTTTATCCTATTAATGAATTTTTGTTGGCCAAAACTGTTTTCCCACATTAAATTACATTTAAAATATTAATTTGAAAACAAAATACTTATCTTAGGGTCTTGAACTGATTGACTCAGAATCTTATTTTGATTCTTCAGATGTTCTCACTATAAAAACATAATAGGTATCAGGAAAAGATAAATAAAAAATATATAAGATTAGTATGCTGCTTTTACCTGATTTTTCAAAATGTGAAATTAAATGGACATTCTCTGTGGTTGATACTGGTTTGACTTTGTGTTTCCAATGTTCTTCTTTTATAAAGAGGAAACTCCAAGTACCATTACTATGGAATTCGTGTCAAGCCAGATTCTCCTCTTAATCGTCTGCAAGAAGATATGCAGTATATGGCTATGAGACAACAACCCATGCAACAGAAGCAAAGGTAGACTCTGGAGTTATCATTGATATGTCAAAGCTATATATTTCTAAGTTGCTTAGGTCACTTTTTTCTGAACAGAACAAATACCTAAGTGCATATGAATGTGGCTGCTGTTGACAAACTTTCACTATAGATAACTTTTAAATGTTCTAGAATTTTAATGTTCCTGTTTTCCACATTTAAAGAAAATATTTATTCTTTCATCCTTTTGGCCCTTTTTAAGTTAAGTGTAACATCCAATCCTCCGAAACTATTCAGACAGGGAAGTGAAACATAAAACACAGAAGCACACCTAAGCAAATAGCAGCAGGAGAACTTGTTTCATTATCATGAGCTTCTCACTTGCTGTTCTGCATATCATTCCTTTTGACTAAGTATGAAATCTTGCAGAATGTTTGGGACTTTAACACTTTCTTTGAGTCCAACTTTTATTAATATAGAATTGCAGATATTGGAGTCATAAGAGATATGAAGCATTCATGAATGGATGACTGGATGGATAATAGGATAATATATCTTAGGAGTGAAAAATACCTCAGTCTAGTCTGGTCCCATAACCTTTTGACAATCAAAGCATTGGCAACTCTGCTTTACAGATGAATCCCAGAAATGATTTATTTGCACAAGCCCATAATTCTGTTTCTTAGCCAAGGACTTTCTAGTCAGTCCCATGTGCCTAATATCAAAATTTAGAAAAACAAAAACAAAAAGAAACCTTCCTCCTTTTACCAGCATCACTCAGCCATACCTGTAATTATTATTTTTTATTTCAACCTAACATATAGTATTCAGTAGAAAAAAAGGAGGTCTCTGCTTAAATCCTAATCCATTAATCTAGTTGACTTGGCCAGTTCTCCACATCCATACTAGTTTAATAAGAAGCACTAACCCTAAGACACTGATAGAAAAAGAATGTATCACACAGTAGTCCTTCATCTATTTAATCAGCAAACATTGAATCTTTTTTTTGTGCTAGGCACTGCATGCAGAGGATAAGACATAGTTTCTACCTTAGGTTAAAACATTAAAAGTAGAGATGTATGGGAAAATCGGGAGGGGAAAAGGAATGCAGTCTGAGACATGTTAAAATACAACTTTGGTCAAGAAACTATAAACTACAAAGTAATTTTCAGGAAACTCTGGAGAGTGAGGATTGGGAAATTTCATAGAGAAGTGCTCTTCAGTAGAGAAGAGACCAAGAGGAGTCAGAAAAAAAAGGAATATTCAGGCAGAAGGAACATGTAAACAAAGTCACCTAGGGATAATATCTATGATGTCTTTAGTAAATGGCCCATGATTTAGTGAGGTTGGTATTGCAAAAGGAACATTGAAGAGATGACAGAATAGCTTACTGGGAGATGCAGTTTAGAAAGCAGTTTGGATCATATATTAAGGGATATAGTTGTATATGAAGCTAATAAGTTTGTTCTTTGTACAGAACATAGCTTTGAAGCTTTTTAAGGCTTTGAAGCGAAACAATTGAACTTTGATTTTTTCTAGAGTGATGACTTTTTGATTTGGGGCAAGACATATTTAATGGGAAGAGACTGGAGGTAAGGATACTTGTTAAGTGGTTTTAAACACAGTGATGATTTCCAGTGTATGTATTCCAGCCTGCAGACTCAGTTCAAGATTTGCTTTATAAAGAGGTATCTCAAGAGTTTTAGATTTTTAATTCATAAATTCTCAATTTTGTTTTTAATAGTGGATTCTTATTTTTTGAAATATAGCCAATGAAATATATTAAGAAGGAGTCCAAACAATTAACAGAATGAATCATAGAGTAGAACCTTATATAGTTGAAGATAGGGTTTGAATGAGTTATAATAAACTGTTACTTATTGTCTTGGATTATAATTTTTCTCCTATTTACTAGTAGCAGCAGCTACAGCTCTTACTTGCTGATGTGATCTCTACCCTCATGCATAGCAACATTACACATTGTGGCTCTAGTGAAATGAAAAAAAAGAAAAAAGCTTGATTCAAAAGTAACATACTCAAAATAATTATGAGCAAAACCTTGTTAAATTATACCTAAGAGAGCTAAAACCTACTTCTTCATATGATTTAGCTTTCATGAAAATGTAGGTTTTCATAGAACATTTTTTTATAAAAAGCCTAAAATACTCAAGTAGGAGCTACAGTTTCTAAGGTCTTCTATGAAACAGATTCCAAAGCTATCAAAGTTAAGGAGCTATGAAAACCTCTGCAACCTCCATAATTGCTTTTAGAAACAGATGCAATATGTATGTATTTAGGAAGTGATATAAAATTCTCAGTAATATTAATAAATTCTACCAACTTGAATTTCTTATATCATATGCTTTCTTGTGAAATTAGAGTGTTAGGTACTGAACCCTCTTTTCATTCATTTGTGTTTTTGATGATGCAAGTTTTGTATTGTAGACGGTTGCTCTTGAAATTCTGTCTTGATGAATGATTGCATTAGCGTTGTCAATTGCACAGATTTCTTTATTGAGATTAGCAGGAAGCTTCAGTTGTCTCATTGAAGGAGACTCTTCACTGATAACCTGCATAGGCCTCAAATGAACCTAGTTACTTCATTGTGTAGAAGTACTTGGATAGAAGAGAGTTTCTCTCCTTGCATCTGGATGTAAGGGTGAAAGTTAAGCATATTTGTTTAAAATGATGGAAAAAGAACTTATTGTATCCTTTGTTTTATGCCTTAAACAATTAAAAATTGATGATTCCAAAAGTGAAATGATTCTATTGAATGTATTAAGATTTGTATAAGAAGAAACTTACACATTATGTTAAAATGCAAGTGATATGTGAAAGGTTTAAAATATTTCATAGCAGGTACTGGTATTTAATATGGCAGAATATTCAGATTGTTTAAATGCCTTCATGATTATTGAATATATCCATGTGGGCACATCTTCCATCTTATATAGTCACATGTTTCATGTGTTCTTATAATGAAAAAATTCAAGTATATTCAGTTATTATTTTGTTAATTAAATTCAGGTGTTTAATTTGTAAATTTTTCTAGTGGATTTGGTATTAAAGTACTTTTAGAGATGTAATTATTATTATTTTATATGGTTGTATATTATCTTTAGCTCCTTTATATGCAGAATCTTATTTGAAGATTAATAGGATCATAGAGGAAATTTCCACTTATCCTGAAATCATGGAACATAGCCATGAGTCTGGAAATAAATGGAAAGTGCTTCTGACTGAAAAGCAGATGTCACACAGAGTCTGTAGTTTTATGTACTTGAAAATAAATATCCATCCTCAAACCATTTACTTAAAATAAAGGTGCAGATTAAGGCCCACTTGATTCATAGGCAACCATGGAATACGACAGCTGGCAAAGGAAGTATAAGTGGACAGGGTCTTCTGCTTACTTTTGAGTTGTTCATTACAGTAGTTTGTTGATATTCAGTGGCGAACAAATGGACCCAGGCACTCCGGTAAGCCCTTAGAGTAAGATTCTAGAGAATATAATCTAGTCTGACACAATGTAAAAACTGCTTTGCAGATTGATGGCATTAGGGGTAATTAAGAAGAGGAAGAATGTATAATTTTAATAGCTTCTGTTGAAAACATCTCTTATAAAAATAATATTTGCATTTAAACGAGGTAATCTTAAGTTCTTAAAGAGATTCACTAATGGACTAATTTGCTTTCCCTAACTTAGACAACATTAATTTAGGTTATCAAAGAACAAAAATGAGATCAGTAATTTTCACCTCTACAAACTAAGTAAAAATGTTTGCTTCGGTTTCTTTTTAATATTTAAAAGAAGTACATAAAGAATATTGGCACTATATTTTAGTTATTCTTCCAAATCCTAGTAGCAAAAGTAGTGAAATGAAGCCAAGTGTTTTTGACAATGTGCTTGTCTGTGTTTGATTCCAGTAGCCATTCTCAAAATATTAAACTGCATTTATCATTTCTTCAACAAATATATATATCAATTGTCAGTTGCATTAGAATATGTGCATCACATCTAAAAGAGATGGCACAGGATTCTAAATGCTAGAACCTGAAAGAAGAGATGGCCTAGTCCAACCCACTCTTTTTTTTTTTTTGTGGTGCCAGGGATCAAACCAGAGTCTCCTGCATGGTAGACAATCCCTTAACCACAGAGTTAAAATTCTCAATCCTCAATCCATCCTCTTGATAAGAAAATGGAAGTCCATAAAGGGAAATAACATCTGAAATCATATAACAACCTAGATACGAACCCAATTCTCTTGTCAAAGAGGTAATATAATCTATTCAGAAACATATAATATTTTTTTCATAAAATGGAAGGAGAAAACACATTTTAATGAGTATATTTCAATTAAGTTAGGAAATGTGCTACTTCCTACCTATTTGCATGGTCTCTTCACAGGAATTGAATTCTGTGAAAGAAAGAACTTTTGTGGCACTGAAGGGGAAGCCAAGAGAGGTCCTGTGAAAAGATGTTATAGCAAAACTGTTTTTGCTTTGTCTATGATTATTTGTATTTATATAAGGAGAAAGGAAGTATTATTATTATCATCATTATTATAAGTACTAGAGAAAAATCTTTAGGAATATTCTGGTGCTTTGGAGGAAAATGCAGCCTGGCAATTAGACAAGTTTGGCTTCTGTTTCTTTATACTCTATGCTTGTGGTTTTCAATGTTGATTAATGTTAATAGTTTATAATTATTTTCTAGACCTTGAGTTCCCTGGGATCATCACAGAGCTAAGCATCTAGGGCAAGTAAATTGGTCTGAGGCAATGAGGGTGGCAGGCATCTTTAGTGAGATGATCTGGTGCCTGTGCATTTGGCTTTGGAGACGAATGAGAAATCTTGGCATTTAAAAATGTTCAATGTGCACTGTGGTACTCCATGATGAAATGACCATATTTTCCATTAAAGTCAGGAAAATTATAAATAATCACAACTCAGTAATTTCAAACTATAGTAATTCATGTAAAGTTTGATAATAGTAACAGTCACCACTAACTTATTCTCCTGATAAGTATTTATTGAACACTTAAAATGTTCTTTTAAGTTCATACAAAGTAAAGCACTTTATCTGTAAGATCTCATTTGGCAATTATATTGTTATTTACTGATAAGGAAAGTAGGTCCACTTAATTTGGGCTGCACACAAAAAGCTCACTAATTTATTTTTTTCCTAGATAAAGATTCAGATACCTTTTTCTTTTTTAAAAAATTTATTTCTATGTCCTGGCATCAGGTAGAGCCAGATTGTCATTCTCCAAATAAAGAAGTTGGGGAGGGGTATCACTCTGGAATCTGTTTAACAGAAAAAGCCATGTGTTATTCTTCTCATGGCTATGACCAAAATACTTGACAGAAACAACTTAGAGAATTAAAGGTTTATTTTGATCTCACAGTTTCAGAGATTCTGTCCAAGGTCACAGGATACTGGACTGAGATGAGATGGAACATCATGGTGGAAGGACATGGCATAGGAAAACTGCTCGCCTCATGGCAACTAGGAAGGAGAGAGGTAGGGAGGGAGGAAGGTGGGGGGGGGGGGAGAGAGAGAGAGAGAGAGAGAGAGAGAGAGAGAGAGAAAATGAATAAAGGAGAGGGGAAAGTTTGAGGGAGAGGAGAGAGGAAACACACAAGCATGAGGAGCCAGGGACAAGATATAATTCACCAAGAATACACCCACAGTGAGCTAGTTTCTCCAGCCATGCCCCACCTGGCTATAGTTGACACCTAGTCTATTCAAATCATTAATCTATCATGTGGATTAATCTACTGATGAAATTGGAAACTCTCATAATCACTTCTGACATTTTTGCATTGTCTAACACATGAATATTTGGGGGGACACTGCTAGATCTAAACCATAACAAGCCAACTGTAGGTAAAAAATGTGGCATGCATATATATTTGTAGTAAGAATATATTCTTCTAGATATTTAACTGTAAATTACCTGTACTAAAAGGACACAATAAAGAAATTCATGAGATCAGGGAATCATGTCTGTCTCATCCAACATTGCATTTCAGTGCTCTATAAATATTCATTGAATTAATGAATAATCCATTCCTCTGGATCATTCATTTTCATTTTAGCCATGGGCCTCAATCTCCTTTCCCTGCTGCAGTTAATACATTTAAGGCTTGGGTTGTGGCTTAGTGGTAGAGCACTTGCCTAGCATGAGGCACTGGGTTCTATCCCCAGCACCACATAAAAAAAGCTAAATAAACAAAGTAAAGGTATTGTGTCTATCTACAACTAAAAGTATTTTTAGGAAAATACATTTAAATTTAATTATTTCTCTTCTCTTTGCTCAATTATAAATCTAGAACTAATGAAGAGATACATACTCTGAAAGCTACCAACAAGAATTCAAGAGAGAGAATTCTATCATTAATCAGCAAGGTTGATATTAGAAGTCATTTAGATAAATATAAATGTATATTTTAGTGTGGCATCAAAGAGTCAGTTACTGTTTTGAAAGAATGAATCTCTTCACACAGTGGTACTTTTTTCTTATCTATTCATGTTTATATCACTTGGTTCATTTTATACATCAGGTAATCTAAAGACTTTCTGGGGCAGTTTTTCAAAAGAGGTTTAAAAGAAACTTCTAGTCATAGAAAATTGTAGCCTCTTGCCCTGATTGTCAGGTCATCATTTTTACTTATTTATGCAAATCAGTGATCATGTACTTTCATATATTATGAACATAATAATGACTCTGCCTGTAGAGTTAATATTTTGCATGTGTATATTTCATCTGCTTTGAAAGGACTTTCCAAATGTTTCATTTAGTTTATTGGTACAGTTGATTGAATGTGATGGTAAACATATACTACTCTTTGTCTTCCAGTGAACTGTTTCAGTATCCTTGGTTATAGATTACTGACAGAATATTATGATTACAGTAGAGTTGCAAATGTCCAAGTCCTAAATAATAGCTATAGGTAACCCCATGGGGGAAGATTCCTAATAATTTTCTAAGTTTTCTGTGTCAGTGGCAGGTTTCATGCATATACTCAGCTATTAAAGCATTAGAGTTTCTTTCATTTACTAATCATTAACAACTTTAGTTCTGATTGCCCATGGAGTTGCAAGCTGTTAAAATGATCGTTTGCCTCTTACTAATTTTGAAATCCAAAGCTGTTTCTTCCTTTGATGCAGTGCAGGTCATTATCAAGAACACATCATAACTCAAGAGCATACATTTGTAAAATAAATGGGGGTAAAGGAAGGGTAATACTTTTAAATACTGAAAGTTCAGGTTTTAAAGAATTCAACACAGAGGGGTTTGTTTGTTTTCAATAGAAAGAATGTTTTTATAATTTAATATTTATAAATGATTTGTAAATAGTGCAAAGAGGCAAGAAACTATAAGTTCTGTTTCATTGCTAAAAATTTAGTTGAAATTCAACCAGAATTAAATAATGTAGAATTATCATGTTAATAGAATATTTAAAAACTTAGAGAAAAAATCATTTATACTGAACCTTTTAAAAACCCTGAACTTATAGTGCCCTATGTATAGTAAATGCTCAATAAATATTTGTTAAATTCATTAAAAGTATGTTAAGATTAACTGATGGCATGATAAAATGAAAAGTTATCTTAATCATTCATTCATTCTCCATTTAAAGATATTTATCATGTATTTCAAATTTAGTTCATGGGGGAAATAGAAAACTGATGAAATTTTTTTTTGAAAATTGGCTCTTCTCTAATGTTAATGGGTATATTTCTACAACATTGGTCTGAAGGACTCCTTACTGGGCCAAGAGGCTCCTATGGACTAGGACCGTGCATGATGCCTAGAAAACATCTCAGAAGCATATAATACCAGTTGCTAAGCCTCATTCTCAAAGATTTTATTAGGTATGTCTTGAGTGAGCCTCAATATTTGAATTTTTGTATTTGAATTTTTTAGGTATTTTACATATTTAATTTATAGGTATAGGTATTTGTTTAGCCTATTGTTAATGTGGTTGTTTTTGACTCCTTGTTAAACTCCCTTCTCTTCTGGGAAGACCCAAACCTCTGAGATGACGGTAGGAGATAGAATGTTTTTCTTAAATATGGAATCAGGCAGATGAACATCCAGCCCCTTGCTGCCCAATGTTTCTGGTTTCTGGGGATTTCTTGCAAGCACTAATCCAGTGTCAAGCAGTAAACTTTGAATGTGCCACTGTGTGATTCATTACTTAACAAAGAGGAAAAGCAAAAGTTAACATTACCTAGAAGCTCTTCCATACTTTCAGGCTCACACTAATGCACCCCCCCCCACCCCCCCGCCCTTGCTGGTGCCATTCTTCATAGAGCTCTTTGAACTCTGTCCCTGGAGTCTAGCATGAGTCACAATATAAGTTTCCGGTTTACAGCACTTCCACCAAGGAAATACCCATACAGTATTATCTGTGCCTGTCTTTCAATCTAATATTCATCTTTCTATCCTTATTCTTATGGTTATAATAAAAGCACTCATTTCCCAGCTCTGACTGTATTTTCTCTGTGTTTCCCTTCATCCCCACTATGTAAGAGCTTTTCTAAAGTACCGACCTGTACATTTTCTCCTGGATTTGTCAATTTATCTCCTTCTTTCCTTGTAAGCTGGCCTTGATGCATTTGCCATCTCCCACTTAATATAGTAGACCTCTAATTAGTGCTTCCCACTCAATCTTATTAAACATCATCATACATCAATTGTGATTCATTGTGATTTTGACTGCATATTAAAAATACAGTATTTCCTACTCATAGACACTTACACTGTGTTTGATACAATGATAATGCTGTCTTCTTAAAGAAGAAGGTAATTTTGCTTGTAGGTTATAGGCTTGCTAAGCACTGTGTGTAGGTAGATTGTGGCATAGCATCTGTCCTCAGAAAACTTATTCTAAGAGGAGTATATGACATTTTTTCCCCACTTGTCCTTGGTTTCATGTCTTTAATACTAGTTGCTATATATGGCAAAGGAACATTATAAAGCACAGCTGGGCAGAGTATCATGATTACTTTATAAACTCACATCTAAACTTAGTAAGTTAAAGTCTATAGGAAATATTTTTTTTTTTCCTCTTCTCCGGCGTAAATGATTCAGATTCCTTTAACTACTTTGGTTAAACTCTGTGAATTCCAAACTCCACTAACTTAAATTAAGAAACATAAACAGTTTTCAGATATATTGTTAGTGATATAAAATTTCATAGTTGAAAAAAAAAGAGCTAAAATCAAATTAAAAAATAAATGAGAATAAGAAACTTCCCTAAATGAAATAAGGATATAATCATTCAAGTCTGCTAGAACAGAATGATTAAGTAACTGCTCCCCTACACAAGTACACAAAGTACTTGCCTCACAAAGGGTTAGGGTTAGGGTTAGTGTTAAGAAGAAAAAATGCAGAAAAAACATTAGATTTTTCATAAATGACACTTCTAACACATCTTCCATTGTCTTTGGTATGGTCCTGAATGGGAAAAAAAAAACAACAAAACTTTCCAGAAGATTTTTCTATTCAATAAAAGAGTAGGTTTAAATGTCTGGCATAACTTCTTTATGTAAATTTAAAAAAATACACAGTGAATCTCACCATTATGTATATCCACAAGAAATTACTTAAAAGAAATAACTATGGGTAAAATGACAGAAATATCAATAGAGGAAAGGGAGCAAATGGTGGGGAGAGAGAAAGGGAAGGAGAGGTACTGCATTCCTAAGTTAGAACAAGATATATTCCATGCTTGTGGAATTATGTCAAAATGGATTTTACTGTCATGTATAACTAAAAGAACCAATAAATAAAAGAGTATATTTTTTATATATTTATATTAGAAAGTACCAACTAATATTTTGTTGTTGAGGAGGTCATCACTAAAGTTATAACCATAGAATGAGATGAGTTGTACCATTTTCACCTGGCTCATCCTTTGACTTATCTTTGCTTTCCATAGTTGTTTGTCAGCTACTGTAACATAAAAAATAAATGTCAATATCACTATGAGAAACTTTGAAATTTTCATGAAAGTTTCATTTTTCTAAGTTATAATTGATAACATGCAAGTCTGAATCATTTCCTAAGTAGCCTGAGCATTATTTGTGCGATGTTTCACCAGATCCATTCATTTCATACCTGTTGTCAGAGTACAGACATCTCTAAGTATATAGTAATCACAAGTTAGGGGCACTGATATTTACAATAACTTCACACTATTGATGTAGTTGAATTTTGGTTTAAACAAGGGTTAAGTAGGTGGTGAGAATATCTAGTTCTTATGTTTATAAACACAGTTGAAAATAGCAATAAAGGAAGTACAAACATGATAATGGGAATGAAGCTATTTCTAGGTGATAAGTTTATTGTAGATTATTTAAAAATTCTTTTCTCTCATTTCTAAAATGAAGAAAAATACTTACAATCTGAGAAAAGAAGAAATTAGAGCTGCCGCTTACTTATTTTATGTACACTTGTCCTAGAAGACTTGCCTGAGATGTTTCATATATGATTTTTCTCTTCTAAAAAGTTTTTTTTCTTTTTCTGCTTGCTGCTGATGTACATTTTTTTCTATTTTAGCAATATGAAAAGTACATAAGGTCATATAAATAAGATCTAAAGATAAATACACTGCTGTAGCTGACTTTTTTCTTCTTTTATTTTGGTAAACTAGGTTTGTAGATGTATTATTGCATGTATTTTGCTGCAAAAGGATGCACATAGTCTTTGTATTTGCAAATGTGGATAAGAGTCTAGAGAAATGAATGTGTTGAGATGCATATGAGATTTTAGGAAATATGAAAACAATATGATGAGATTTATAGACTGATTATATTTATAAATACTTATAACTTGAAAGCCACTCATCAACATTTTTTAGGTCCCAGTAGGCTCCTAGATCTTAGTTCAAATTCAAGTTCCAGTGTATTAAAAATGTTTCTAACTTGATCCATTGGCCTCTAAAAGTTTTCAAAATATGTACTAATACCAGAAGCCTGGACATCTGCTGCTGCCATCCATAGAAATACCTCATAATTCTTTCATTCTTATGTAAATTTCTGGATTTTCAAACATGGTTCCTTTTCCTGTTATTCTTTCCCCTTTGTTCTTTTCACTATTGGGGAAAAAATGCCTACATCCTAACTTTATGAAATTGTTAAGGGAAAAAAAATCCTACAACTATCATGAGACATTAAAGAAGACAAATTACAACTGAATGCCTTGGAGTTCGGGATAGTACAAAAAAGTAAGGAATAATTTTTTTTTTTCCATCTAATATTTTTAGGTACAAGCCTATGCAGAAAGTGGATGGGGTTGCAGATGGTTTCACAGGAAGTGGTCAACAGACAGGCACATCTGTTGAGCAAACTGTAATTGCCCAAAGTCAACATCATCAACAGTTTTTAGGTATGTTAAGGTGTACTGCCTATTAGTTGCTCTTGGGATTTTGAAGAGAACAATAAGTCTTTTCTCACAGTACAATGTCCGTTACAGATGTTAATTACATAGAAAGATTGTTTTGGTGTTGAAACTATGTACATCATATAGTTCTAGTTCATCTCTACTTTCCCACTTGAACTTTATTTTTAAAAGTCTTGAGCAAAGTAGGACTTTGAAATGCATAATCCATTAAAGGCTATAAAAGTATTTTCCAGAATTTATATTAATTGTCTTATGTTATTAAAATTATGCTTTGTTTACTTGCAGTAGTTATTTCAAGGACCAAAAAGAATTCTCTTTTTCTGTGTACAAAGTTGTATTTGCAGACAGTATTAGATTAGAAGAAAATTGTATTAAACTTTAAAAAAGTAATTTATTCTTTTACATTGATCCTAGTACTTTCTATTTTTGTAATTTTTAGATAGTATCTATGTTTCTTGTTATTGAAAGAATTAGGAAGTAGAACTACAACATTTTACATATTACTGCCATAGCCTAAGAGCAAAAGTAGCAGTTAAATTTAATGCAGAATTCTTCTGGAAATGAGCATGCATAGTGTTCATACAACATATCAACTTGCATAGATGCAGTCAGAGAGTGTGTGTGCCTATGTGTGTGTATATATGTATCCATATGCACTTTCCAACAAAGACAACTGGAAGAGATTCTCAAATTGGAATAATTACTGAAGTTGGAAATATGGCAGTATTTCCCAAATTAAAGTCCTCAGATATAGTCTTGTGGACCCTTGAGCTTTCAATTAATTTCAAATAATGTCAAAAAATAATGAAATCATGTCCTGAATTTTGCCTAAAAGCTAAAACTAAATACAGTTCTGCAGTTTTACTTGCCACATTTATATTTGAGTTTATGATAAAGCAAGCACCAAAGTGTATTTACGATAATTGTCCAGAGCTAATGAAAAAAAAAAACACAAAAAGAACAGAAAGAGACTATGTAAATTATGCCTTACTCTCAACTGAAGGCTAAATCATGCCCCTATTCTCTTTGTGGAGGCAAGTTTCACAGTCATTTGAATGCAGAAGAATAATGGGCGAAGTACCAATCATGTAATATATGTTGGAATAGGCCTATCAAATGCAAAAAGTCCTGTACTACAACAGCCGATCCCATGTTGATGTTACAAGAGGTAATTTAGTTATAGGACAATAGTATCATCCATTACATCAAATTAATGTTGTTAAATTTAACTTTATTTTTATGGTTTTCTTTGTATTTCATAACTCTCTTGGCTTCTGATTATATTATCTGAACATAATAAATTTAAGGCTACGTTTATTTTTGTGCAGTTAAGTAGCATGATAATGAAAATAACTAAATTTGGTACCAGCAAGCTTGAGATATTTTCTTTTAATAGAGGCCTGGGCTGTAGGATTTCTGATATAACTGGAGTGAAAATTTGATTTCTAAAAATTCCTAAGTGTGTACCCTCTATTCTTATATTTTGTGCTGATCATGTTGTTAAGTTTTGCTTGCAAAATATTAATTTGAAAAGTCCTTGTTCTTTGGCCCTCTGACCTAATTTTTTTTTTCTTTTTAGTCTTCTGAAATTTTTCCTCATTAATCTGTAATTGACACTATCCACAGTAGCTTTTTTCTGTTATGTTGTCATGGTAACAGATGCATCTCGAGCACTTCCAGAGTTTGGAGAAGTTGAAATCTCTTCTCTGCCAGATGGTACTACCTTTGAGGATATCAAGTCACTGCAGAGTCTTTATCGAGAGCACTGTGAGGTAAGTCTTTTCAAACGTGGTATGAACATGCGCTAAGTTTTGCCAGAAACTTTGTTAAAGCAAAATAATCAAGCTTTTTCCTAGAGTACACATGAAGTTAGTACTAATTCTTTTGAGCATTTCTTTGAGCACTAATAAATTCATTTTTCTTCTTTCTTGTCTCAGAGTGGAGAGGTGAGGAATGCAGGAAAGTGAGAGTACATTTTATTCTCCATTTCTTAAGCCTATCCTAATCTGAATCCTTTGATGCAGCAATTCCACTTCTAGGTATTTATCCTACAAAAATACTTACATATGGGTGACAAGACAAGTGTACAGGGAATTTGTTGCATTATTCTTTTTAATTTAAAAGGTTGGCTATATCTAATAGGGAACTAGATAAAAATCTGGTACTGTACAGCCAGAGAACAGACAACTCTAAATATACTAAAATGGAACAAGTGCCAGGATTTAATGTTAAAGGAAAAATCATAGTGTAAAACTATATGTAGCATATTTTCTTTTAAGTTCTTTCTCCAGAAAGACAAGAGAATGTTAATAGTGATTGTCTTTATAAAGGAAACCAAGTGACTGGGAATCAGAAGACTGATTTTTTTAGTGTGTCCTTTATCCTTTTGAATTTGACACCATGGTGTATTTCTATTAAAAATGATTTCTAGAAATGTTCAATAAAGCACTTCAGGTTTTCCTTCGAGGGAGCATGAGGCTCTAATTTTGTTTCATTTTTTGTGGCCAATTAAGTTTCTCTTGGTGTTTTTGATCCCTGTTCCTATTGTCCTTCCCACATGATGTAGTCTAGAAGGTGAGCTCTCTCCATGCCAGCATATTAATAAATCTGCAGCTCACCTGGTAGGGAAGGCATCATGGATTACAGAGTTTTCTTAAGTGCTTCTTCTTTTGAAAGAGGATTCTATTTAGAATTTAAATAGCTGTATTCCAAGGATATTTGTTATTTGCTTAAAAGTTGAAGATTATCCATTGAATATCTGGGATAGTCCTCCTGACTGCTGACAATGCAATATGCAGTAAGAAGTTTCAGCTTATAACACTCACAGATTTTTTTTCCCACTCCAGAAATAAGAATTGCTTGGGTGAATCGAAGTATTCGTCAAGGATGCTAAGTTATTGACAACCAGGGTGAATTCTCTCCTTATTAGCAGAGTATGTGCCAGAAATGTTCTTCAGTATTCCCTACCAGTTCCCAACATTTCTTTGCATGATGAAAGCTACTTAGTGTCATTTACCTTTGACTGTTGTGCTTTCGCCAAGATGAGAAAATTTCTGGATTATCCTTATATACATGGGGAAAAATTCTTTCTACAGCTGTCATCAAATTCAATGAAAGTTTGTGTACAATTTTTTCTAAACAAGTTTTTGTTTCTCTGTGCTCAAATGAACCCTGCTTTAAGCAACCAGGCTGTAAAAATATAGTTTGAATTTTTAAAAAAAGTTTCTCATATTTATTCAGAATGTAAGTTTGAGCATAAATATACAGTAAGATTATTTACTTCCTAAAGAATTGCAGTATGATTATTCTAAGTAAGAGACTCCTCCAATAAGGTGAAAATATGTTTTGGATTATAAAGCTTTCATGAACATACCAATTGTCAGGAATAAATGTACTCTGCATGAAGAGATAGGACATGTATAATAATTAATCTGTGTGGGAAATGATGGCCCATAAAATAATCCCTATTCATTTCAAAGTCACAAGTGTCTGTGCCACTTTTCATAGGGTGGGTGGTGTACATAGAAAAGAAATACTCTAATTATTTTTCCTCTCAGACTTTTACATTTTTGAAATACAGCTCCCTAAATCTCATGTCCAATCCTGTAAATAATCCTTTGCCCTAAGGCAGTGGAATATGAATTATTTTAATTTATATCTTAAAGTGGGTGGACAAATAATAAAATGTTTTATTCATTTGTAAAACTGCCTCAAATGAGGTTGATGTTGATGTCCTTTTCAAAAGAGTTATTTGAGATTATTTAATTCAAGGATATATTGAATACAAGATGCATTGAACCCCTTTATTTTGCCTTACTTTATTGCACATTTCCTACAGTTTGTATTTTTAAAGAAAGACTAATAATCCTACTTTGCTTATTATTTGGAATTCTCATAATTTGTTTATCAAAGATTTCATAAATGTCACTAGTTTTGTTATATAAGGAGCAAGTACAATTTTCTACACAATTTTCTCCAGCTATATGTTTTTCTTTTAACATATACATAGATAGTGTTCTTACAACAGTCTCATAGTAGAGGTATGTAAAATATAATAGCTGCTTCACACTTAGAGATATCTCTTGGTATGCCTAAACTGCATTTTTGGAAAGCAACTATAATAATTTGCTTTTGGAGAAAGTTTTTATTTTTGTTTGGGCTAAGGGACATCTGTATGTCCTTTATTTTTAGGGCTTGTTTTAATTTTTACTAACTTTTTTTTTTTTTTTTTTTTTTGAGATGTGGTCTTGCTATTTCTCAGAATGGTCTTGAACTTGCAATTCTCCTTTCTCAGCCTGCTTAGTAATTGGGAATACAGACAAATGCTACCACTCCCTGCTCAAAGCTCAGTTTTATATTTTTGAATGTTGCTGAGGAATGTATTGACTTCATTTTCACTGTCCAACTAACTACTTGCAGCATTCCCTACTCATTCCCAAAAGAGTAACTCTAAACAGATTTTTTTTTTTTAATATTTGAGTTAGTCTTAGGTTTTTAAGTCAGCTATTCTGTGTATCATGTATAGGGCTATCTCTACATAAATAGCACAATTCTATAATTATTAAATTATAGAATATAAATTATTGTTCTTTTTGCCCAAAATATTCAGACAGACTCTACTTGGCCCATTTTCTCTGCCTTCCGTGAATTTTGAAGATCTTGATGGGGCTCTTTTACGTATTCTGGTTCTCAATTTTTGATGACTCCACATTATACATGCATATAAGTTACCTCTGTCTTTAAAGGCTCAAAATATTCACAGAATCGTGTGTCTTTTCATAAATAAGTGTCCTTTTGGCTTCATATCTGACAACTAATTTATAAATTAATTGTAATGGTAGAGTGAGATTAAATCTGGTCATCATCAAAGTTAATAGAAAAAGTAATATATTTTAGCATCATTTAATAAAAAGCACGAAGAAAATAAAGAAAAGGAAAATTCCTTGATGCATCTGGAAAATGGTTCTAAAAACTAAAATTAAGGAGAAAATGAAGGTGAGGACCCTGGGGATAAAATGGGGTTAGTCTTAAAGCTGCTCTCTACAAGGAAGTGTGCAGAGATGGGTTAGATTCTTTGATGTTAAAGGGAAAGCATTGTGTGACCAAAGGAGGGTGCTTCTTGTATCCTTTTCTACCCAGTTAGGTGCCATCCTCTGAAGGCCTGATGACTGTATACTTTGTTAAAGCTTCTCTCGGGCTAGGAACATCCTGGTCAGTGGCCTTAGAAGGGTTAATTCAACCCTAACTCCATTTTCCATAGAGAAGCACCTCTGCACTCTTGTGCCCCATTTGCCCAAAGAGGACTAATGTGAATTGATCACTTGCTATACTGTTCCTGGTCTGAGAATAGATAGAGGCAGAAGGAAGCAGCAGGTAAGGGAACAAAAGAAAAATAAGGAAGAAAATGGAGAAAAGAAAAACAAGCATAAAAATGGAGAAGAAAAGAAAGGTGAAAGCGAGGCTAGGATATGATGCCATTATAGAAGGAATACAAGTTATCCTGCTTAATTTTACAAGAGTTATTTTTTCCTTTTATTTTCTAGTTAATCACTTTGTTTCCTTTACTTCCATTGGTAAAATTTAGTTCACTTTCACTATTTGTTAACTTATGAACCCAATGAGATATTTACCATATAAAGTCTCATTAGGCTCTTTCACCCACCCGGTAAGTAATACTGTGAGGTAATACTGATACCATTTTGTTTTATAGGCAATATTGGATGTTGTTGTGAATCTTCAATTTAGCTTGATAGAAAAATTGTGGCAAACATTCTGGCGCTATTCTCCCTCTACTCCAACTGATGGCACTACTATTACCGAATCAAGGTCAGAATCAATATGCTTTTCCAATTCATTTTCATGACTGAGTAGGTGTTACAGCTAATGAATTAGAGATATGTATACCAGTTGTGAACCTTACTGATAAAATAAAGTGAATAGATTAATGTTTTGGCCATCCTAGAAATAAACCACAAACTGCTCTCTTGAGGTTTCAGTGTGTGTGTATATATATATATATATTTATACACACACACATATAGCTCCCATTTTTATTGATATGGGGACTATAGTAGAGCTATTTCATCCTCATGAAATTGCTATCATATCTGCCTTTCAGACCATCAGAAAATTTTAATGTGTATAGGCAGCTCTGGGGGAATATTTTTATATATATATATATATAAATATAAATCCAGCCATATGGCACCAGTACAGTGGTGGTATAGTTCTAACCTCAGTAATATTTGATAAACTATTTTTAAAGTCCATTTTCTTTTTTATCCTCATTTGCCATCTATTCATTTGCTACATTTATTCACACCAGCAATCTGAGTGAAATAGAAAGTCGACTACCGAAAGCAAAGCTGATAACTCTGTGCAAACATGAGTCTATTCTGAAATGGATGTGTAACTGTGACCATGGGATGTACCAGGCTTTGGTGGAGATTCTCATCCCCGACGTCCTTAGACCTATTCCTAGTAAGTTAAATGCAGACAACTACGGATGCTTTTGTTCTGATACATTCCACCCAGGAAGTTTGGGGAAGTGACATTGCAATCTGGAATGATCCTAATTTTTATTTAAATTTGTCAAATAGAAAACATGCAACAGAGAATATTGCATGAAAGCAGCCTAGAGCAAAACTGTAGTAAAAGGGGAAAATGATCTGTTTTCCAATCTTTAACTTTATTTTTGATTAAAAAAGCCAACCTAGAGATGTGCCAGCCCCTATAAACTAATTGTAAGAACACTCCCATTTCAGGCGACCATGAAAAATTATTTTACTCAAGGACAAGTTCCCCTTCATATAGCAAAAAATTTCCAAAATCTGTAATTGCAGATCAGTCCCTTCTATAGTTACCTTTGATGTGAAATGAATTTATCTTGGTCTTCAGTGAAGTTTAATTTCTTTAAAAAAGCATTTTCTTTGTCACCTACATCATGTTAAGAACTATAGACTTGGTTCCTATTAACAATAATGGTTAACTGGTATTTTAAGAGAAAAATCTATGTAACTACACAAGCATTGTATTTCCACTATAAAGCAAGTAGTAATTACATAGATAGCTTAGATTACCTTTTTAAATGATGGTGCTTTTTAAACTGCCTTGTTACAAACAAAGCTATTTTCTCCAATGATTAGTAAAAATGCTATTACAGATACTGATAGAAGCAGTTGAAACTATTTTTTGCCTGCATCAGTATAAGCATATAATGGTGATCCTTTACTTTTAAAGAAATGGTACGGTTTCCACTATTCCCTGACATTAATAAAGTAAAAGCATTCTTTTGGCTTGTGAAATTGGCGATTAAGTATGCACTTCAAGTACACTGTTCACAGATGATTTTTGTTAATTTTTTTAAGAAAGCATATAAATGTAGTAGAAGAAAAGGGAAAGATGTTATATGTTTATACTTCTCCCCCTAAATATGACAGACAACAAAAAGAGGTATGAATTCCCCACCACCTTAAAGTAGATGCTTAGATATATTTACATATAATATCAATGAACACCCTTATAAATTTATGAAGTAATAAGTGAAAACAAAAGAAATCCACTGACATCGTCCCCAATTTTTATAAATTGCCAATGTGTTTCTTATTATCTGCACCAAGCTTCCTGACTAAAGAGTGATGAAAAGTGATATTGTCATGAAAAAATTTCACTATGTAAATTCTTTACTGGTTTATGCTCCAGAATCTGATTCCCTTGTTTCTCTCCTGCTCCCTGTGCTCTGGGTGATTATCTCTAGAGATGTTTAAGAGAAGCTGCATAGGGTAGCGCATTAGCCTATAATATCTTACTGCTAATATACACTTTTCCTCATGAAATACAAGAAGACATGGTAGTGAGTGCTTTCTTTTTTGAGGCAAATCAACATCAATATTCATTAAATTGTTTTGAAATATTTTGTTTCTGTACTAGCATCATAAGACTTTGTGACCTTAACAGTGCTCTAATTTAAGTCATGTATCAATTTTAGTTGACTTTTTTAAGTCTTAGAATTTTAAGTACACAATACAATTGTCCTTTGTCTTGCAAATTTTCATTTGAAAAACAGTTTATTCTGTATTTGGTCTCTACACTTAGCAGAAAACTGAATAACTTCTCTGAAATTATGAAATGTATTTCATGTACCATCCTACCAAATTTAATTCCCGTTCTGCAATGAGGCTTAACAAAATTAAACTTCAAACACAATTTAAATATCTGTCTTCTAATTGTATGAATTTGAATACTAACCTTGAGTAGGTTGAGACAAGTTAGTTTTGGAATAAATTTTAAATTTCAAGCCATATATTCATTTGTAAGTCTTGAAAAGTTGTTGGAATCAGTCTATACAATTTTGATCTTACGTGAATCCCTATACAGCAAGCAAACTTAATTTTATATTTAAAAAATTGTATTTTCCTGGCTACTAGTACTTCACTCTACCATTTTCTGTCCAGATGGGATTTCTTTTTTTAACCCAAAAAATAAAAAGTCTGCATATCACACTAATTTAAAGTCAGCTTGAAGCTACTGTATTCTAAAATACATTTATCTGAAAATGAAAAAAATAAGTATAAAATATTGTATAAGAACTCAACTGGCCATACTTAAATGTGCTATTATGAATATAATTAAAGGCGACCTAGAATGTCATTTAGTACAAAAACAGTAAAACCTTAAAATTATTTAAAATACATGGGCTGGGGTTGTGTCTCAGAGGTAGAGAGCTCACCTGGTATGCATGATGCACTGGGTTTGATCCTCAGTATCACATAAAAATAAAATAAAGGTATTGTGTTCACCTACAACTAAAAAATAAAATTTAAAAACTTATTTAAAATACAGAGTACATATTTTTATTTTATTATCTTCTTCACATAAAGTTTGTATAGATAAAATAAGGCCCATATAAATTTTTTAAAATAATATATAGAGAGTCTCATATTTTTAGATTAAATAAATATTAAATATTAATAGTAGGAAACATGGAAAATGCAAATTGCCAAATTGAATCATGAACAAAATTTTACTGAGTTTCAAAAGGTTGTTAAGGTTTTTTCACTCTCTTTCATTTCCATTCATGCCTGCACTCCATGGTTCTAGTACATAGCACAACAGAAAGATATTTTTCTTTCTTTTTTCTTTTTTTGGCTAATGTGGGAAACTTTTGAGATTTCAAAAGATCAGTTCTCAAGAAATTTCTGATTCAGAGTTTCCAATTCTCATGGTTAAAAGTCCACACTTCTTGAGTGTTTTCCTAATCAAAATTTAGGTCATTTCAGTCTCTTCTGTCATTTGACCATTAAATAGATCTTTTTAAAATACTTAGTTGTTTTTTTTTATTGGAATAGAAAACTTTATATCCTTTGCAAATAATTTAAGTGAGTCAAAATATTTTTAAAATCTATTTTTACAAAGGTAATAGAGCACAGAAAGAAAAATCAAATAATTTAATCCTATCATTGATGTTATATTCTTGGGAGCAGTTGGCCAAAAATGTAACTTCTTAATTTCTAATAGTAGACTATAATATTTTTATATCTACCATATAGTAGGAAACATGCAGAAATTAATTTTATGTTCTGAGTTCTTGAAGCATTTATTCATTAAATATCTAAAACTGCTCCCCATAGTGTGGAGCTAAGGGCACAGAGGAGGTAAAAGTACTACTGGCTGAATGACTTGTTGAGCAATTTCAGTAAGCACATTCCTTTTTATAAAATAGTCAGTTATCAGTGATGAATGAAGAAGCTTCTGATCATTTTATTACCACCATAAAAGTTTCTGTCACTTAGACCTATCCCAATTTCAGGTTTTAACAAATATTTGAAAAATATTGAATGAACTTATTGGTTTAGGTGACAGTTTTATCACACTGAGGTCTACTTACCAAATGAAGTAGAAAATAGTTATCCAAAAATTTTGAGTCAATTTTAATTTTTACCTTACTTTTCAACAAGTGAAAGATAAATACTATTATTCATAGATTCTAGTGTAAATAGATGTATAGAAAAAAAGAGAAAAAGAAAAAGGTGTGCACTTTGTTTCTTTTTAACTAAAGAAATGAAAATAGATTAAGAACTCAAAAATAATTAAAATGAAGAATTTATAAAGAAAATAGCCTTTGAGTACAAAACTAGTAATGAAAAAAGTGTTTTATCTAAGAGAGAAAATACCATAAATATATTCACAACTGGTATATGTTGCTGTAAGCAAAAACGTTTGAATGCTTTCATTTCCCAAAAAAGTATCTTAAGTATTGGGAACAAAATAGCTTAAAAGAAATTAAATAGCCCAAAATATAATTCTTGGATACTGTGAGAATTTCACAATAAGGTTAAAATTTCCTCAATGAGGACAATATAAATTCTATTTTATGTTATATTAGATATTATATACTTGTGTTTTCCCTTATTCCAGCATAAAGACTAACAGTCTTCGGTATCTTTTTCATTTTGCCTTTATTTTCATTTAGGTGCCTTGACCCAAGCCATTCGAAATTTTGCAAAAAGCCTTGAAGGTTGGCTTTCCAATGCCATGAACAATATTCCACAGAGAATGATACAAACCAAGGTACACTTTGTATCTGCTTTTTCTTTTGTCTTTAGAGAAAGTTCTCTTTAAGTGAAGAGTTATAATTCATTTGGTATATATCAGGAATATATAATATTAAACATAGCTTAAGATATGAATATTCTAGTCTAAAGATATTTTACTAGAGATATTTCACACTGCTTGCATTATGAATTTTCATCTCCAGGTAATCTTCTACTGGTCCTATTAGTTTAGGTTAACCTGTAAATATATCACCATATAAAGACTGGACTGATTCTGTACTTTATTTTAGATACCATAAATCCCATTTGCAGCTTTTAGTCCATTGTTATATTCATTATCAGATTTCAATAATATATCTAGTCTTTCAGTTTAGAGACAAAGTTGATAGGCTGAAGTTCGTATAACAGACACGTCTTTTGGGGAACAGAGGTAGTTTCTAGTTCTTTCTACTTTGGTTTAAGGTTTTCAATAAAGCTTTCTATCTCTCTCAGGCCTGGTAGCACACACCTATAATCCCAGCAGCTTGGGAGGCTGAGGCAGGAGGATTACAACTTCAAAGCCAGCCTTAATGATTTAGCGAGGCCCTGAGCAACTATGGAGACCTGTCTCTAGAGAAAATACATTTACAAAAGGCTGGAGATGTGACTCAGTGGGAAAACACCCCTGAATTCAATCTCCATTGTCAAAAATAAAAAATAAAAAAGCTTTCCATCTAGAAGGCAACATTTTATTTATGTGTCCACTAATATTTCATTTATTGCTCTACAGCTATGCTGATCATACAGTAGAGTTAGTTACATTTATTTGTTTACATTTGAATTTTAAATTAAAGTTAAGTGAAATTAAAAACTTAGTTTGATAGTCACACTAACTATATTTCAGGTGCTCAATAACCCCATGTGGCTAGTGGCTACCATATCTGGAGCATTTCCATCATGGCAGAAAATTCTCTTCAAGCCACATGGAAATGAAAGGTGCTATTTGATTATGACAGAAGAATTCTTTCCAACTTGCATAATAAGTCATATATATAACAGTACCTCAAAAGGTGAAAGTACTTCATCCCCCAGTGTCATCAGAATGAATGTAGTAGCAATCTTGCTGCAACACTGTCCATCTCATTAACCTCCAAGGTTGATTTAGATGATTTTCCATGGTGGAAGGTACCCTCTGTCCTTCCACTGTCACTGATAGGCAGTCTTTTTTTAGCTGTGCTCTGTTCTATCAATGAAGATAATTTACCCTGAAGAAGCAGCTTTCCAATGACTCTGTCAGTGGGGATCAAAATGCCTGGGTTTATTGGAGTTTATGGAATTTCTTTGCAACCTTGAGTGAGCTACTTACCCTCTTTAAATCATAATGTGTGTCTAATAAGATAGTTATAACAGTTGAACAAGGTAATATATATGAGTCACTTTAACCCAGTGCCTGACATATAAAATGTACTCAATATAAAATACAAAAACATAAAAAAAGAAGACGACTCTTCTTTGAGTATATTTGGGTACCACTGCAAGTTTCTTACAGTCCTAAAATATCTCACAATCAAGATAGAGCATTCTTTGTCCTGTGAACATCATGTCACTCAGCCAATTGACTTTATAGCTTGTTCCTTATATGTCCATAAACAATGAAATACCATATCTTCCTGTATATTTTAGTTTTTAACATATTTTAAAGGTAATCATTAGATCTACTGTATGTGCAACAAATCTCCATGAAATCATGAGAATTAGTTATCCAGACTGCTTTTTCTTTCTTTTTTTTTTCTGCATTATCTTTGATGTCTTTCAAAATAAACTGATTTATTCAAGTTTCAGCAAGAACAATGGTATATCTATCTAAAGTGGGGAATTATTGAGAATTTAGAAGTTTATTTTCAAACATATGAGAGAAGTTGAGAAAACTAAGGAGGAATGGTTAAGCATTCCAAGATAGCAGTCGTGGAAAGTATTACTAAGGTCTGAGAGAGTAAGAAGTGAGAGCCATGGCATTAGAAAATCCCCTCCTTCCCACAGGACCATAGTAGCCTTAGAAAAGGAAAGCAGGTTTTGTCCAAGCAGGAAGAAAGCAAAGATTGTGGGAATAAATACTCTGACCACTCTTCAATCATCCAGTCTCCTAACAGTGCTTCCAACTGGAAGCTAGAGGGCAAAGGACAAGGTTAATTTAGTCCATGTAGGTCTGCTTCTCTGGGCACAGAGCAGGATGGAGAGGAATGGAAAGCAAATTTTGAGGGGCAAATGGAAATTTCCTGGATAACCCTTTTAAAGAAATTCAAATTCTGAAAGAGTTGTTTTTGCTTGTCTTTGATGAATTTCTTAACTAATAAAAAATTATGAGTTCCCTTATTTTGCCTTAAAAGCATCCAAGTTGTTATAATAAAGGCCATAAGAGTGAATCTGATTGTTAGAATTCTGAAAAGTATTTTTTAATCCAATTTTAAAAATTGGACTCTCTGGTTGAGTTTTCCAAATTAAAAATATATATATATGTTTTTACCTGCCTATTTTTAATTGGCTGTCCAAAAAAAAAAATGTGAAAAAAGAAATGAAAACCAACTTTTTTTCTACTTCCATAGACAAAATCATTTCTTGCTGTGGATGAGTAAGTTACTTGCAAGATTGGTTTAATTAATGCTATGGAAGAGTGTGGGAGTTTGTTTTAGTCTTGACCTCAACATTCTCAAAAGGAAAATAATTCTTGGTTTAAGAGATTTAAATGCTATAATTTACAAGTAAACTCTCTCACCAAATGAATGGGAACTAAGTGTCAAAGGGAAACATTTAATTTTGGCAAGGGAAAAAAGATTTGACGATTGCAGTGGTTTCTTCTTTTACTGAAGGAAAAAAATATTCTCAACTGACTGGGGTTTCTTTACAGGTTGCCGCTGTAAGTGCCTTTGCCCAGACTCTGCGAAGATACACATCACTCAATCACCTGGCCCAGGCAGCTCGTGCAGTACTTCAGAACACTTCTCAAATCAACCAGATGCTCAATGACCTCAACCGTGTCGACTTTGCCAATGTCCAGGTACTCCATTTTCTTACATGACATGTGTTTAAAAGAAAGATACCCAATTTGTTCTTCTAAATTAGGAACATCAATTTTTTTTAAAGCCTCAAGTATACACAAGGAGCAGCTATACATTCATAGTGTCCTGAAAGAGGGGAGTTTTGCCCTTATTTGATTTTATTGCACCTGTGTTTTGTGGGTGTAGTCTGCTAAGATAAATAGTCCTAGAAGGCAGCATAATGTATCAACAGGGTTTGCTGAATACTTAAAGGATAATGAAGGTCATGGTCACTGAAATTAGACAAGAAATTAACATCTTCCATTTATTATCTCTGGGATATTGGGAATGTTATTTAACTACTCGGGGCTTTGTTTTCCCACCTTAACATTTACGTTAGATTGTTTTTTACTTATTTAGTAATTTGCACCATGTCAAGCACAAGGATATTTGTTATTACAGTAATGCACCTTGAAAGAAACTAAAAACAATTCTATTTCAAACTTTACTAAAGATGCCTAGGAAGTATTCTTCACTTGAAAAGAATAACATACAATAAATAGGGCTTCTTTGATAGTTTAAATGAAAAATATTTTAACCTTATGATCAAACCTTAAAAACCGATAGTTTAGGAATATTATTATAGAGTTCTAACAGATATTTTATTTCTGATAAAAAATAATAAAGCTAATTGTTACCATATAAAGATACTACCATTGTTGACATTGATCAAATTATATTGTTATATTGTATGCATATACAAATATGTAACAAAAAATCTCATGAATATGTACAACTAAAATATACCAATAAAAAATAATACCGTTATTGATCTAAAGCATAAGCAACAAAGGAAAAAATTTCATAACTGAATATAATCAATTTAAATAGTTCAAAAAATACCACCAAGAAAGTATAATGACAACCCATATAATGTCAGATAAATTTTGCAAATCATATAGGATTTGTGTAGCATATACAAAATAAAGGATTGATAAAGGATTTGTGTAGAATATTGAAGAACTATTACAACCCAATAATAGAAATTCAACCTGATTAAAAAATGGCAAAAATTCAAGTAGACATTTCTTTAAAGAAAATATACAAATGTCCTCTAATCATAGGAAAAGATGCTTTACATCATTAGCCACCAGGGAAATGCAAGTCAAAAAACATAAGGATGTACCACTTCACACACACTAGAATGAATATAGGAAAAATCCTTAATCAGTTTTGGTAAGGATGTGGAAAAATTAGTGGGATCTCATACATTGCTGATAGAAATGCAAAAAGCTGCATCCACTTTGGAATTTTGGGCATTTCCTCAGAAAGATAAACAGAGTAATTGTGTGACTTAGCAATTCTACCACTTGTGATATACCAAGAGAAATGAAAACATATCCATATGAAAAATTATACAAATTGAGTATGCCTTATCCAAAATGCTTGGAACAAGAACTATTTCAGATTTGAGAGTTTTTCAGAATTTTGAAATATTTGAATAGACTTTACCACTTGAGTGTTCCTAATCCAATAATCTGAAATCTGAAATGCCCCAAAGTCTGAAACTTTCTAAGCATGGAATACTTAATACTTTTCAGATATTAGAACATTTCAGATTTTAGACTTTCAAATTAGAAATAGTCAGCCTGTACTTAGGTGTTCATAACATCATTATTCATATGAGCCATATAGTTCACACGTCCATCAACTGATGAAAACGATAAGCAAATGTTGTATGTCTACATAATGGAATATTATTGGGACATAAAAAGAAAAGAAGCCGTTTTCTACCACAACATAAACTAACCTGAAAAACAGAAGCTGAGTACAAAGGACTACCTGCTTGATTCCATTTCTATAAAAGTCTCTGAATAGGTATATTATAGAGACAGAAAGTAGATTGGTAATTGTTTAGGGCTGGGGGCTTAAGGAGATTGGGAGGCAACAGATACAAGGGAAGTGGGATTTCCTCTGGGTGAAATGAGAAGGTTTTAAAATTGATAGTGGAGTGGGATGCAAAACTATGAATATACTAAAAAAAGACTCATAACTGTATTATTTAAATGGGTAAATTGTATGTTATGTGAATTATTTCTCAACAAAGCTGTTGAAAATACTGTGTTTAACAAAAAAATATTAATGACTACATCTCTACATATGGCCTAGTTTTATCACCTAAAATATGTTAAGAGTACTGTTTGGGCTTGGTCCATTTTTAGGGTACAATAAATTAGTTATGTTCATTGTGACTTTCATGGATTGGGTTCAAATTTTTGGTGTATATAACTTTTTTTCAATCTGTCGATTGATCTCTATATGCAAATATACACATATCCATATACACATGCAAACACATAACCATTATAAGAACAAACCATCTTGGGTTTACAAATCTATTATTTACACATTTCAGTGGATTTACATTAAATGATTTACTGAGAATGAGTACCAGAAATTGCCTTAAAATCTGTATTCTGATGTTTATTTCAAATATGTTTAAAAGTACCTTAAGAAAAGTTAAAGTAGCAAGACAATTTCTAATTTCAGAAAGTAATTTAAGCTCCATAACAGAAAAATATTTCTAATAATAGTTTCTAATAATATCTGAAAATGTTGCTAAATGTTTTATTAGCATCTTTTTCACATATGTAATTGTACATGTCTACAGTCTTATGAAGTATTGATACAAAGGAGTTCTTTCCTGGTTATATATACCAATCTTGAGAACACCTTTGCATATAAATGCTCAATGATATGTCTGCTCTACTACTTATCATCCACCCAGCAACTTGGAGGCTACCCTAACCTTTTTCTTCCTCTGATGTAAATTATCAAGTTTATTTGAGTCCACTATGTCAGTCATCCATGCTGAAACCTATCTATTAAGCCCCTAATCTCCAAAACATTTTCTTTTCTTCAGAGGACTGTGAATATAATGGTGAGCTCTTCATTTCACCCTACATTTTACTTGTCTCAGCTCTCTTCATTTTAATGAGTGGTCTCTTGCTCCAGGAAGCATATTTTATCTTTAACTCTCCTGCTTTTTTCCTTTTCTGTTCTGAGCTTTTCCAGATTTCCCCAGGGTCCCTGCTTCCCATTCCATCATTATCACTATCCCCTATTCATTTGAGATATGTTCCTGTATATTCTAAGATTAACCTTAGTAAGATTGACAAATGTAAGGGTAATGCTCTTGGAATAAGGAGACTTTAATTTGAAATGTAGGAGTCAGTATTATAACATACTAAGAGCTTGAAAGTTTCTTTCAGGATTGGATACCCATAAATCTCTTTCTCTACTTCATTCTCCTCTAATTAAATCATCTTTCCTCATGCATTCAAGATAATTTTTCTATTGCAGTATAATTGGTTTTCTTTCTCCCTTAATTGATAGTATTACAGAGGTATAGTTCTCTGGTTTTTTGAGCATAAATTGTTAGTTTTTCATCTATATTATGTGTTAAATGAATTGGATGTTGTGAACTGATAACCTAACTATTGCATATACTTGCATTTCTATATTTAAAAAGCATTCTGATTTTGAAGTTCCTGACTACTTATCTTTTGGGATATAATTTTTATGTAAGTTAAGAATATCTTTAAGTGTTCATCCTTAGCTTTTTCAACTATAAAATGGAAATGTCTAAATTTCTTTCACAAAAAAATATTTACAGTGTCATCCATTGTTAGCATGTATTCAGTCTAGGGGGTAGTAAAATGAAGCATAGTATAAAAATAGTTTGAAAAGCCAGATGATTGTACTGTGGTTTTATTCTCTAAATTAGGTATTAGGTTATCATCGTCTCTTGGCAAAAACTAATTTCCACATATATAGTGAGTTTGAAATGATATTTTTCCATGGTACCAGTAAGTTCTTTACTCTCCTTTATCAATGCACAAGTCAAAAAAGAACCTCCCCTACAGGGTAAGCATTTCAGTTTGCAAGATGTAAATGTTCTAGAGATCTCTTGCACAACAAAGTACATATATTAATACTACTATGCTGTACACTGAGAAATGATTAAGATGGTAAATGTTATGTGTTTTTATCACAATGAAAAAATGCTTAGACATTCATGAAAAACCATACATAACCTTTCCCTATAACTTTTCTCGATGCATTTAATTATTTCATTGGTAATCTTATGGACTCTTAAATTGATATAAAATTTCTGGAAATCATTTTATACTGTATATTAATATATCAGCCTATTCTTATGTAGATTTGTCATACAGAAATAAGTGAAAAAGTAAGTAAAAATATAGTTACAAGATTGCTAATTCCAGCTTTACATTTAATAGTAAAATTTTGGAGCAAACAAATGTCTACGTATACAGGATTGGTTATATAAAAATTCATTCACTCAACAGTAAGTATAGCTGTATATTTGCCTACATGGAATGACAGTTACATATCATTAAATAGGATATCTTATAATCCTCTTTTATTTTAGTTATTTGCATATGCATATGCATAAATAATATAAAATATACATAAATATGTGTAAGTATTTAGAATAAGTATATTATAAATATAAAATATAAATACATGTGTACATAATATAGCATATGCACATATTATGAAATATTCATAGACACATATTTATATGCAATTAAAGCTTGAAATGTTTATACATCAACATATAGCTATCTTTTGTCTTTTTAGGTATTCTTAATATTTTGCACCTTTTTCCTTATTTATATTTTCAATTTTTCTATAATAGTATTATAGTGTATTCACAATATTTAAAAGTAATATTTAGGAGGTAACATTCAGAAGAACTGATGATTAATTAGAGAAAAGAAAGAATGATAGTACATGATATTATCAGTCAAGACATGGAAAACTCTGTAGTAGGTTTCCGTGGAAAAATAAAATGAATTGAATTTGGGGAAATCTGCATTTGAAATGTCTCTAGGTTGAAATGACCCTTGAATAAGTAAAGTCTATAAGATCAGATGAGATGCTAGAACTAAAAGAATGAGATTAGAGTTTTATTCTGTTGAAATTGTCAAATTGAATGAATTTGTTCTCCAAGAACATAGAATAAAAGCTATCGACACTGTTTTTAGAAAAATACATATTTAATGGAATATTACTCAGCATTAAAAGAGAATAAAATCATGGCATTTGCAAGTAAGTGGATGGAGTTGGAGAATATTATGCTAAGTGAAGTAAGCCAATCCCAAAAAACAAATTCTGAATGTTTTCTCTGATGTGAAGTGCTGATCCATAAAGGGGAGGCAGGAGGAGCATGGGAGAAATGGATGAAGTTTGGATAGGGCAAAGGGGAGGGGGAGGAAGGAGGGAACTTGGGGGTAGGAAAGATGGTGGAATGAGATGGACATCATTACTCTAAGTACATGTATGAAGAAATGAATGGTGTGACTCTACTTTGTGTATAACCAGAGACATGAAAAATTGTGTTCTGTATGTGTAATGTGAATTGAAATGCATTCTGCTGTCATATATTGTTAGATTAAATAAATTAATTAATTTTAAAATATTACATATTTGTAGTGTCTTATGTTTAGAATTAGGACCTTCAGACACCTGTTCAAGAAACTCATCTTGGAAAAGTTATCTGGGCATAATAAACCCACTTTCAAAATACTTGTTAAATTTGTTTTTCTAATTTTATGTTTAGAAAAACAAGCCCACAAAGATTTAAATTAATTGCTTGAGGTCAGTTTAGTTGATTCAGAACTGAGATATTAAAATCTTTTTTTTTTCAATCAGTTAAATAAATATTATTTTACCAAATAATTATATTTTAGCCTTGGGAGAATAGTTCTTTTTAAAAATTTTTAAATAAAACATAGCACTAGAAACATCATAGAACTTAAAGCAAGTACTGAAAAGTAATTGTAAAAGTTCTTATTTTCCTTACTATGGCCAAACATGAAACTTCCTGACCAGAATAAGAAGGAAAATTGCAATATCCAAATTATTTTGGCAGGTAGCATGTCAACATTTTCACAAAAGAGGAGTTGTTGTTTTCAGTTCTGTGGACTAATTTGCATTCATAGTTTTGCTTTGATAACCCTTGAGATTTCTGTTCCCAATCTCCAAATTCCCACAGCATATGCTTCTACCTAGTACCATTCAGTGTTCGCTTTTATTTTAATCATAAGGGACCACTTTTGGACAGTTGAATCTATGTATCCATCTGATTTATTTTAAATCCTCTTATATGAATCATTTTTAAAGTTTTATCTGATGGGGAATGAGAAATTTTGAAGGCAGTATTAAAAGCATAAGATGAAACAACTTGGATACTATAGGTTCATAATTCTACTTTTCTTAAGTAGTCATGTATTCTAATCTCTTACACACAACTAATGTGGAAATACCAAGTTGTACTTTTATTTTTTTTTTCAAATAAAACTTTTAAGTCACATAACTTTTTCCCATACCATAATGAGCAAGAGCAGTATTAATCCATTCATGCTGATAAAAGTTTTTTTTTTAATCTACAAGTTAATTTCCTTCACCTATTTAACTCTTTGAAGCTATTATTGTAATTTCCCACTTGTGTCTGCTCTGTGTACTGACAGTCAATGAAAAGATGCTGAGTTGAAATTTTCCTTTGCTCTCTGTGAACTGTCCCAGGAGCAGGCTTCCTGGGTGTGCCAGTGTGATGACAACATGGTTCAGAGACTAGAAACAGACTTCAAGATGACTCTTCAGCAGCAGAGCACACTGGAGCAGTGGGCTGCATGGCTTGACAATGTAATGATGCAAGCCCTGAAACCCTATGAAGGAAGACCCAGCTTTCCTAAAGCCGCCAGGCAGTTTCTACTGAAATGGTCTTTCTACAGGTATCATCTTAATTTTCCCTAAGTTTTCTTCATAGTGTATGTGTATGTGTGCGTGTGTGTGCGCGCTCACGCACGTGCACACACTTTTCAGACAAAAGAAATGAGTTTAGACTTTATGGGAACTTTCTGTTGTAACTATCTTCAGCCCAATCCATGTATTACAACATCATGATACTGAAGCAGATTTAAGGAAGTTACTTTGGTGTTCTAGGAAAGGAAATCCTAGGACTCAAAGCCCTAGAAGACCTCAGAAGGGATAATCTGAGATTCTATTTTGGGATAGGTTCAGCAATAGTCAGAAAAAATATACAGCCCTTAATGCAACATGTATTAATCTTGAGCATTAAAACTATTATTGTTTTGCTCTCATGTTCAGTGATCCTCAAACTGTGATCCCTATTCCAGTAGCATCAATATCACTTGGAAACATGTTAAAAATGCAAATCTTTAGTCTCTTCTCCAAGCCTAGCTAAATCAGAATCTTTGGAGGTAAGGCCTAACAAACCATGTTTTGAAACCTTCCAGATAATTCTGATGCATGCTCCAGACCAATCAATTAATCAATCAATTACAACTGTTTTCAAACCTGGCTACATATCAGAAATCAGAATTAATATTAAAAAAAAAAACAGAGGGGAACCAAAGAAGGGAGAGAGGATAGGAATAGGAAAGACAGTAGAATTAATCTGGTAAATGTTCTATGTATACATATGAAATTACTTAAATGAACCCCACCAGCATGCCCACCCCACAAAAATGGGGTTTTAAGTAGAGTAAGATATATCCTAGGCTTGTATAATTTTATCAGAATGGATTGTACTGTCATGTATAACTAAGAAGGAATTCCCTTAGAGTAAGATATATCCTAGGCTTGTATAATTTTATCAGAATGGATTGTACTGTCATGTATAACTAAGAAGAACCAATAAAATAAAATTTTAAAAAAATATAGGTGCCTCCTGAGACCTACTAAATCAAAGTCTTGGTGGTCAGGAAGTAGTGATTAGGAGTGGGGATAGTCAGGATTGGGCCTTTTTCTTTTTTCCCTCCAGAATGCTATCTTGGTTGTTCTGATGCACAGCCAGTAATCTGGTAGATAGTAACATAGCTTACTGATAGGATGAATCACTTTTTGACTAAAATAATGTAGATAGAAATTAATGTTTCTGTACAAATAGAAGTACCCCCAAAAGAGAAAGGATTTACTGATTATAGGATGTGTGATAGCAAATCAAATTGAGATGAGCAGCTGACAAAAGCTCTACCAAAGAGTTAAAAACATCATCTTTGACCTGTATTGGTTAACATTTATTCCATATATATGTGGGATGGAATTGACAGATGAAGTTATATTTTACAAGTTAGATAACTTATATTATTAATCCTGGCATTTGTTCTTGTGGTAAGAGTTCATATTTTTACTTCTTTAAATAAAGACAGCCCCCACTGACTTAAGCCTGAAAGCTATACCTACTTAGAGATATGGTTTATCTCTAGTTTAGATCTTGTGCAACTATGAACATATCAGAAAATAGTAACCATAGGACATACCCATGTTTATGACTGTGGGTATACTGTGGTCATTGTCTGAGCATCATTGGTGAGTCCAAAGCTAGAGATAAGGAAGGAAAGCATACAAATAAGTAATAACAATTTAGTAACTAACACCAGTTGTGAACCAGTAAATCCAGACTCTTTTTTAGAACTTGTACCTTGTTTTACCCACCTTTATGAAAATGGAACCCAGAGGTCTTTTAATTTTTGTTACTTGCTTTTTTACATTAAGTGACTTTTCTTTCTCAACTAACTTTATTCTTACTTCTTAAACTGAAGTAAAGGTACAGATTCACTGGATATCTAGTTTGCTTATCCTTAATTCCTAAAAAATATCTTCTAGTGTGTAGCCTAGGGTAAAATGCAGTGAAGGAAAGTCTGAAAGTGTTTTGCTATTGTTTGGTTTTTTGTTTCTGCAATGGAATATATAATGTATATAATTCCATAGTTCTGCTTCATCTCTTTAGCTCACATAGTTTGAGAGTATAATGTCAAGATGTTGCCAGAATCCGTGACCCACTGGTGTGCTTTAGTGAAGGCACTTCTAGGTTAACAAGAAATGTTAGTTTTTCCTCAGTATACAGGGAAGTCTTGGTAAGCATCGTCATTGTGTGCTCAAAGTAAATGCAGCAATAGTAGTGGTCATGGTAGAATTCAATATTCATATTTGGGAACACTTCTTGAGAATATTTCAGGTATTTTCCCCATTTGCTCAAGGGTCAATATTTTATTCAGGTCTTTTCCCCAGAAAATAGTATAAATGGTATATATGTTCCATGAATGATTGATGCAACAACAGCAACACTGATTGGCTCTTCCAAAATGTAAATGATCAAAGCAGAGACCATCCTCTGCATTAGAAAAAGCAAGGAGGTAGTTTTTTTTTTGTTTTTGTTTTTCCATCCTTCTTCTTCCTCCTCCTCCTCCCCCAATTCTCTTCCTCCTCCTCCTCCCCCAATTCTCTTCCTCCTCCTCCTAGCTTTCTATGCTGTTGCTGTCAGGCTTGCTGTTACTCATTCCTATGGGTTTCTCCCCCTATATTTAGCTGATATTATTTTAGAAACACACCCCTGGAGCCTTGGTTTCCACAGAGATCTGTTGCAGGTATCTTGAAAGGAGGAAAAAAATATTTCTTGTTCTCTGTAGATATGCAAACCCCATAGATCATTACTTGCTAGCCTTGTGTCCTCCCTGAGTTGGGTATAATTGGCTTGTTATTATTAGACACTATTATGGTTATTATTTTCATTTCAAAAGGACTTGAAGGCATATAGTTCAGGGCCACAGAGGAAAGGCACATTCAGACAGATGCATACCTCCTGCTGGTAGGCAAAGTCAATAGCTTAAAAACTTAAGACTCTTTAATAACTGAACTGTGGTTTACTGAGGCATAAGAACATATTGAGTAATGAAAACTGCATTCACAAACTATCAGGGAAGCAGGATGAGAGTATTTATAAAAATGTTTTTGGCATTGTAAATGCCAAGAATTTGTACATTTGTAAATGCCATTGTAAATTTGGCAGTCACATTCATAGACCCTTTATGTTCTGAAATCAGATACTTAACCTCCTAATTTCTAAAATTCTGTATATATATTTACATGCACAAAAATATAGCAGTGAATCATGCTAGCAGCAGTTGATCTATTGCTGCAAATACACTCTGCTCCAAATGCAATCTCTCCTTGCCTTACCTGGCTTTGAAAGGCTAATGTTGACTTTCTGGAAGATAGGAAAAGAGCCACTGCCTTTCTTCGGCAGAAATGGAGACGTTATATGGGCCATTACTCAGCTTGTGTGTCTTTTGGGTGATAGAAGAAAGCATTCCTCAGGGTTACTTTGAAGGTCATCCAAATATTCCATTTTTTAAAAGAACAAAAATACTATAGCATTGGCCTGGCATGTGCAAGGCCCTGAGTCCAAACCTAGCACTGCAGAAAAAAAAGAAGTGCACCTTTCATGCTGTGTCTTGGAAAAGGACACAGGGAACCTAGTTTGCTTTACAAATGGACAATATAAAAATCTTCCAAAAATACTTTTTTGATTTTACTTTATAATTCAGAGTTCACATTGAGTCAGGGTTATGATAGTCTCACCTTTTTCCTTAGAAAGGATGTGATGCATCCTCAAATATGCAGAAAGGGGATTGTATCATATAGTAGGGTATATGTTTCAATTTCTATACCATTGACTTATAAGGATAAATACACAAAGGTATTTCTCAATTATTATAAAATAATTAATGTTTACAACTCTGTTTTTTTAAAGTTGAATTCATGGTAACTTAGCAACATGACACTTAATGGAGTTAATTTTGCAACACACCTGAATTGGATAATACCTTTCCAATTAAACTATTAATTCTTGTCATTTAATATTTGGCACTAGGGCAGAAGCCCAACACAGCGAGAATGAAGTACACCTAGCACTGATGATGCAATCCAACTGATTCTTTTTTAGACATATAACAATAATTTCATGACATGCCCTTTAGTGATTTTTTTTTTAAATACTGGGGGGCTGGGGTTGTGGCTCAGCGGTAGAGTGCTCGCCTAGCACATGTGAGGCCCTAGGCTCAATCCTCTGTACCACATAAAAATAAACAAAATAAAGGTATTATATACAACTAAAAAATAAATACTAAAAAAAACCTGGGTATTATAATTGAAAATCAGCAAAGTTTTAAAATTTTTCCAACAGAATTGAGTATTAGATGTACATTTTTTGTTGAAATAAAGTGACGGTTTAACAGATCAAAAATTTCCAAAATACTTAGAACAAAATCCAAAGGCCTTGTCACAAGATCCACACTGTCCAGCTACTGGTAACCTCCAGACCCAATTATGTGTTATTTTCTTTGCTTGCTGTTCTCCAATCATATGTGCCTTCTGGCCTTTCTTTAAACACAACAAACATAGTTCTACCTCGAGGTCAGGGAAACTTTCTGCCAAGGAAACTCTTCACCTATGTGTTCCTGTGGTTCGTTCCGACACTTCAGACCAATTTCCACTCAGATACTCATCTCCTCAGAAAAAATTTTTATCTACTTGTATTTTTATTGAATTTTACTCCTACTATAAAGTAAATTGTTGAAACTAAAATTATTTTTCTCATTTGTTTTAAAATAAGACTCTGACATAGAGTGGGAACATAATATTTAGTGCATGAATAAATGTAAATTCTCTTGGAAAAAATTAATTGACTTTACAAGTCTGTAATGATATTGGAGAATTATTGTTAACATTCTTCTTAAATCATTTACCTGATTTCAGGATTATTATATTTTAAGAGTAATATAAAGGCCTAAAATTTGAATTTAGAAATATTTAAACAAAGAATTCATTTTATGTTTGTGACATTTATCCCTCCCAAATTTCTGGACTTCAATTGAGTCATAATTATTTTTGTATAATATAATGAAAGTTATATTTTAAAACAAACATTTTTAAGGTTATTTATTTTAAGTTGTTATATATGACAGCAGAATGCATTTCAATTCATATTATACATATACAACATGATTTTTCATGTTGTACACATAGTAGAGTTACATCATTCGTGTCTCATACATGTATTTAGAGTAATGATGTCCATCTCATTCCACCATATTTCCTACTCTCAAGCTCCCTCCCCTCCCCTTCCTCCCTTTTGCCCTATCTAAAGGTCCTCCATCCCCCCATGCTGACCCCGCATCCCCACTATGAGTCAGCATCCTCATATTAGAGAAAACATTCAGCATTTGGTTTTGGGGGGATAGTCCTTTTTTGGCTTATTTCACTTAGCATAATATTCTCCATTTCCATCCATTTACCTGCAAATGCCATGATTTTGTTCTCTTTTAATGCTGCGTAATATTCCATTGTGTATATATACCACATTTTCCCTATCCATTCATCGACTAAAGGGCATCTGGGTTGGTTCTACAATTTAGCTATTGTGAATTGTGCTGCTATAAACATTGATGTTGCTGTGCCCCTGTAGTAAGCTGTAAAACAAATATTTTTATTATGAAATTAATATGTTTCATATTAGATAATCTGGAAAATTTTAAAAAACTATATATACAAAGATTAAATTAAATTACCCATAATTTTACTATGCCCACCCCCTAATAAAAAACACTGGTAAAATATTTTCTTTGCTATTAAATAAAATTGAGATCCAGTTGCTTACCAAAGATTATTACCTGTATTTTTCCTTGAATATCTGTCATTTAACATTATGCATTGAGAATTTCTTGTCATTACCTCCAGAAACATACTATACTTCTATAGGAGATATTTTCCAAGACCTTTAGCATATGGCTAAAACCAAGGGCAAAACCAAACCCTACACACACACACATATATACACACACACTTTGCTTTTTCCTACACATTTATACTTACATAAGATAAAGTTTGACTTGCAATTAGACACAATTAGAGTTTAATGACACTAATAAAAATAGAATCACTATTCTGTAAGGAAAGTTTTGCGAGTATAGTGGGTGTGGATTCTCTCCCTCATAATCTTATTATATTTACCCTTCTTATGATGAAGTGAGATGATACAATGCCTATATGAGGAGATAAAATGAGGAATAACAGGACTATTGTGACATACCATGGTGTTAGGCTACTTTATTATAAGGGTTACATGAGCACAAACATTGTGATGCTGCAACAGTTTGATCTAATGAATGATACAGCTATGAGTGAGTAACAGGTGGGTTACATATGTGGTGTGGATACATTAAACACTCACATCTTGGGTAGGACAGCATGAGATTTCATTGTATTACTCAGAATGTCACACAATTTAAACTTATGATTAATTTATTTCCTAAATAATGCCTTTTCGCATTTTTAAGATTGAGGTTGACTATGGGTAGCCATAGAAAAGTAAAACTATAGGCAAGGAGGGGCCACTGTAATTTTTAATGGCCACATAATATATGTGTCATACATGATTTAAACATTCCCTTATTTTCTTCTTCTTGAACATTTTGATGGTTTTTAGTGTTTTGATAGAATTTTTAAAAATTACTGATTATCTTTGTATACAGTTATACATATATCTTAAGATAAATGTTTTAAAATAACTAATGCTATTCAATGAAGTGTGTAATTTTACTATTAATAAAGTATTAAGATAATTAGATATTCTCATTTACTTAGGGTTAGGATTTTGTAAATGATATAAAGGTGTTTTGTGTAAGTCAGCTTTTACATGTTGATTCTTTAACCTAATATCATATAATAGATGTTCCCATGTTAGCAACTATGTCTTCCTTATTTTTTTAACTATTGTATATAATTCTGGATCTAATGAGCCATAATTTGTTTAATCAGCATCCTACTAGTGGATATTTAATTTTTCTCACTAATACAATTATTGCTTTAACTAAAACTAACCTTACTCATTTGCATAAATATCTAGAATTAGATACTAATTTCACTAAATGAAAGGATTTAACATCTTAAATTTTGACAAATTCCTCTCTACAAAAGATTTGTGGATTTATACTTGTGGAGATAGTAGAGTTCTTTTCTCAAACTCTCTGTAACACTGGGTCTTGTAATCTCCTTCAGTATGATAGGTAATGGGTGGTGTCTTGCTTTAATTTTCATTTTCTATAATTTCAAATAAAATTAGTCTTATTTTTGTATGTTTGTTAGCGATTTGTCTTCTCTGGGCTGTATTTTAAATATTTACTTTTCTTCAGCAAGATGGATGCAGTTAAGTGTGAGTGTTTTGGTCTTGCATCATTTTCAAAATTATTGTCTTTAAGTTGGTGTTAAGGGACAAAATGTAATGTAACATTTCATTGTTACTCTTGTGTTATTTTTTCCTGTGTTTTTTATGTAGAGGATTCTTTGCTTTAATTTTTTTTCCAAAGGGAAAGATCTTTCATTTTAAATAGTCATTATGTTCATGTAAATTATTTTTACATATTTGTGATATATTACTGAATTTTAGGAAAGACAAGAATAGAATTATTTCTTTGGTACATAAATGAAGATATTCTTTTTAAAGTTATCTACCCTTAAAGTAGAGTTCTAAACTTAAGGAATCTGTTTAAGTATTTGACTGCAAGGAATCATGTATTGGAACTACTATTTATGATAATGAATATATTATTAACTCTAATCTATGTAACAATGTAGTAACCATGTACAGTATTCCTACCTTATTCATGAGGGATGCATTCCAGTATCCCCACTGGCTGCTTGAAAGCACATATAGTACTGAGCCATAAAATGTAATGCCTTGTCTACTTACCAGGTTTTGTCTCTAACCTTTGCAGTTTGAGACATGACAACAAATCTAGCACAAATTTCTTCTTTCTTTTCAATTTCACAGATGATTTCTTCTTACTATAGATCTTAGCAGTCTCAGTATACAATTTTTGCTTCCTTAAGTCAAAAACCTTCATCTTTTCACTTAAATAAATCACTTTACCGTTGTTCTTTCATATATCTAAATGACCAGCTCATTGGGACTATTTTTAAGAAAGATAAGTGTTACTTGCATGCAAGTTTTGTAATACTGTCATAGATCTGATAACCAAGACAGGTACTAAGTAACTAACAGGCAGATGCATACACAGTGTGGATACACTGAACAGGATGAGTCACATCCTGGGCAACAAGGAGCACAGGATGTCAGGAGATTTCATCACACAACTCAGAAGCTTCCACAATTTCTGGAATTTTCATTTAATATTTTCAGACTATAGTTGATCACATGTAATGAAGCTAAGGAGATCAAAACTACAGATAAAAGATAACTATTTAACTTTTGAGCCTTAAAAAAAGTTTACATAATCACAACCAAGATCACATAGTAGCAACCTGAATCTAACTCTAAATGAGTGGTTTCTATTTTATTTTGTACATAGATCCACAGAAATGAGAGGTCCCCTGTCATCGGCATATAGCAATCCCCCTTCTTACTGCCATAAACAAATGAGAATAAGCTCAGCTCCTCCTATTCTATATATTATAACTACAATCACTTAAACATTTGAGTCATGTTCTATTCATTCATAAGTTGATTCCACATTCTTTAGGTCATTTTATCTTGAAATAACCATATGAGTTAGACAAGACTAAAAGCATTTCTTTCATTTTTCTCCCAAGAGGAAAAGACAGTGTCAGGGAAATTATTTACTGGAGGTCAGCAGTCAATGAAAAACAAGAATCAGAATCCAGGGCTTCTGAGTTTTAGATGTACAATAATGATCTGTCATTTGTCAAATTAAATCTATAGAATTTGAGGTATTAATAGCCTCTGTTTTAAAGAGGTTAAAAATGAAGCAGAAAACTGAACTATAGTCTTACGATTTTCACTTTTACTGCATTTTATAATTCTTCATTGGAAAACAAGGCCTGAAATATCAGGCTTACATTTGTGAGATTCTGTCTCTTCCTACTGAGGCTAAGGTGGCTCTTTTAGTATTTATAGGTCAAAAATCTTAAAGACCACTGAATTAAAGTGATGAAAACTATACCTGCATAAATATATATACATCATTCTGGGTCTAAGTTACAAATATTAAAGAAGTTTAAAGTACATGAACAATCATAATGATTAGTACATCATTCAGGAGGCCAGCATTTTGTTTTGGGCTCATTTCTATTTTGAATAGCTTATTAGTAGTATTTTATTAATACTGTTCATACTTGGGTATTAATATAAATTAAATGTTCACATTTTTCAAAGTTAAGTATTTTGTAACTCCCAATTCTACTAGAAAAACACCTTAAATGAAAATCAGTAAGAAACTGGAATCATTAAATGATTTTGCCTTCTTAACAACACTTGCTGGAATCCCTATACATACTTAGCTACATTTTGTATGGTTACACCTGGGAACTTTGCTTAGTGTTTTTGTACCCTTTGTCTGGCACAAATACGTATTTTTCTAAAATTATATCCTGAAGATCATTATCATTTAGATTGATTACTACATAATCAATAGGTTTTTTACTTTGAGTTGCTTTTTCTTATGTTGATGATGAGTTAACAGCTTTTCAAAAAAGTTTTTATTCAATTCTGATCCATTCTTGAGTTTAATGGAACAGGTAGACAGACCTATAATGGTAAAATGGTTTTCCCCACTGAAAATCTGTCTACTCTAATAAGGATCAGACCTTTGGGAGAGTTACCTGTTTGCCATTCTATTTTAAGTAAGTTGAGCCAAATGCTTTCAATAATGAATTTATTTCCTGGCAAGTTTCTTGCTGTACCAACTACATAGGCTCCCAACTTAACTTCTGTTAAGAGGAAAAAATAAGTTGAACTCTAACCCTCATCACTAACATTGGCTGCATATATGTCTTTTCTCTTGGCACAGCTCAATGGTTATTCGGGATTTAACCTTGCGCAGTGCTGCTAGCTTTGGCTCCTTCCACCTGATCCGTCTACTCTACGATGAGTACATGTTCTACTTAGTAGAGCATCGTGTTGCTCAGGCAACAGGAGAGACACCCATAGCAGTCATGGGCGAGGTAAGGAGGATAAAAGAACTATGACCCACTGGGTTGTTTTTTGGTTTTTTTTTTAACAATCTGAGTTACATTTAAATCTAAGTGTGATAATTATTGATTAAAGCAATGTTTCATAACCAAGTGAGTCTCAGACCCTAGAGGGGCTATGTAATTATTGCAAGGTATCCTTAAATATCCCTGTTCATGTTTGTTTTTAATCCAAGGATTCAAAAATTGTAGATTATATCATGTTAAAGGTCATAGAATGTTTTGCTACTTTATGTAAGAGTCAATGCAAAAGCTTGAGACCCACTGGACTTAAAAAAAAATCTACTGAGTGGAAATAAGAAAGATTAATGCTTCTGATAAAGCTAGGGCTGGGAATATAAAGGAAAGATTAAATATTTTATAGACTCTTTATTTTACCTATTCTTCAAGAAGAAAATGAATAATTCTATTTTGGAAGGATGATGGTGGTGATGATGATTATGGTGACACTTATAATAGCTAGCATTTTTTAGACACTATGTACCAGGCATAGTTCTAAGTTCTTCACACATAATAAAACATTAATAATTACAACAATTTTTTGAGATGGGTTCTTCTTTATCCTCTTCTACAGATCAGCTTCTGAGGTTTATGCAGAAACCTCAAATAGAGAGATTAAATGGTAACATAGCTAAAATATGGTAGAGACTTTTTTTTCAAACACATAATCTAATTTTCAAGTCCATGCTTCTAACCACTAACATTGTGTGTTGGGGGGAATCTTTTAAATAATTGCTAAATAGTAACTGAAATGTCTTATCTTTGACAAATATCAAAAAGCAAAGTTCTGAAGCTAATATAACTAATGAGGGATATGTGCAAATGCTCAAATGATTCAGTGCTGGCTCATTTTATCACATTGAAAAAGGTTCTTTATATTGTGATGAATTATACCAGGCCAGACAGAAATTACCCAAAGCAGTAATGAAATCATTTTCATTTTTAAGCTATTTATATGTGCTTATTTAAGTAAGAAATATTGAAGGTAAATATTATTAGATGTTTTTCTTAATTTAATAAAATAAAAGCATAAATAAAATTATCAAAGTACTTCAAGAACGTCATAAGTATTCTAGTATGAATAAAATACATGCCAAACATGGTCATAATGTCAGTTAAAATACTCATCATTTCCTTTTCTCTATAATTCCTCATAGTGTACTAATGTATATGTCTTTATATAATGTTCTCCAGTGGTGATTATGCTTACATGATGCCAATTGGATATGTGTGAATTTAAGCAAGAATCACTACAGCTTTAAATATTAGACAGAACTTCATGTCACCAAAAAGTGTGAACTTTTCTTAGATTTCACTCTCCCTTCTTGCTTCTTTCTTTAGTTTTTGTGTAGATGTCTTGTTGCCAAATGCCCTGTAGGCATGTAGATTAAGTACTATCAGATTTCTTGACTCAAGGTTCAAGATTTCTGAAGTGGACCCACATTTCAGTATATTCAATACATTGGCCATCCACTTCATATGCTCCAGGGCTTCTTTAACAGAATGAGCAGGATATGACAACAGGAATTCTCTTCAGCGCCATGTATCCACATAATCCTAATTCGTGGTCTCTGCTTTCCTTGCATCTCTAGGTAAAAAAGCAGTGACAGCTTTGCAAACTCCTTATATGCTTGTACAGGAAGTACTGCACCATAATTAAAAGGGACTGCATGACCAATCTAATAACTAATCATTTTAATAGGCATCTTATTTTGCAACATGTAAACAATATAAATGAATATGACCTTGTCACATGAGGCAAAAATATATGAATAAATCTAAATGAAAAAAATAAGACATACAGTACCTTTGTAATATCAAAGATTTAGATACATCTCCTGAATTATTTGTTTACTGTGCCCATACCCAGTTTGTAGAAACGTATTTGATCTGTCTGTGTTCGTCCATTATTCAGCCCAGCAGTCAAATTAAGGCTAATTTTCTAGGTTTGTTCTTCCCATATAACACTGATACTTCATAGACCTGTTGGCTATGGTCATATTATTATATCAAAAATTTCTTGTTTGGGGGGATAAAGGAGAAGGAACTTCAAGAAAGAAGAACCTGTTTTCTCATGTTCCCTTTACATGTTATACCAAGTCTATCCTACATTTTCCCCTTAGGATGACTTTTTTTTTCAAACATCAAATCCAGAAGTGCTTGTATACCCTGTGAGAACAATAGGTCAGGCCCAAATCTTTTGAAATCCATACAATTTACCATTACCCTGAATTGCAGCAAAAGATTTTTAATAATTAGTAATCACAACCAGCATAACAATAGTAATAATTGTCACTGTGGAGCTTATTATACACATGCACTTAGTTAGATTAAACTTTTTCTAATGTTCTTTCTCGGTAAATGGCACATGATTTACACAATGACATGCTAGATTCCTAAACAGCATCTTTTGCATGTCCTTCTATCTGGACCTTTGTCTACAACCAATTACTAGGTCTTCTCATTCTCAAATCTTTTGCAGTGCAATCATTATCATCTGTCAAAAATGCAAAACTGATCATGTTATCCCCCACTTAAAACTCCTTAGTGAGTTTTCCTTTTGTTAATGAAGAAAATTCTTCCCTTGATACACTAGGTCTTGCGTGATCTGGCTCTGCCTCTCTGATTAGCCTCAACCTCCTACTTCCTACTCCTTCTCTTGCAATCACAGTAGCATCTTCCCTGTTCTCATTCACCAAGCTCATTTTGTCATGGACCACTATGTGAATGGTTCCTCCTACCTAGAACCCTTTCTTCACCTCCATGGCCAATATAACTCCTACTCTGTGTCTAAATAACAGTTTCTCAGAGAGGCCTAATTCCCCCAAATTATATTAGATGGTCCTATATTAAAGAAAGGGACAATTATTCTAGCTTGGGAGGACCAGGGAAGGTCTTCCTTGGGAAGACTTTCCCAAGGAAATGATGTTTGAAGTGATAAAGGCCAAAAAGAAATAACTAGTGAAGCTAGAGAGAATCTGGAAGCAAGAGGTTAAGACCACAAAGGCACAGGGAAGTACACATAAGTCATATGTGAAATGGGAGGGAACACAGCTATACTGGGAAATTATCATGGAAAATCATTGAATTTGACATTGTCAAATTCAAAACTGAAGAGGAAGAATTGGATTAGGATATCTCCCATGTAATCATAGTGTACCAAGCACCATTCCAAATATATACATTAATTTAATAACTTAAAACCCTGTTGAGCCAGGCTCAGTGGCACTTGCCTATAATCCCAGCTGCTCAGGGAGCTAAGACAGGAGAATCAAGAGTTCAAAGCTAGCCTTAGCAACCGCGAGGTGCTACGCAACTCAGTTTTTTCAAACACATAATCTAATTTTTAAGCCCATGCTTCTAACCACTAACATTGTGTGTTGGGGGGAATCTTTTAAATAATTGCTAAATAGTAACTGAAATGTCTTATCTCTAAATAAAATACAAAATAGGGCTGGGGATGTGGCTCAGTGGTAAAGTGCCCCTGAGTTCAAACCCTGGTATTAATACCGCCGCCCCCCCCCCAAAAAAAAAAAAACCCTGTTGAATAGATACTGTTATACTTATTTTACTATAATGAAATGAGACACAGAGCCATTTTATAACTGACCCAAAATCACATAAGGGGTTGAGACCACGAAGGCACAGGGAAGCACACATAAGTCATATCTGAGACCACAAAGAACACAGAACCTGTAAAATCAGGTCCTGAAACCAAGCAGTCTGGCACCAGAGTGTATGCTGTTAATTTACCATGTTTATTACTTGCTCCAGGCTGGGATAGAATTGGAACAAAAACAGTTCAGAAGTCAAAAGGGTAAACCTATAAAATAGTCACAGACTTAGCTGGGCTTTTGTTTTGTCTTTATTGATGCTCTGAGAAGTGTCAGAGAGCTACATATGCTCACAGAAAGAAAAAAAAAAAGGTTTTCCTTTTAAAGTAATTTAAGAACAATTAAAGTATCTTTTCTTTTAATATGAACTTAATAAATGAATTTTAAATCTAACATTATGCTATTTGAGCAAGAACAAGAGAGCAACCATGTTAAACAAAATATGGAAGCATAAAAATATTATTTTTACATTCACTGTAACACTATCACTTCATTTCAACAAGTGACCCCCAAACTTGCAACAGGATCACATCCCATAAGTTTTTGTATGTCGATCTACTACTTTATTAATTCTTCCTAATAAGTTGTTTATGGCATATGCAATTCCAGAACTCAACTCTCCCTCCTTTCCTTCCTTCTTTGCCTAGATGATAGGAAACAATTTATTTACTGCTAGAATTATGAGTTGTTCAAATTTTTATTTAAACATTTTAAGTATATCAGTAGGTTTTCTGGCAATGGTATAATTTTAAGAGTAGAAATAAAATAAACAAGTGATATCTGTTTACATACCTGTTAAATGAAAAAAAAACATTTGAAATCATAGGCATTCTGTGTATAACTACAATAAGAAAAGTTGAACAAAAAAAATCCTCTCATTTGAAATTTATGGATGTTTAGAATCTTTCTATTTGGAAGTTTATGGCATATATGCTCAATTTCTTTAAAATACACATAGGTCACTAATATAGTCACTGAATCTATAAACTTTTGATTGCTTCATAAGATAGTTTTCTGTGGTAAACATTTTAATTAATATTTAATAGATTTAAGTTCCTTTTATCATAATTATATTTATTAAATATTATATCTAAACCACCTCTATAACCAATCTTTTTTTTTTTTTTTTTTTGGTACGAGGTATTGAACTGAGGGGTGCTTGACCACTGAGCCACATCCCTTGCCTTTTTTTAAATTTTATTTAAGAGACGGGTTCTCACCGAGTTGCTTAGGGGCTTGCTAAATTGCTGAGGCTGGCTTTGAACATGCAGTCCTCCTGTCTCAGCCTCCTGAGCTTCTGGGATTATAGGCGTGCACCACCGCATCTTGCTCTATGCCAATCTTTTGAAATAGGAAGAAAAACAAAAAGGTGCTTCAATTATTCAACTGTAAATATCAACATTGAAAGAATATTTCAGTAAAATTTTTAGGGAAAAAATTAAGAACCCGTATAGATTTACCATCTAAAGATAAATGGATTCATCCAAATTAATGTACTCAAAGTAAAAGGGGATAAAGTCTTCAAAACCTAAAATTGGCAAAGAGCAATAATAATTTACAGAACTTTGGGATTAAAGTTCAGTGAATGAGTAGTTTTGGTAGAAGTACAACCACAGTAAATAAGCATGAATGCATAAAATAAAATAAAACCCAAGAAAAACAAATTTTAATGAGCATTATTCTAGTGCAACTAGGTTATACACTGAAAATGTGCTTATGGAACAATAGACTTGTTATAAAGAGTATTTTAAAAGGAATGAACCCTATTATAAGTTGAGATGTTTTGTAGAAAAAAAAGTCTTGAACAGTAGCAGCTTAAAAAATGTGTAGAGGGATATAGCTCAGTTGGTAGAGTGCTTGCCTTGCACACACAAGGCCCTGAGTTCGATCCCCAGCACCGAAAGAAAGAGAGAAAGAAAGAAAGAAAATGTGTTGAAAAGGTGTTATATTATTGTTGTTTATGATAAAGCTTAATATTATTTTTTTTAATTGAGGTCAGACATGTGGCAGTCACTATGCTGTTTTACATCTTTACTTAATATTTATGAAAACCTTGCAAAAGATGAGTTAGTATCCTTTTAACCTGTGATGAAAACAGAGGTTGAAAATTGCCCCAAATCAAAATTAACAAGTCATGCAGACACAGAGGCACATGCCTGTAATTCCAGTGATTTGGGAGGCTGAGGCAGAAAGATCACAAGTTCAAGACCAGCCTCAAAAACTTAGCAAGACTGTCAGCAACTTAGTAAAACCTTGTCTCAAAATAAAATAAAATAAAATAAAAAGGGCTGGGGATGTAAGTCAATGGGAAAAGCAACCTTGAGTTCTATCCCCACTACCACCAAAAAAAAAAAAAAAAACTTTAGAAAGTAGGACTGTCTCATATTTCATGTCTCCAAATAGTCAGATGGGCTTAATTCACATTTAAAATTTTTACCATATAAATTTCCTTCAGAATAGGGACTATTTGTTTCATTAAGTTATTTTTATCTGTACTGTACTCCCCAAACACACATACATGTTCATAGACTCATTTTCTTCCACAATGATAAGCCAGGTGCTTAGCAAATAAGCTTTTATTATTTTGTTCCAGGGCTTCTTAACTTTGTCTCTTGATAGTTCTGCCACTCTTCCTCTCTTACTTTTTGTTAGTAGATGTTTAGAATATGCAAACTAAAGGGAATATCAGTTTAAGCAAATTGCAATTGGAAAGCCAAATCTGCCAGAAAACAACAACAAATTACACCCTTCAACTCCTTCATACCCACCCACAGACCAGACCTAAACTGAAATTATTTTTTTTAGAATTTATAGTTTGGTTTTAGCTGTAAATCTGTTCCTACACATTAGCATAATTTCTGACAACTTGAAAATCAATTATAAAGTGACCCCCTTCTGGAGAAATGGAACGGCTCCTTCTTGTATATTTTCATCCTCTGATTCCCTGAGAATTGATCTGCAGAAACTTTGTCCCATTCCTCCCTTTTCTTCTGATTTGTCATCCTGTTCATTTCTCTCCTTGCATTTGAAGAAAGAATCTATTGACTCAGCAGCCCAGGGCTACAACCTGTGGGATTCCTACTCATTAGCTCCCTGTCCTTGCTTTCCTTCCCTGCTGGCTCTGAGATGCTCTTCTGTAGTCCTCTTCAGGGAATGAAGAGAATTTTGATCTGGCTTAAACACAATCCCACAATAAGTACTAAAACAAAATAAATATTCATTCAAGGATGGAAGTATAAAAGAATAGTGTTAAGAACAGACTACCAGTTTACAGGATTCTCATTGAGTTTCATTATTGATACACTGGATTTCTTTACCAGAAAAATAAAGCTCCTAGACCAAGAATTGCAGCTTTTAGGTTTTTATACATGCTTACAACTTGACAGCTGGAAGTGGGAAAAGGAGCAAAAATAGAAGTTCAAGATTTCTTAAAACATTACAATGACTAAAATGGTCACTGTAGACATCAGGAGAAAACTCTCAGAATAGTTCCCTTCAGCAAAGTCTACCACTAGGTTGTCTAGAAAAGAGTCTGGTTGCTCCTTGGGCAGCCCAAACCAAAGAACAAGATAGGTGTCAAAGATTCTCTGGCATAAATTAAGCATGACAGCTCCATCTGCTGGCCTCTGCCACACGTTGTTACCCATGCCTAGTCTAAGTGGTTCTGGTGGAGACATTGACTTTTTGGTAAGTTTTATTCTCAGTCACAGGTGAAGATGGTTATTGCTGATATTGCTAATAAATAAATAGCCCTTGTTTGATATTGGAAAGATCTTAAATTTAAAGGAATTATTTTCTGATTTTCTTTATACCATCATTGTAGTGAAATATACTGTTTTAAAATATAAAAATGAGATTCTCTAAAAGAATATGGGCCTTGTGTGATGATAATACTAACACTTCAAATTTAATTCAACACTTCAAATATTTGTTATAAAGGTTTCCTTAATACAAAGAGAACATGTTTCTAACCCCCCACCCCACTACATTGTTTCTCGGTTAATGATTTTTAAACGGAGAGGTAATATAATCAAAATTCAATCCTACTTTTCTAATGCCATTTCCTATTAGATAATGCAGATAACCTCAAGGGAAGCCAGTCTTGAGTTAGGAACAGGGCTCTTTCTGTTCTGTTCATAGTTTTATTTGAATAAAGAATATGCTAAAATGCCCAGCCCTAACATTTATAGGGCTTAAAGTACTATATGTCTAAATATTTTAAAAATTGTAAGCTAAACTTAAATAAAATCTTCTCTGTCCACCCACCTTGACAGATATATCTTCTTAAATGGAAAGGCTGAGTTTAAATGTAAAATCCTATATCTCCTCCAGATTCCAAGCCAGAGAATGATGGCATAGACGCAGCCAGCCTTTGGCCCCTAAACACCTCTCTTCTCATGCATCATTCCCCCATCTTATACTATGGGTAGTTCTGAGCTCCCCTTTTGTGGACATCTCAGCCCAGTGTTTTCTCTGCCTCTTGCAAACAGTTGTCTTGGCTGTCCCTTCTTTCCTCAGAAGGGTAAACTTGCAGAAGAGACCTACACAGGCCTAGGAAGGAATTTAGGACCTTGGGGCAGGGAATTCTGGGATCTTAGAAAACAGGAGTATGGTGTGTGTGTGGAGGCGCAGGGGCAGAGGAGTCAGTGTAGAAGTAAAACAGGCTCCAGGAGGTATATCCACTTGGCTCTGAGGGGAACAGCCCTGAGAAACACAGAGTAGTACTTTGCATAGTTAAACACTTCACTACCTGCATATCCTCCCATGACTGTTCCTTGGAGATTTTGAAACAAAATTATAGAAAAAGTACGTGTGTTGCTGGGTTCCCATGGGCCACAAAAGCCGGAATGGTTAAAGCTGTAATGTAGTTATGCTGCCCTGTGTGCAGAGTGATCCCAGCACATATCGCCAGGACACCTGGCCCAGCCCAATGAGCAGGACTAACAGCAATGATAGGGTGGAATATCCTTTGTATGGACCCAACTGACAGAAATCTTGGTCTTTTTAGCAGACTTAAGATTTTTAAGAAACTATTTGAAATTATATATACATAAGTACCCAAGATTTTGCCAAATGAAACACTGGTATTCCTTGCAAATACTATAAAATTGGAAAGTAAGCAGTTTTTATCCTCAGTTATGAAACCCTATGCCAATGCTAAATGTAAAATGCTTTTATGACTTTGGTTACCATTTAAAAGACATTTAAAGAAAATAATGCTATGGAACCTCTTACAACTTAAATTTCAAAACATTTCTTTTCACCATCCAAAATAGTTCTTACTACCTAACCCCCTTCCGATGAGTTCTATTAACTAAGGTTAATATAACAAAAATTATAGACCATTGCTCAGTTATATCTGATTTATAAAGTTCAGATTGTTACAAAGTCCAAATTCAGTATAGAGTATTGAAAAAATAACACTGGGGCTGGGCATGGTGGCACACGCCTGTAATTCCAGCAGCTCAGGAGGCTAAGGCAGCAGGATCATGAGTTCAAAGCCAGCCTCAGCAAAAGCCAGGCGCTAACCAACTCAGTGAGACTCTGTCTTTAAATAAAATACAAAATAGGACTGGGGATATGGCTCAGTGGTTGAATGCCCCTGAGTTCAATCCCCAGTACCCCCCAAAACAACAGAGTAATGGAACAGGAAATTCCAAATGTGAATATGAACAGTCTTTCTCCTTCTGTAAGGAAGGCTTTAAAGGGCCTCATTCTTTCATTAATTTCATAGAAGAGCAGAGAGAGTAGTAGTTGATTAGGCTAACATTTATATATTGATATTCATACAAATTCATCAGTGATTTTCAGTTGTGTGATCTCCATCATGCCAGCTGATTCTTCCATGGTATTTGCTTGCATCATAAATGCCTTGATCAGTACATAAACTGACTTTCAACTCCAGGTTCAGATTGAATTTATGTTGTCAACTACCTTAAGTCCAAGAGTAAGATACAGTTCCATTCTCCATTTTCTTTTTGTGCTTCCTTTTACCCCACTCAATTAGAGGTATTTCATTTTGAAATCATTATATTATGACTATTGAATGGAATTCTAGGGCTTTATAGCAATCGTATTGAAAGTTAGATTTTGAAGGCAATATGACTTAGTAGACCCACTCTTTTAGGATCTTTTGCAAACATGAGCATATTTAATCCTCAAATTAACCCTGTTTTATTTATAAGGAAATCTAAGGCTCAAAAAGTTTAACTTGTCAGGAGTCACATCACTCACATCATTGATAGTGGTAGAGTTGTAACCCAAACCTGGGTTAGGCTGGTCCACATCTTCTGTTGTTCTTCCCATGCAATACTCCACGCATGAATTGAAATTCCATGTTTCCCATTTAATATCTTTGCAACCTAGGGAAGTCATACTTACCTTTGCTTGAGTCTTAGTTTTCCCATAAACAGTCTAATCATAGGACCATTTCTTCACAGGGATATTGTGAGAATTACCTTAGTTAGGAAGGTGGGTAGATAGGAAGACAATGGGCCTATAGTAGGTATTTTATATTAGTTCCATTTTCTTTTGCTTTCCATAAATACATAAATATTGAAATTACACATGTCCTTGTATATATGTATCACTCAGGACTATATTCCATTGCTTTCCATTATGGATTAGATTTTTAAAAATTGAATCTGCACTGAAAATTCAAGTAATAATATGTGCAATTAGACCATTAGTATTTGGGCCCATGTCTTTGTAAGATGAACTTAGAAGGTAAAATAAATAGAACAGATAGCATAAAGCACATGCAGGCTGTAATAATACTTTATTGTAACAGAAAAATAGCCTGCAGTTTCTGAATGTTGAGTCAAATGATTCATGGAATTACAAAGAATCCAATAGCATTCTTTGGTATATAGCCAAAGTGATAATCAGAGGCAAACTAATTCAGTGCTTTGAAAAACACAACCAACAAAATAGAATGGGGAAATAAGTCAATTAGAAAAGAAAATGGCAACATTAGGAAGAAGCATAAACATAATTAGGTCTAACTAGGCAATCTTCGCTAGACTCAAATTAAATCTTAACTAGTAGGAATGAATGAAAAGTTTCATAAGTACTTATAAAACAGGGATTGTATTTACCTATATAAGTTAATAGGTAAATTAAGTCCCAAAGATACATGTTATTTCAACTAGAAGATAGAAACCACTTCAAAGAATTTTATACTCATCTGTTCCGTGCCTATGACAACTTAAAGATCTTCATTCCTAGAGCAAATGATTCATTGGCAGAAATTGGCAAAATGTATCCATATACACATATATACATATTTTCTTTCTACATAAGTGAATTTGGAGTTACTATTGCTGCCAACTCTGGTCTGCAGTCTGAGCCCAGAGTATCACTTTAATTTGAATCTGTGTAGATTGCTCCTAATGTGGCTTATATACTCAAATGAGTAGTATTTTTTGGATAAAGTTTTTCTTATCAATTATTTGGCCTATCAGGTACTAATGATGATTTCCAGGTCAGCAGGAATGCTTAGGGCAGAGGGGAAAAGTGTACTTTTGGATTCTGCTGCTTATGTGGCCTGTGGTCCCTTCCTTTGTCCAATCACATGACAACATGTTGGCATCTGTCTACCAGCCTTTGCCTAGCATGGATCCTCACAGAATCATCAGGGAGTGCTGGCACAAGAGAGCTTCCCCAGGTCTTTGTAGCTCCTCATGGAACAGCTGACGATACAAGCTGATCCTCATGAACTCTTGACAGGACCAGGATATATCCTATTCTCGTGGATAACTCTAATGTTAGAGTTGCTCATTAAACTTCATTTGGGTGTGGGTTTTAGGGTGTCCTGGTCTTTCTACCCCATAGCTTTTAGTTTCCTCAGTTTAATTTCAAATTCATTCTCCAGATTGGCTTCCTTGTGTAACATTAGCAACTTTCAGCTCTGTGATCCTGATAAACTTCTTAAATGTGGATATTATTTCAAAAATCCTACACATAGGAACTAATGCTATAAAAACTTTACAGATTAATAGCATGTTGTATATAAAATCTAAAGTCTGTAAATGAAAAAAGTGACAAATATATATCATAAAAAATTGATTGGTTGCTAAATACTACCATACCCTACTCCACCCTAGTGAAGAAGACAAAACAAAAAGAATTAAGAAAAAATTACTATGTTCTAAATAGCTTAATCTGGTTGGGTGTGTTTCTATCAGTACTAGGGAAAAAATTAATGTCATATGGTTTCACTCAAGCAAATGTGAGAATCTTTTAAAAATAACTTGGGTGTATGTGGTAAGCAGTAAAATGGGCCTCCAAAGATGTCTACATCTTAGTCTCTGGAACATGTAAATATGTTATATTGCAGATGGAACTGAGGTTGCTAATTGGCTGATCTGAAAATAGATTGCCCTGGATTAGCTGAATGGGCCCAATGAATAGGGTCCTTAAAAGTAAAAGAGATGGCAGAAGAATATGTGTAGAGTGATACAATATGTGAAAGGCTTGATATTGCTGTCTTTGGAGATGGGAAGGGGTGCAAACCAAGGAAATGAGGGCAACCTCTAGAAACTGGAAAAGGAAAAAAGAAAATTCTCCTCTAGAGCCTTCAGACCCTGCCATCATCATTGTTTTAGCCTAGTGAAGGCTCATTTTTGAGTTCTAATCTCCAAAATTATAAGATAATGAAGTTTGGTTTACTTTTATCCACTAATTGGTAAGTTTGTTGCAGCAGCAACAGGAAGCTCTTACAGTATGGAAGTGACATTGATTTGAATAAATACTGCTCAGTTATTACCTTCTAATTTCTTCCAGTGCAGTATTTTTTTCTTACTTCTTCCTCTCCTTGCCACACATCTCATTATCACTTGTGCATTGATGATCCAATCCTGAAAATCATATTTATGTGAAATTATATCCTTAAATCTTCACCTACCATCCAAATTAGAAAAAGCTTTCCTATCTGACAGGGAAGAAACATTCCCCGTGTGAATTATTAACACACAGTCTTTTACCCATCTCTTGTCTTTCACCCTTCCCTGCAATTTTGCATCATATACTTTTTCCCTCTTCCACTAATTTGCACAAATAAACACCAACCTCACTGGTACTCAGCAGGCCGAGGCAGGAGGATCAGAAGCTCAAGACCAGCTGAGCAATGTAGTAAGACCCTGTCTCAAATAAAAAAATAAAAAGGGATTGGTCCCCAGTACCCACCCCCAGAAAAAAAGCAGAAAAGGAAAAGAAAGAAACACCATCTCACTCTATTTTTGTTTATATGTGCAACATTCAGAGAATGAAGAAAGATTATTTATAAAAATGACTTGCATCTTTAAAAGATGACTCTTGATTCTTACCCCATGGCCTTCATCAGTTAGTGCCCCTGTGCACAAGATGTTCTTGCTTTTAAAGCCTCTGGTTCCACATCTTTATTGTGGCAAAAGCCCTTATACCTCTCTTAAAGGTAAAAGCTTTTCCCCTCGTGGCTCATGAGCTGGAGCTGGTCTTTTAGTCAGAGCTGCTGAAGCAGCTCCTCTTTAGGCCAGGAGTCAGCAAAGGCTCATAGCCCAAATTCAGCCCATCATCTGTTTTTTATAACAAAAATTTTATTAGAAGTAAGTCATGCTCATTCATTTACCCATTGTCTATGGTTTTTGCAATAGTGTGGCAGACTGACTGATAGTAGTAGTTCTTTTGGATCATAAACCTAAAACATTTACTGTCTGGTCCCTTAACAAAAATGTTTGGCAGCCTGTTTTTGCCACTAGTTTGGGGTTTTTGTTGTTGTTGTTGTTGTTTTTGCTTTTGTTTTGTTTTGTGGTAGCTTAATTAATATAGTGGTTTTACATTTGGACAGCTAATATCTTAATAGAAAGGGAGGGAGAGTTTGTATGTGTGCAATGGAGATAATGATTATTATCTGTCTACTTTTAAATCTATAATCTAAATGCACTAACAGGGATATTGTCTATAAGATGTAGCTTGTATATGAGATGTTCACCTGGTTGCCCAAGATGACTTGTCCTTAAGAGGAAAGTTAAGTAAGATGCAGTTCTTTTGATGTCCTTTCAGCGTACCAGGTCAGTAGGGTCAGATTGATCCCTGCACATCTGGTCTACAGGTGTTGATAGATGATGATAATTATTGTAATAACATGATCCTTTACTAAGTGACCACTAGTACTATGTGAAGTTTCAAACTTGTTTTTGTTGTTTTGTTTTGAGGGCTTTTGGGGGGAAAAAACAATGAGAGAACTTGTAACATAAGTATGGGTTATGATTACTCAAAGTCTGTTCTTCCTAGAGTAGGGTAAGCTCTTCCAGCAAGGAAGGTGTTCTTAAGGATGAGGTCTTAATTCTGATCTCTTTACTTCCACCCCCTCCTCTGGCCCCCATGGATCCTTCCTTCCTTGCTGTCTGAGCTCCCTAGCTTCGTGGCTTCCTTTGTGTTGTTTCATTGCCCAAGTGCTATAGTACCAGGCTCACCTTGCTTTGTGTCAAGTCAGCTAAAGCTGAGTCTAATGTACAGTGGTCTCTATAGTGCACCTGTATCCTCTGTCACCCTTGTAAGCCAGATTCCTGTCTGGTGCCTGTGCTCAGGGGCAAGTATTAGGCTTCAAAGTCCTGTGATGAATTGCTTCTCAGCTGCCTAGCCACAGCCAGGGTCACACTTGGAGACTCTCAGGGATCTGCCCATAGTTGCCCTGACTCTGCTGTCTAGTTGCCATCTTATACTTCATGGCCATCATTAGTCTCACCATGAATTTGTGGTTTGACAGACTGCCAGTGACTGCCTTGGCCATGCATTTACTTTGTCAGGAGGGTGTTCATTATTATGATCCCAGTTAGGACCCAAGTAAATTGTTCCTAGGATAGGAAACAATAGACATACTTCATTTATGATCCATTCTAGCTTTTACTTTAGAATATTGCCTACCTGTCTAGCTGAAAGAATTTTAATTCCTACATATATTGAATGCCATGTTTTCTATCTCCAAAGCACTTTTTAAAGTCCCTTAATTTATGTTCTTTCCTCTGTTTATGTATCCAGTATGTATCTCTCTTCCTCCTCATCCACTGCACCTTCTTTCCTATTTTCTTCCCTTTTTCCTACCCCTACAGCACTCCGCCCCCACTAAACTGGGAGTCAGACTATCTAATCTAAAATATAGCACCACCATATTCACTATCTGATGTTAGATAAATCAACTCATCATTTTCATTGCTTATAAGATGAAATCTAAACTTGCTACCTTGCTAAAAGTGTAAGGTTTTGATGAGGCTAAAATGAGGAAGTCAATGTGTTTATTTGGTAATTATTTAGCCTTTAATATGTATTAAGCACTATACTAGGTTCTGGAATACATTCACAAAGAGAACAAATAGGGTTTCCCCCTCCCCAGTGCACTGACATGTTGGGAAAACAAATAGTAGATGAGCAAACAAAGTATGTGTTGCGAATTCTTGCAAGTCCTTCAATGTATTTTTTGAAGGAAGTGAGCATGATGCAATGATTGAGAACAACAGAGAAGGCAATTTAGGAAAGCTTCTTCAAGAAAGTGATATGAAGAAAATGACACTTGAGGTCATAATATTTGAAAGAAAGCCTACAATACACTGAACCATGAATGTACATTTTATGTGGTAAGATGTCACATCAAAGAATAGTAGCTCCTTCCAATCCTTATGCAACAGGGGAAATTACAATGCAATAAGTTCCTTTCATTTCTGGAGCTGTAACTTCACAATAATCCCTGTACTTTCTTGTGAGCTTCCATTTTGTCATCCACATCTCTGACTATTTCCTCTCTCCTGTTTCTCATGTGTGCTAGCCTAATGTAGGTATTGTCATCTGTCTGTCTGCTCTCAGCGGTCCTCTTCATTATGCCCACTCAAGTCTTCCCTGCCACTGTTCATGCTTCTGCTGTTGTGACATGCTCTTAAATCGTTGATTTCCACTTCCAAGGCCTTGACTCATGTTTCAAAGTCTTTCCTGAAGTTTCCTAGACTGCCTTAGCTTTCTGCTCACCTATCTACACTTCATAATAGAAGTATCTTCTGATAGTCACCTCCATGAGGAATGAATATTTCCAAAGTAATCTGAATGGTATTTTCTGGCACAGTACCCAGCATATAGTGCTCTCAATAAATATTTATAGAAGAAATGAGCAAATGAATTAATTCTCTGAATATTACCCAGTCTATCTGTAGGATTATAGTTTTCCCCCTATAATTATATATGTGTGTATTTGTGTTTGTGTTTGTTTTTACTAAGTATTGAACCCAGGGGTACACAACCATGGAGCCATATCCCTAGCCCTTTTTCATATTTTATTTAAAGACAGGGTCTTACTGAGTTGCTAAGTGCCTCAGTAAGTTGCTAAGACGGGCTTTGAACTCATAATCCTCCTGCCTCAGCCTCGAGAGCCACTGGGATTATAGACATGCACTTCATGCCTGGTTATATATACAATATATAACATAATTTGTTATATTATTACAATATATATATGAAATATATAATATAATTTATTTCTCACATGTTGAATGCATATAAACACCTTTTTTCATATTAAGATATTAAAATATTTTTTCCACAGAATTTTAAAGTTCTAAATCTGTTCTCTCCATATGCTATAAGTGTAGAACTTTGTCATTAATCCCAGAGACAACTACAGGCATTGACAGCATTTCTGAGTTCTTTGTACCTTGTCCAGAGCATAGTGATAATCACCCAGGATTTAGAATATGGATATTATTTTACTAATGACAGTAGCAGTCACTGAGAATCTAGTTATTTTGGTTTTTATTTTCAGGATCATAAATAATCAAATTATTTAGATTAAATAGCAGTTATCTAAGGAAAATATTTGTATTAAGGAACTTCTTGTGTTTTCAGAGTTAAGGAGCAACTAAAACAACATTTCTTTTGAAAAAAAATGTACATATAAGTCTGGCCACTTTGTGTGATCCTTTTAGTCATTAATGACAACAATAATTTAGTCACAAGCAACTTTTAGAGCTCTTTCAACAAAAAATGAAATACAGGTTGAATATCCCAAAAAATTCAAAATTCAGAATACTCCAAAATCTGAAATATTTTGAGCACCACTACAAACAGAAAATGCCACCCAATGCAAGCTCATGTGATGGGTCACAGTCAACTCAGGGGCACTAAAAATATTGTATAAGATGACCTTTCTAGGCTATGTGTATAAGGTATGTATAAAACATAAATGGATTTTCTATTTAACACTTGGGTCCCATCTGCAAGATGTAACTAATTCAGCATTCAAAAATCCAAAATCTGAAACACTTCTGGTCCTAAGCATTTCAGATAAGGATGCTCAACCTGTATTCACTGTTTAATAAATACAAAGTTATGTTTAGAATCATCATTGCCAACTTCTTTCAAGAATTGGATGTGTTACCAACTATTTCATTTTAAATAAATAAAAATCTTACATTGTATTCAATTAGAAGTAACTTTATCTTTTATCTATGGGCAGTCTCTGTTTACAGTTCTAAAATATTTAAATAATACCAAAAATTGGATAAATAATCCTTTGGGGTTCTGTTATTAGATTATATTTTGTAATTCAAGAAGTCCTACATAATTTACACTGTGAATTTTATTTAGACAATCCAAAATAGTTCAGAACTTATGATTGTATATTTTTTGCCCAGTAGGATATAACTATAAAGTAATGGCAAAGACTTTCAAACAAACATACTGAGAGTTACTACCCAGGAGGCACCCCACTTCCCCTACAGAGAAGTCACCTAGGAAAGCTGCACCTTGTTCCAGCAAAGACACCATGGCCTATCAGTGGTATGGCATGCCTCTCTGTGAAACTGCCTTGGAAAGGCTGAGAAATCATAAAGAGCAGCATAACATATTATTTTAAATATCCTGAGTGGTAGCTAAGATGAATTTGATTTTGGTGAGAAGTCATCTTAGGACAAAATGCCGTGAATGCAATTTAGAGTCAGAGTTGGATATAGAATAATGAGATGGGCTTTCTTGAATAACAAGTGAACTAACTGTTGAAATGGATTGTCAGACAGAGGAGGTCCAGAGCCCTGGACCTTGAAATCAATGTGCAAGCTCCCAAGGTAGCTACTATGAAGAATAATACTTATTAGGTAGGAAAAATAAAATCAACGTGTGTATGTTTGCAAAATAAGATCAGTTTTATTACTTTATAGACATACCTTGTAGATGAAAAAAATACTCCTATCATGGAACTCTTTATAAGCAAACTTCTGAATGTAAGTAGAATTTCTGTCTCATCCTTTCTAAGCCTATTAATAAAGCTAAATTTCTAATAATGACTTACTATTTTTTTTAAAAAAGTAATGTTTACCATTTTTGAAAGTGGATGCTTTGCAGTTGCTCTTCGCCTTTTTCAGATTAGCTTTGTTACCTCTGCTATCAATGTTTTATCTAGTGTATCCCTATCTGAGACTCTCAATGTACTTTCTCACTGTAAAATTATCATCAAGCTATTGAGCCAAAGTAGAAAATAACATATATGCTGAAGGATATTAATTGTTCCATATTGCTGTGAACTCTTTAGTTTCCATTAGTAATGATCAGATGCCTTTCTTTTTTTTCAAAGTGGAACCCTGTTATCATGGTAAATAAGAACGTCAATTAAGACAGAAGTATCAAATTAAAATTTTTATAAAACTTAATAGTATCAACTTTGGGGCCCCTATTATTTTTTTTATTTTCTCTCATAAAAGCTTTAAAAAATACAGTTCAAACATGTTGCTCTAATGTAGAAATTCCAGGTAGACTCATTGGCCATGCATCAGAGGTGGAGCTGATATGTCCTGCTTGATTGGGACTTGTCCAAATTTATTCCACCACATTCCGTTTTCATCCAGGTCATCCAGACCCCCATTTATTCATCACTGAATTGAAATAATAAAACATAAGATGGAGCAAGGAAGGCAGAAAAAATTGTTATCCTTCTGCAAAGAGGCATATAAAAAGACAGCTAAATTGTGACATAATTTAAACTTCAAATTTGACAAGTTTGATTGGAAAATTATGTGACCTAAGTTGTTAGGAATCAAAATGGTCACCAGTTTATAGCTATAAAAAAGTCATAGAGTGGTGTTTTTACCACAGATTGATAGAATATTATTTTATTCTACCTAATAGTAACTATTGCCCAAATGACTATTGTTTTGCAGTTTGGTGATTTGAATGCTGTATCTCCTGGAAATCTGGATAAAGGTAAGAATTGAAAACAATGTACATTTTTAAGTAATTGTTTTTCTTGTAAAAAAAAACCCACAAAGAAGAAAGCATATATGTCTACTGCTCTCTGAAATTGTAGAAATAGCATACAAGTCCCAGATGAACATGACAAGTCATGTCTTTTGGAATCTTTCATTATTTCACCATTTCACTCCATCCTATGTCTTCATTATGTGAGGTATAATATATACATAAAATGGAATTTAAATGCAGTTTCAAACTTCTTTTTAAACATTCTTTGACTTATATTAATAACAAGTAATAGGAAATTATTTTTTACCATGGCCAGGATCCTAGATAAAAATTATAAATTTTGATCAGGCATTTTTATTCAAGGCCCATCAAGCAAGAAGAAATATTCCCTTGACCTATTCACCTTATTGGTTCAACTTTTCAGTGGTAAAAAAAAAAGACTCTGGTAGCAATGTGAAAACAAGCTCATTGTGGTACAGATGAAGAAGGTAACATACTCACATGTATACATTAGACTATATATCAGAGTATATTTTAATATCTTGGAGCTATTTTATAGCAACATTGCTACTCCAGGGTATACTATAGTGTGTGTGTGTGTGTGTGTGTGTGTGTATAATGTCATAGATTCCTGAATAATCTCATAATCAACAAAACCACTCATGAAAGAACAGGGAAAGCTTAGAGGGATTTTGGGTTAAGATAGAACACAAAAATCCTACCCAACTTTATAAGCCAAACAAAAACAAGAATAATTCTGATAAAAAACAGTACAGTACCATTTTTTAAAACATATACATTTTCTTATAAGCAAATACTACAGTAAAATATAGCTCTTTCTTTAAAAGTGAGTGGGTATCTTAAGTGTAGGGAATTGTTATGGTTATTGACTTCTGAAGACAAGAACAAAATGCACAAAGACTGGGGACAATGATACAATTAGAACTTTCAGGCCACAGGGGAAACTGAGGGAAGAGGATTCAAGGAGTCTGCAAAGAACTGCAACCTGATCTCTAGATCATGCTGTGCTAAGGTACTCAATGTTGAGCTTCTGTTTCTTGGGGGTGGAAAATATTAATATGGCTGAAGAACGTCACATATGAGTCAACATTATTGTCATGTGAAAGTCTTTCCTTTCAATTGTTTGTTTACCAATTGTGTATACTTTAATTCCCATTTTGGTAAAATACAAAATAGCAGAGCAGAAAATTTTCAGAAAAGTATAGCCAAAACATTTTTGCTACAAATACACCCACTTTGGGAATAACAAAGTAATCCTCAGAGAAATAAATTAATGACAAATCGCAGCTGGCCTTCTAATACAGTGCTGAATCAGTGTCTTCAGTAAACCCTAGTACACTTGATTTTTGTTTTTGTGTACCAAACTTTCATAACCTCAGGTGGGTTCTCAGGAAATGTCTTTGGGTCTGTATGAGAATAAGATGTCTATAGAATTGCATTGATTTATCCTTAGGAACTGGAAAAGGGGCTTGCTTTTGCAGATTCTTCATAGCCTGTTCAGAGGGCCATTTTATCTAGTAATGGACTTAAGTCAAACTGATTTGGAACACTTAAATTTGTTCAGCCTCTTATCTCACTGTCACTTCCACCCACAGCAAGGTAGATGTCAGGACTTTTCCTACCTGTTTGTAAATGACATTTTTTTCTTTTAAGTGCTGCCTCTTTTTTCATTTTGACAATTATTTATTTGTGGAGAGGAAGCTTAAAATTAGTGTGATACATCCTCAGCTTCTTGGCATGGTGAGACTGGTCCCATTCACCTCCAAGCTTGAGGCTTCCTGAACTACAGCCAAGTTGGCATATTCAAAGGCTAAGGAGGGCATGAAATCTTAAAAGAGTTTTTGTGGGCTTTATCTACAAAATGAGGATTTTCCCCCTGATATTATCATAAAAGTAATATTGACCCTGTATAAAAATTTCAAAATGTGCAGAGAGTTAGATTTGATCAGTACAAACTGATCATTCATGGGAGGGTCCCATTGAATCCCCCTAATATGTGCAATTAATAGATGTTAATATAAAAAAAAGAAAGAAAGAAACTAGAGAAAATGAAATTTAACAGTCACAACCTTGAGAGACTACCACCACTAAAAGTTTGTGATAATTAGTTTTTGGAAATTTGTGATCAAAACTTTAATAGCTTTAATAGCATCTTTGGTTCATGTTATCAACCGAATAAACAACAAAATAAACAGTATCTTATAAATGTTTCTGTTATGCCCACTCCATGAAACAAATGTCTGTCAAAGATCTCTCTCTCCCTGCAGTTGCCCAATCCTTTGAGTGTTCTTATGCTGACACACTTTAATGTAATCAAGTTTATTTCCAGAGGAAAAATGTTTAAAGAAGATAGGCCAAGAATACATCTTGGTTGAGTTAGCAGAGATTTCTATTGTGGTGTCCCCCCAAACGTGACTCAACATTGCTTAGAAAGAGTTCAACTTAACCTGATAAAGAGGTACTCAGTGAATGCAGTACACCATAGAATAGGATAGAACAGAGAACTGATTCTGATCATGCAAACCACTATAAGCAAACACCTATTAAGTTATGTTTTAGTTAAAAGTGAGGTATTTGATGTGATTATATGTATCCTTGTCCTTTTTTTCTGTAAACAATAAAACATGTTGGGTGAATAAAATATATTTGTAAGGCAGGGATATATTTCTTACTGTTTAACAATGATCTGATGAAGACATATTCTCTACAATCTTCTTAGGAGAATCTTCCACAGTCATAAAACTATGTGAGCATCATTTCTCTCTACTGTACTTTTGAATTTTAACAGTGCCTGCTGGAAAAATTAAATGATATTCCATTTTAACGATGCTTTAGTTAACATAAAATGTATTAAGATATGGGGGTAACAGTGACTATTTAACATTTAATTTCCAGAAATGAATACCAACTATTAACAGTATCAGTGTTGCCAGGAATGGGAACTCATTGTGCATTCTTTTAATCTGGCATTACTGTTCCACTCTTCATCTTTTTTCATAATAAAAATTGAAGATTTATTTAATACTGAGATCTACGGCTTCAGGGTGTATCAGAAAGTCTACACAGCAGCCCCTGCTTACACATGCAATAGTTACATTGTGAATCAACGTCATTCTCACCTACATTAATGCCTGCACACATGAAATTTATATTTAGTGTGAATTTTTAGAGGAAACTGAAAAAATTTTATCTTTTTTTTTTTAGTTAGTATTTTCAACTCAGTACATTTCCCCAAAGCCAGCAGGGTATACCTAATGATGGTATGAATCATATGCCCTTATTTGAAATATAGAAGCTTTATGAAAATCCAAAGGTCTTCTTAAAGGAGCTATTAAAGTTTTGATCACAAATTGCCAAAAACTAATTATCTGTGCTGTGTTTGAAAGAATTAGAGATGCCTTAATACAGCATTGATACAAGTAAAATCCCATGAAAGGAAAACCTACAAGCTTTGTCCTCTGAGAAAGGCTAAGAAGTTGCTGCCTTGATGTACTATATTCAAGTGTTTCTAAAGCACAGGTTGATCGCAGTTTTCCAATTTGTCTTCTGGTAGTAGTCTCGGTATTATTTGTTTGTGCAGATGAAGGCAGTGAAGTGGAAAGTGAAATGGATGAAGAACTGGATGACTCTTCAGAGCCTCAAGCCAAAAGAGAGAAAACAGAGCTGAGCCAGGCGTTCCCAGTGGGCTGCATGCAGCCTGTTCTCGAGAGCAGTGTGCAACCAAGCCTCCTGAATCCAATCCACAGTGAGCACATCGTCACAAGTACTCAGACTATCAGGCAGTGCAGCGCCACAGGAAACACCTACACTGCAGTCTAAAGAATATTAAAGTGTATTTTTCCAGCTTACATTAACCCTGTTGATATTGGGCTTAAGTTGAAAATTTAATAAGCCTGAAGGTCGACTGTTGTCAAATTCTCTCTGTGCTGAACATTACCTTTTTGGAGTTGTGAAATGGAATGGGTGTATGTATTTTGCCAGGTCTTTTTTTTTTTTTTTTTAACCAAATTATTTGTCTCTTAATAATAAGAGTTTTTTTTCTCTTAGTTTCAGATGTCAAGAAGGATTTTTACAACACTTAATGTCAATGTTTTTGTTTTCTTATAATTAAAAAGTAATTTACATTTTTTGTAGCTTAAATATTTTATTGTTGATTGTTAGTCTTGGTGTATGATTTCATGTGTAAGTTTTTTAATTAGATGCACTTCTGTGAAATATCAAAAGAAATGAATTTCTTTGATTTACACTGGAGGCATGCCCATTTGGCAGCAGATGCATCAAATTTGCTTTTGAAAGGTGCTTTTTATTGGACAGAACCATAAGACACTATTTTGATAACATTTTGGAGTACAGAAAGAGAATACAGAGCATTTTTATTATAGTGCTAGAGGGTTGGGAAGGTCATCTATTTTTCTCTGAAGAAAAATTGAGCTGTGCATTTATCAGTTCAGAGTAAATGACAGAATTGCAAGAGATTATGCTAATATGTACATAATTTATGTACATAATTATTAGACCATATTAACAATGCAAGTTTCCATGAGACATTGAATTTTAACCATTATTTGCACCCCAGTCCTCTGTTTAAAGACTACTGATTCTGTATTTGGGGCCACTACATAAGTGTGTTCTGCTGTTAAGTGGGGCTGTGATAGTTAGATACTGACGCTGATAAAATGACTTGACTTTTTTTTTTTTAAGTGTACATGCTACTTATGCTGAGCTGGACATACAGGAAACCATTCCATTTGGATGACTTTCTTTTATTCCAGGTCTTTTTTCTAATAGTAGTTCAATATGCTGCTATTATAAAAGAAAATTTATAGAATGCAAGGAATGTAGCAACCTGCATATCGTTATTTCCTTCAAAAATACTTCCTGGTTTCTAAAGTATGTGGATTTAAATTTTAAACAGAACCTGAAGGCAGTGTAACTGGCACACCTCACCGTTACTTATCCCCAATTCTGTAGGATTTGGATAGGTGGCTGGATGGATCATTGCCATTGAAGAATGTACATCAGGGATCATCGTACCTCGGCTATTACATGGTGCCTTAAAACAGAACTGAAGCTAAGGTTTAGTAAGGTTTATTTTGTTCATGTGAATAACTCTTCAATCCATTTGACAAAGTGTGCCTGTCATTTTCAGATTCCTGAAGTAAGGACAGGTTACATGTTCTTCAAAGGAAATTTAGAGAAAATGAAGCAAAACAAAAAGACAAAAATCAGTTTCCCTCTGAGTGACCGTGAACCTATTTTTTATTCTTAGAGTTGACTATTACTTGATTACAGATCAGATTGCTTAAGGGTATGGAATCGCAGGCTAGTTTTAATACCAACTTGTTACATAAAATCATATGTTTCTGACCATTCTTACTTAGTTACAATTCTAGAAAGTTACAAAATAAGCAGGTACTTATTGAAGTGCATCTTTTCAGTCTAAATGTTTGTCCGTGTGTCTAGGTGTCTGTGTGTTCACATGCACACGAGTGCCCATGGGGCAGGAGTCTGCTACAAAGTCAGAAGGTGAGTTCCTAGAGAGCATGCACCCATCCCCATTTTAATTTTCATGAAAAGCCAAGGTTCTTTTAAGCACTCAAATTATTACCAGCAACAGAAAAGGCACATCCTTTCATTTTAAATAGTTACAAAATACTAATCAGCAAACACTGATAAATAACTAATTAAATAAAGCCAAAAGAAAAAGGAAAGCACAAAATTATTTAAAGATTACAAATGAAAACTATATTGTATTGGGGAGAGGGGGGGTTGGGAAGAAGAGGGTGAGCCAATCTATAAAGTTAAACATACCAAATGGCTTCTCAGGTAACATACAGTGTATTTGAGCTGTTGTTGCTTGATTGCCTCAGACTATTTTAAGTTCAACTGTGTTTCTTAAGCAAATTTTCAATGTTTTCAATATAATTTTTTAAATTGATTCAAATTTTGTATTTTACAACATAATTATATATTTGAAAGTCTTCACTAGCACCCTAGCATCACCTTCATCTAAACATCATTCAAATGATCATCCCCCTTTTTCCTCCCCAAAAGGCAATGAATATGCATCTTACACACACACTTGAACAAACACACACACACACACACATACACACATGTAGTAGAAAAAAGAAGTCATAAGTTTCTAAAAACTATATATCTCTTTTATTGTGTATTAGGATATTTACACATAAAATTAAAATCAAAAAAGGAAAAAACACTCTTCATTTTGGCTCTCCTTTCTGAGTTTTTTCAGTTTCCTGTCCTTACCCACTATCCCCTGAATGGTATTACATTTGTATTGGACCAAATGTATTTACTGGTTTCATCTTGTTTATTGAATGACTTTAAATGTATTTATTATCATTGTTCTTTTAATTTAATGTTGGATATATTTGTATCACTAGAGGATTCTGATAATAATGGACAAATTTAGATTCATGAGACTTGGGGGATTGGGGACCCTCCAGGATTCAACATTTCTTCCAATTGTTCATGGTTTGTTCTAAATTAGAGCAGATTAGAAATTGATAAATATCACTGTATTTGAAATTGACTCAATAAAAATGTTCTGATCTCCTTTAGGAATACTTAGAAATATTAATCCTTCATAGATTGTTGTGATCAATACACAAAAGACACCTACCTATGGTTCACTCTACTTCCAGTTATTTGTAGTCCACAGTACAACATGCTTAATTTTCATTAATGTTGAATTTAAAATGTTTTAGAAAATTAAAACTATAATTTATATATTAGAGCCAATTGGAGCAATCACATTTGTTGTAATTATTGAAATTGTTATTTTCATTCATTGGAACTGTGACTTTTCTAAATAATATAAGCCACTAATACCCTCATAATAAATTTATTAACAAGTGATGCAAGTACACATTCTAAGGACTTATTGGTGTTTCTTGGCATTGTAATCATACATAAGTCATGAGATATATGACTTATATATAAGCCATGTGTTATACTTTCAAAGAGGAAGACTATAAGGAAGGTATATTAGTTACTTTGAAGTCTTGGAAAAGATATTTCCATATGACAGGATTGAGTATCATGGCTATAGTGTGATCTTGACATACACTTTGAGGATTACACCAAAGGATTTGCATTTATAAAACCAGTGAACAATAGGATGGAATGGGTGAACCATTGGAACATAGGGCCCAATTCTCAGTTTTTTCTTCGAGTTTGCTGATCACTTTTCAGGATTTTCATCCAAACTATGTTTGGACTGACTGTATAAGTCTTACTGCCTTTTCAGAAACCTGCTTTCCTTTTTGTGCTTTTTCTTGTACTGTATAGCACGGTTCATGCACCTCTCTTTAGATGGTGTACTTTAAAAACAAAAGTAAAATTTCAAAAATGGTTTTCTGCATACCTAAAATTAGTAGTGTGCAACATTGACTGCCTTTGATTTGTAGTAGACAAGTGAAAAGGAACACATTCTTGTAGAATGCTATAAGTCATTCAGGAATGAATATGGTTTCAGTGCCATAATCATGGACCTTTTTACATGAATACCCTGTCTAGAAATACTAAATGCATTTTCAAATTTTAAAAAAAATCATTCAGATAATATATTTGAGATGTCTAAAATAATGCTGTGCTTGAAACATTAGTGTAAGAGAAAAAAAAAGTTTGTCACTGTGATGTTGGTCCTCCCTGTGTGGACACAAGTAGAAAGTTAAAAACTTGGCAAGTCACCTTTGTGTTCAATATGAGGCAGTGGTTATATATAATAAATTGACTTTGTTATAACCTCTCCCCTTCCCCAAATTCTTTGGAGAAATAACAACTATCTAAAAGTTGAAGTCAAAGCTTTTGTGATCTGTATGAATGTACCAGAACATGGGGGAGGAGGATCAGCATGCAGTGCTCTTGAAAATGGGGCTTGTCACTAGATCAGAGCAGCCTCCATGTGTATGGTTAGAACAAATCAATTTAATGGAATCCTAGTATTTCTGCAAGTTTGGTGATTTTTAAAAACTGGAATAGAAGCATTAATTCAGTGCTTAGTTCTAGTATTAGAAAACCCCTTTGATGTATTGCCTTGTATTAACCCTTTGAGCATTGTAAGATATACAATGGGGGACAAAAGCCTTTCAGATCATTTATTTAGACTTAGACCGGTAAAATATACTCTATATCCAAATGTCTAATTATGCTGTTTTTTTAAAAGGGGGGGTAGGAAGAGAAAGTGTTTCCATGCTGAAACACTTGCATTTTATATACAACTCCTAATTTTCCTTCAAGAGGGCTTGATATATTTATTCCCAAATATTCACTGCCATCTAAGTAAGTGTACTGTTTACAGAAAAAGAAATCAACTTTTCTAGCATCACATCATGACGCTCTAGAAAAGGAGGGCAAATACATGGGCCTGTGTAGACCTATGTCATAACTGATTTCTGCACATTGAAGGTACCTAGATTGCCTTTAAAAGGTATGATAAAGAAAGGGTTACATTTCTTCTTTTTTCCCAAAAGATCTCATTTATTTAGCTTTAGAAAATACAAGTGTAAGTGAAGCCTTAGGAAGAAATGAGTTCAAGTGAATATACAAACTCTGAACTCTCTGGGGGCAGTCAGGCTATTTGGATTTGCATCACTCATAAAATATTGTTTGGGAATTCATACAGGGCATAATTTTATCCATGCTCCAAAACTTTAATACTTTGTCAGAAAAAAAAAACAAACATGTAGAGATAGAATGGAGAGCAAAGCACTTAATTTTAAGCTCATCTGTCAAAAGACTCTATGACTACTGCTTCTGATATCTAAGTATCAGTCTGCTTACATCATTACTGATTGGTTCAAGGGAATCTCTTTGTGCACTTGCTCCCCTTTGTCCCCAGCGTGATCAAACACGAGAGCAGTGTTGTCTGCAGATGTGCTTGCGCGGCCCTAGCTGGGCGCAAGTAAGAGTGTAACCTATTCTGATGTCTGGTGAAAAGACATCCATAGCATAGTGCAAGTATGCCGTAAACGTTGCTTTTTAGGCAGTTTAGGAAGTTACACCATGCAAATTACTCGTGTGTTAACATGCAATACTCAAAGGGTTTTAATTTAACTCTCTTCTTTTGAATTCTTCATGATGATTTACTGTAAATGCTTCTCAGTTTGCATGCCTTGATCATTGCTGCTAGTGATTTTATGTGCCAGTAGACCTGAGTTTAGTTTACCAATTTTACTTAATTAAATAGTAAAAGCCACTTACAAAGTGACTGCCTAGGATATGTTTTTCCTTTTGTTTAAAGTAATTGGTAATGATGTCCTTTTTTTTAATGTGATTTGTCTCTTTTATTTGGTTCTGATATTTAACTCTTTTTTCCCTCTTTCCTTTGTTTTTAAAATAAATTATACTGTTGGGATTGGAAGCCCTGAGTAATGAAATATTTGGTAAGAATTGTCTATGTAGCTCAATAATGAGGGCAACAAATCTTTGTTAGAAGAATTTTGATTCTAAGAGGAAAGAAAAAATAAAAAACTCTCATTGACTGCTGATAACCAAGTAAATTTTTCCTTCAATTGATTAGTAGTTCTGAACAAATGATTGCCTTGTTTAAACCTGCTAAACACAATTTTAAATGACCCAATAAAGGAGGTATTGAATTTTATTCGTTTAAAAAGCATCTTTTGTACCAAAGCAAATTTTTTTCTCTATTCATCTCCATCATCAATTTGGACCTATGGTGGTGACCAATGTGTTGGTTACAGAAACTTTAAGTGAGTGCCTTGAGAAAACTTGGAAATTTGTGCCTGAGGTGGTAAACTTTTAATTAGGTTAATTGTAGTGCTTACCAATCAGTAATTCTACTATCACTCAGGGCTTTCGTACCTTCTAGGTAAAACTTCTTTCATTGTGTTTTTTTAAGATACTGTATTTTTTTTTAAGTGCCATCATTTAAATTTCACTTAGTAAGTGGCAGATTCCATTATTCAGTCCCACAAGCACAGAAACATAGTAACACTAGGATATATTTGAACATTTATTTTACAATCGACTGAATATATTATGTAAATGAGGTAAGCAACTTTTGTAGAGATTGTATGTGTGAGATAATGTAATGTTCTTTTCCAGTTTTTGGACTACAGTTGAATAAACTTTTTAATTATTTAAAAACATCTTTACCGAATAACATGTGATGGTTTTTTGTATAATGTATTTGATTTTGTAAATACGTATTTCCTGATGTGATTTTTGTGAGAAATGCTAAATCTTTTAGTATATCATGTCCTCTCAAAATTGGCAGGAGCTAAATAATAGTTTGTGGGCAATTTGTATTGTGTACTGTACAATAACTGGGGAACTTTTATAATTATAAAAATATATATTAACTTTTAGTGTGTTGTTTAAACAAATGACTGGAACATACTAAAGATATTAGTAGGATTTTTCTGAATATTTCAGACTTGAACTCAGGCTAGCTTTCTTGTGTTTTTCAAAACGAAATGGTGTCTTGTCTTTTAAAATCAATAAATTTGTTTCCTTGTTACAAACCCATTTGAAATGGCTTGATTCTTTTTCCCCCTCAATCATTGCCAGGAAACTTCTGCTACACTATCTCATCTGAAGGGTAGGATCTATGTCATTCATTAGCTCAGAAACAAAATTAAGTTGTTTTCCTTTTTTGTGTCAAATGAAATTGGCAATATTTACACATGAACAGCATAAAAAGTAAAAACAAAATTATAAGCCCAGCAGGGTATAAATCTTACCCTCAAAGAGGATTAGTGACTGAGTGCTGTTTAATTTCAGAAGCTGTCAGCATCTCCATTGTAGTTCCAGATTTTTGGATGTTCATAATTTGTTTGTTTTATGTCATTTCACATTGATATTTGGCACCCAAATTCCTTGCTTAAATTGAAATAACTTATTCAAATTTGCTTTAATACACTTAAGATGACCTGCCCATTTTTTTTCTTTCTTTTTTAAATATATACAGGAAAATTCACTCTTTGGTGTACATTCCTGTGAATATTGTAACCACCACCACAATCAAATTTAAAATTAACTTTTTAATGTGCATATATATAACTTTTTTTCAGATCATAACGTAGAGAATATAGACTAGCAAATTCAGGGAGTTTCTATAGAAGAAAGAAATACAAGGCAGAAAGATACCCTTTGGGGGTCTTCCAACATGGTACTTTGACATTATATTTTAAAATTATCTCTAAAACTAAAACATGGACATCTTAGCTGTGAATGTCCAAATTTATTCCAGTGTATTTGGATATTTAACCCCAGTTAATTTAGAAATGTATCCAAATAATGCACTTAGTGAATAAAGATGGACAGAATTATAGTGACTAGTAGAGACAAGACTAGACTGGAAAGGAAATGAAGGTGTTCTATTTGAGCATTTTTATGTTGTAGCCATGACCACTTGTGAGATATTTGGAACTTTCACACAAAAAAAGTAGTTTCTACTTTGTCACTTTATTTTTGAACTTGGTGTCCCTGGGAAATGTAAAGTCTTTCAAGTATCTTGTAACTGGTGCATTTACTTCTTGGTTACAATACTCTTCCTGCCACAGGGCAATACTTAAAAATAGCCTGCTACCAGAGAAATGTAACATTTTTATTAATTGATCCTATTAAATCTACCAGATATTTTCCCTTCATTTTGGTCTAAAAGTAATGTAGATTTTTTTCTCTGAAAATACAAGTTGAAGGTATTTATTAAGATCATGGTGTACACATGGGTGCCATCATCATAATCACAACCTTAAAGAAGGTAAACATTTAGATGAATGTGGAGGAGCCTGTCAGATGGATTCAAATTGGAATCATTAAACTCATGACTGCAATTTGTGTGTATGCCCCTGTTTCTGCAAAGAAATTTCATGTTTCATCACATATTTGAATGTATGTGCAACCCAAAGCTAAAATGTACTATTCTACAATGTTACTATTAAAATTTAAACTTAGGTTTATAAAGTAGCAAGTCTAGAAATAGCATATTAATAATTATTAATAGCACATTGATTCTTTATTGTCAATAGTGAATAATAATAATAAACCCAAAGCATTTTTATCTTAAAAAATTATACTTTATTGAATTAAAAAAAGCTGTTGTAAGGCCTTTGAAAAATTCTAAAATCATTTGCTCTCAATTTTGATATTCAGGTTGAAATGCATTAGTAAGAATGCCAATCAAAGTCAAGATGGCAAAATGCAGTTGTAGCTTCTGAAGATTTAATTGATTTCAAATTTCTTCACTTAGGACTGTATCCACTCATGACAAGAAATAGATGGCACACTCCTACAAGAATTGAGGAAAGCTTAATGGGCTATTCATCAGAATGTGTAGAGGGCTAAAGGAATTATTTTTTTCTTCAGTGATAATAAGTATTCAATACTGGCTCTGTTCATATAAAATATAGAGAAAAGCTGGGTAAGTAGTCTTCCTAGTCTTACATAATTGCTATAGACCCCAGTTCCCAAGTTGATCACCACCTTTAAATTAGTAACTACATCTTACTAGTTCCTCTACCCATTACATGTTCTTCCTCTCTTCCAGGGTGTCCTTTATAGGTTCTTTACATGATAAGGTGACTCAACGCTCCATTCCTTAGAATCTTGTCTTTATTAGATTAGTGTGGTTTTCCTTTGAAGTGCAACTGAGACAACTTGAGAGGACATATGGCAGACTTAGTCCTCCTTGCCCCATTTATAAAGTAATAACTCAATTTCTTTCTCATAACCTAAGTCAACCATCCAATCATAGGAGTGACTTCCTTCTCTACCTGTTGGGTTAAGCTCATGAGGAGCCCATTATAGCCAAGCAATTTTTATAAGATTAACCTTCCTATTTAATGAAGTTGTGACTTAGTTTCCAAATGGAAACATTTTACCTTATACCCTGAAACCTCCAAAGGCACTAAGCTCCGTTTTTGAGGCCTGAAAAAAACAAAAGTCTCTTAAGTGGTTGATTTGGTGTAATAGAGGGCTATTCCCATCTCTATACCTTGAGGACCCAGGAATTCTGGCTGTGAGAGAAACAGCTCCAACTATTGACTAATGTCTACAGTCTCCCAGCCAGCTCCACAGCTGAGCTCTCAGCAGTTTGCCCACATTCTCTAGAGTAAGCTGCTTCTGTGTGATGAGGCCCCCAAGACCCCTAAGTTCTGTGGTGACCACCCACATCTCTTCACTATCTAATTTGTCCTCTAATCAGAAGTAATGTTATATGCATCATGTTCATGAATAAATACATATGCCCACAGGAATCATGGAGAAAGAAAATCCATACCTGGAATAGTTATTTCTGTAAGGGAGGTGCTTCCTCTTCTATGGTGGAAAAAGATCCTGTGTCATAAACATAAAAAGCGCCCCCGCTAGGAAATGGTCACATTGGGAGGCCTAGCATTAGTTTCTGGTGTGGGGCAAGCTGACACTCAGCCTCTCAGCAATAGCAGTTGCCCTCTCAGCCTTGGTGAGGGTAAGTCTGCTGTGGAGCTCCTGCCGTGGCCACTTTGTATGTGGGCACTTTAAGTGGGTCCTGAAAGTGGATGAGGAAAGATGCTGACCATCATCCTCAGGCCCCATGTGTCTGGTTATGAGTCTTTTCTGAGGTGGATATTTTCTGATGGGCACTGACATGGGATACAAATATCTACATTGGGGGTCCCTTCTGAGAGATCTGACCACACTGCCCATCACATCCCCTTGTCACAATCTTATAGTCGTGTTTCCTTCAAATTCCTGACCAATCAGTCACTAGCCACTATTATGAAGAAATTTTAATCTCCACATCGGTCATCACCACTCCTCTGTAAGGAGAACTAAAAAGAGGGAAATCATGAAGTTCTGAGGACTTCACTCAGAGGGGTTTTCTTCACCTCCCGGGCCACACCCAAGCGGGGCTGGAAGGCAGCATTTGCCACATAAATGACTCCAGTTGAGCCCAGCTTGAATTGCTAGGCCAAAGAACAGTGAATGAGGAATAAGGCATTTCTATTTGAGTTTCCAGCTTCATGGGGCAATTTAAGGGGTCTTAAAGTAATTAACATTTTCCTGGCTTGGAGGCAAATACAATGATGGCTGAGTGGAAAATGAGGTATGTTTTTTAAGAAGTTGCTGTAAGAGACAGTATATCAAAGTTGATTAAGACATAGTTTTAGAAAAGTTAAATCTAGATTTGCACCAGTAACTAGCTTTGTGATCTCCCTGGCTAAGTTGAGTGGTACACACTGATAAGGCTCTACAGTATCTCCTAGTTACTCAGCAGGTGCTTCACATTTGGTAAACTCTCAGTAGTGCTCACTATTGTGGGTGAACTGCTTCTACTACTCACCAAACAAAAGAGTGGGAGCTTTCTTATCACCCACCAATTAATATCCTATCAGATGGGCTCTTCTTGCCAATTCTAGGCAGAAATTGCACTAGTGTAGAGCCTGGTCCACTTAACTAGGGTAGTATTTACCTGTGACTAATCTGTGCCATCAAAGTGTATCATTGATAAGAAAAAGAAAAACAAGTTATCTTCAGATGAACTCAAGATTCTCTGAACAAAGAAGAATTTTACTTTCTCATTCGACCATTTTGGGCTTCCCAGAAGGTAAAAATATTTCCTCTCGATGCACAGATGCTTCTGAGCCTTTCTTTTATGCATTCAAAAAATAACCACCAAGTCTCCCAGAGTTTCTTCTAAATATTCCAGACACCCCGACAACAGTTTGGGGATAGACTGTCTTTGCTTCTCTCTGTAAACTATTTTTGTAGTCAGCTCAGCTGTCTTTTAAACTTGCTTTGCCTTTACAGTCAGCTTTCCTGAATCTTACAGCATGTATTGTCTGTGTTAGAGGTTGTACATTGGGCCAGAAGAGTCCTGGTTAGCTTATGTAGTGTTATACCATGAAGAACTTTTGAATTTTTTGTTGTTTGTGTTTTTTCTTTTTTAATTTGCTGTCATTTTTTTTTTTTTAAATAACTGTACTAGAAGGTCTCACAGTGAATGTGTTTAAATAAAATCTGGTTTTCTGATTTTTTTTCTTTTTTTCTTTTTTGAAAAACCAAGGGATCTGGCAACACTGAACATAATGTCCTCATGGCAGTATTCTGGAACCAGAGAGGACAGGTTTGAAAGCATGGGTTGGCCCCTCCACACCTCGTTGAATCTAATTGCTACTTTGGACTCCTCTCCTATTTGTCTCAATCTGTAGGTGTTTGAGCTTTAACTCATAGTTGACATTCTTTTGACATAGGGACTTTTGATATAATTTGTTACCCATCTAGGGAACAAGGACTGAGGAGCGGTTCTCACCTGCAGCACAGAGATGGGAATGGAAGCCAGAGTGTGTTCTCTCTGGTGCCTATCACCTTCTCAGGTAACAGATGGCATCTGCCATACTGGCATCATGGGAAGAGAACCCCAGCCTCTGAGTTGTGAACTTTAAGCTGCAAAATTAGAGGAAGCACCAGCCCCTCCCCAGAGCACTCAGGTGCTTGCATCCAGCTGCAGTATGAGCTGTTGAAAAAGTGGTCTTATTTTGCCACTTCAACTTTTGTTGGTCAGGAGAGCACCATCCTCTTCCTGGATCTGAGTTCTAAGCTTCAGTTAGTGACATAAAATCAATGCCCTTGAGCCTTATTTTCTTCACTTCCCAGGATGGACTACCTTAAGGCAGGAATGGAAGAGTTTCTAGGTATGGTTTTCCCAATATCCTAGTAAACTCTGTTTTGCAGAGGGGCGACAGCCTTCAGGGAATTTGCCTGGAACAAATTAGACCTTACTTCTCATCTCTTTACATTCTTCCTATTCCACATAGCCCATTACTGCTGCAGTGTGGTGATTGACAAATGTTTGCTGGTTGTTTGACTTTGCTATAGTTTTATATACACACATATATACATTTATATATATATATGCACATAAATATTGCATATAAGTTCATATATATATATATATATATGTAAATCTGGCAATCAATCTACAACTTTTGTTTCTTTAGTTACTTATGTGATACGAGGAAAGGGAGAATACCAATCTACCTGTTGGCACCTACGTAATGCCTTATTGATACTTCCTTAAAACAAGAAAGCAGGGTGTATCTTTAAGAAAATATATCATATTAGTATTATAAAAGATAGAGGATAGGGTAAAAATATTTTTAAGACAAGACTATAGCAAGAGTTTACACATGGAAACAAAGATCTCTAAGCAAGGACTACTATCTCATGATTATTGTTGGATTTTTTTAATTGAGTCTTTTCACACAAAGCCTAAAGACATCTGGTAAAAATATTTCAGACAGAACCCACTGAGACAGTGTCCTTCTGTTTTGTGGAAAAGATGTAAAGGAGGTGTCAAATTAGCATGCTTAATTTCTTACAAATGGGATTGCCATTTTCAAATATCTTATGTCTTGTCTAGTGGAATGGGATGCTGCATAACAAAGTTGACAAAGTTCAGGAAAAAATATTCAAGGCACTAGGATAATGAACAGGAGACTGCCATGAAGAACTTTCAGAAAAGAAAATTTCTTAGAAATCTGGAAAGCTCAAGGCAGAAGAAAGAATTGTATTTATCCTATCACCTGTTCGTTATGATGCTGCTATTCCTGGCCTGCATGGTTTAACAGTTGGTCCCTGATTCTCTCCGGGACTTAAGAACTGAACTGTGTTTGAATTTTATGGAACATCATCCCTGAAGAGAAAGTCCAATATTGGGTGTCATGTATCAGGTACTGACCCAGGACTGTTCCGTAAACTACTGTATTTGGCTGTTGAATTGTTCACTGTGCAACATATAATTCATGAGATTTATCTTCATTACTCAATGGCATTGGTTGCTCACCTGTGAGGGTAAGAGGATTTAGACTGAAGGACTCCCGACACAGTAGCTTCCCTGTGCTGATGAGGCCTATTTTTTTATCTGCTTATTGCTAGCCCTGAGATTGGAAAGGACCTCATTCATGACTGGGCATAGAGGATAAAATCTTTGCCAGCTAATCCTCTGATAGGGGATTAATATCCAAAATATATAAAGACACCATAAAACTCAGTGTCAAAAATCCCCCAAATAACCCAATCAATAAATGGGCAAGGAACTAAACTAAAACTTCTCAAAAGCAGAAATACAAATTACCAAGAAATATATTTTATTTTTTTATTAGTTGCTCATGACAATACAATGATCTTGACATAGTCAACATCTAGCACTTATAAAAATGCTAATCAGTACTACATTAAGATTTCATCTCACTCTAGTCAGAATGACCATTACCAAGAATACAAGTAATAATAAATTCTGGTGAGGGTGTGGAGAAAAAGGCATACTCTTACATTGTTGGTGTGCCCTCAAATTAGTAGCACCACTCTGGAAAGCAGTGTGGAGGCTGCCCCGCCACCGCCCCCCCCCCAAAAAAACACAACTAAGAATGAAAGCACCTTATGACCCAGTTATCCCACTTCTTGGTATTCATCCAAAAGATCTAATAGCAGCATACAATAGTGATACAGCCACATCAATGTTTATAGCAGCACAATGCACAACAGCTAAATTATCAAATCAACCCAGATGCCCATCAATAGATGAATGGATTAAGAAAATATGGTATATATGCACAATGGATTATTACTCAGCCATCAATAAGAATGAAATAATGGCCTTTGCCAGTAAATGGGTGGAAATGAAGAATACCATGCTAAATGAAATAAGCCAGCCTGAGAAAATCAAAGGTGGAATGTTTTTTCTACTATATGGAAGCTAGAGCAAAGTAAGGCAAAGAAGGCAGAAGGGGAGGGGATTGGATATCATGAAGATATGGAGAAGATCTGTGGAGTAGAAGGAAAATGAGAGGGAGGAACAAAGGGAAAGGGGAAGATACATGGAATGAATTTTTAAAAATCACTTTATAGTACATATAAAGAGACCAAAGAAAATTTCACTTTCATATATATATATAGAAGAAAGAAAGTTTAAGAAAGTAGAGGAAGTAGAATAGGGGGAGGGGGAGGGGAAGAAAAGGGGGGAGTGGGAATTGAAATCAAATTCCTTGCATGTATGATTTTGTCAAAATGAACCTAATTACTGTAATTATGATACGTAATAAAAATATATTTTATATCTTAAAAGACAAAATTATATTGCCTAGTGATGTTGCAGCCTCTCTCTTTTTGCAAGTGCACCCACCCTATAATATTCTCCCAGGGTCAAAATTGCCTGAGGATGTGTTTCTCAGAACATGTTCCATCGTTAAGCAGTACACAACTGTAATATATCTGATAAAGAACTTTATTCAAAAGAGAGAAAAAGCTCTCAAAACTTGTTTGTTGTTGAAAGTTTATGTGCTTAGCACTTAACAACTTTTAACATTAAATAGATATTTGAGTGATATTTATCTGATCTCTATCCCTTTGTAATTCCAAACTTCATGATCCCAGGAACCTCTCTTAAACACTATAGAATTCCCAATGTGTAACACAATGTTTAATATGAATTTAATCAATAAATATTTGTTGAATGGATTAAGGCATCAATTCTCTTATGATTATACCTAGCATTTGTACAATGTAAGTTTGTTTCTTCTACTACAAATAATTTTAGTAACTCTTCTTGAACATTTATCTATGTATTTATCTTATTTCTTCCATACACATCTATTCTCCATGAAAGATTATAGAAGTTAAATTTCGGGGCCAATCCATTGCATAATTTCAAGTCTTTGGAACTTATTGCTAACTCTACTATGAAAGCTTGAACCAACTTATAATTCTTTCAATTCACTAGAAGTCTAACAACTGAAAAAAAATGTAAAAACATCTTATGCCTGCTGCACAGGAGGAGAAAGAGCTCACCATGAGATTTCTATGTAATATGGTATATAAGTTTTACTTTTGATCCATTACTTTATCATTTTATTCTCTGATTTTTATTATATAATACATATTTCCCACACTTTGCCAAAATTTTAGAAGTTTCCTCAATTTTATAGGTAAAAATGATATATATATATATTAGGAGCTAAATTGTGTTCCCTCCAAACTATGTTGAGGTTCTAACCCCTGGTACCTGCAAATGTGACCTAACATGGAAATAGGATGTTTGCAAGTAAGTATAATCAAGTGAAGATGAGTTAATTACAGGGATCCCTTATCCAGTATAAAAGGGTGTTCTTATAAGAAGAAGACTGTTTAGCACACAAGTGTGTACACACACCCAAAGACATGACGAAAATACAATGGGATGACAGTAGGGGCTGCAGTGCAGCTGCCAGCCAAGGGGGACCAAGAATCGTCAGCCAACATCAGAGGTTAGAAACAGATCGAGAGAGTTCTGCACAGCTTCAGAGGAGCATGACCCTGCTGACACTTGGATTATGCATCTCTTGGCTCCAGAACTGTAGGACAGTAAATTTCTGTTATTCTAAGGTACTAGTTTATAGAAATTCATTGTAGCCATCCTAAGACTCTAATCCAGTAGTCTTCCATTGTCTGCAATTCTCATTTCCTAGGTTTTAGTTCTCAAGGTCAACTTCAGTCTGAAAAGTTCTCAAGGTCAATTTCAATTCTGAATTTCTGAAATTATTGAACGGTAAATCCAGAAATAAACCTTCCAGAAGTGTTTAACTGTGATCCATTATGAGCATCATGATGGAATCTTGAGCTGTCCTTCTCCCCTGTCCAAGATATGGATTATCCCTTGTGCAGCATATCCTAGCTGCAAATTCTACTCTCCTTTTCATCACTTGACAGCTGTCTCAGTTATCAGAACCACTGTTGTGGTGTCTCTGTGCTGGTGTTCAAGTAACCCTTATTTTATTTAATAATGGGCCCAAAGCCTGAGAGTAGTGATGCTGGAAATTTGAATATGTCAAAGAGTTGCTGTAAAGTATCCTTTCAGTGAGAAAGCAAAAGTTCTTGACTTAAGAAGGAAAGAGAAAAATCATTCTTTGAAGTTGCTTTTATAACTGAGTTCAGTTTATAGGCTGTGAAACTTGTATCCACTACACAAAAATTTTGGGGTTGAAGCAATGACCCAATAGTCCTGTAAAAGTCAGACCTTTCTCTCTGAAATTCAGCACATTTCACAAGTTCCCGTTTACTCACCATTTGGATGTTAGATTTATGAGGATGCCTGAACAAATTAAATAATTTCGTTTATGGCATCAAGACAAGCAGGAGCTGGGGTGCTGGCCCTGTGGTCTCCTTGCTGAGATTGAAAGAATGACCAATAGGAAGCACAGGTGGGAAAATGGCCACCAGATTCCTGTCATCTCAATTGCCTAAAAAGGGGCTTCTGTCTGCTTTATTGGGAGCAACTGCTTAGTGGTAGCCAAGCTTGCTTTTTAAATTTGACTCTATGCATTTTTTTCATTCAACCTAAAAATGGATTTCAATACAAATGTTCTAGACCAAGATCTATTTTAACACCACTCCCCCAACATTCTACCAAGCAAAGGTAAAAATAATAGGAAATGTGTATGACCTATGACTCATGATTCCTTAGACTCAGTGTAATAACCTTTGGACTGATTCATATAACAAAATTCTGAAACATTGAAGTAGTAACCCTAGTACAGCTGTAGAGGAGCAAGAGTTATGTGTATACAGGGGAAAGTTATTCTAAAAGGGATGTTAATTTATGAGGAAGCCAAGAGAGCTCAGGTAAGGTGTGTGCTTGGTACTGAATTGACTTGTTCAATCACTAACACTCCTTCTTTGATATTTCTTCTCTAAAAATACCACAAAAGTCATGATATCTGGGTATTCTTCCTGTTTGTATTTGTTCAATTGAATGAAATGCAATTAGAGTTGAGCTGATGAAACATTCACAAGAAGAACTAGGGCTTGGTTGGCCATGATGGAAGAGTAAATGTGTTCTGTGAGGGTGCCTTCCGACGTCTTGCTTCCTGGTGGGTGATATAAAAGGCATATATTAACTCATTTAATTATCCAGCAACCCTATGGGATGGTTTCTATTAGTAATCCCTATTTTGGAGGGACATAGTATCTGTCAAATGCTATTTTAAGCCCCTGCTGTGGGTAACTGCTTACTGCCTGAGGTGGCATGGTGGCATGGACTTCATTCTGGAAATAGCTACCCAAAGATCAAGTCCTGGCTCCATACGCTTCTTTGAAATAGCCTTTAGTGGTTTATCTGTGCCAAGGAAAGAGAATATTGTGGAAATCAAGCCTTTCTGACTGATCTCTCAGGGAGACTCAGTGGTACCACCAATGATACAATTGTGGAGAACAAGTAAAGGGTCTGACTTTTCTAGTCCAAAGTCTGTCCTCCATTCCTATGCTACCTGCTAACTATGTAGCCATGAAATCTCTTTTTAAGTTCAGTTTCATCATCTGTAAAATTGGGATAAGAACAGTACCACAATAAAAGGATAGTTTGAGGATTTATTTTTTTTTCCTGAAGATAAGGGAGCATTTATCAACTTATTTTATTAGACCAGCATAATTTCAATACCAAAATATGATGAAAGAATTACAAGAAAGAAAAATTCTAGATGAATCAACCTTTTTAAAACATAAAATTCTAAATGAAATATTATCAAGTTGAATCCATCCACATATTTAAAAAATGATGATCACTCCATGTTGATTTTTATCCAGATATCAAGGTTATGTTAAGGGGCAATGATAATTTTAACTGTGGAATCAATGTAATTTTCAAAGACTACATAAGAGGAAAATATACACATCTCATATTTGATAAAATTTAATATCCATTCCTGATTCAAAACTATCATTAAGGTATTAGAAAATAGCATGTAAATTTGAAAATTAGAATCCATAATGTTTATAGCAAATTTAAAACTTAACAGTAATATATTGAAAGCTATTTCCCTAAAATCCTAGGTTTATAACAAGGATCTCTCCTATGAATTTTTTTTGGAGGGTACCAGGGATTGAACTCAGGGGTAGCAGACTAAAGAGCCACAACCCCACCCTATTTTGTGTTTTATTTAGAGATAGGATCTCACTGAGTTGCTTAGTGCCTCAGTTTTGCTGAGGCTGGCTTTTGAACTCACCATCCTCCTGCCTCAGCCTCCTGCAATATTAGCCTTTTTTTTAAATTGGTTTTATTTTTTAAATACATGACAGTGGAATGCATCACAATTCTTATTACACATATAGAACAATTTTTCATATTTCTGTTTATATATATAAAGTATGTTCACACCAATTCATGTCTTCATACATGTACTTTGGATAATGATGTCTATCACATTCCACCATCCCTGGTAATCCCCTGCCCCCTCCCTTTCCCTCCCACCCCTCTGCCCTATGTAGAATTCATCTATTCCTCCCATAATGACCCAATGAACTGTAAGGGAGCCTAAGGCCACCTTGTGGGAGGATTGCAGCCCTCACCCATGTCCTGATAATGTCAGAGGTGAGGACTTGATTGCTCATTGTCATGGTTATGTTAAGGGGCAATGATAATTTTCTGGGGTCCCAGTTGCTCCTTTTTGACTGATTAGCTAGTAATTTTTGATTTTAGAGTACTTGCCAGATATAGTAACAAAGGCTTACATATTAACTTAATTATCTCAACAACCCTATGAGATAGTTTCTATTATTAATTCTTAATTCGTGGATATGAAAACTAGCTGGCTTAAGATGCTGAGTAATAAAACCAGACTCTGGCCCTAGGCAATAGGTTCCAAGGACTGTGCTGGTAAATTCAATGGGTTTCTGTGCAAGGGTTTCCAACTAGGGATGTGTTTACCCCCTAGGAGATATTTGGCAACATCCAGAGACATTTTAGTGTGTCATAATTGAAGGTTTTTGATGGTGGGACACAGAACATGACACCCCAAAGCACGGGGTTTTGACATGCTGTGTACTTTGAACTGAGGAGACTGAAAGGCTCAGAAGCTACTCTGATTTTCTCCTGCCTTCCTGTCTCTGTCCCTCAATCTGGCCCAAAGCAAGTCATGAAAACCAGAATTGCTCTTTCCCACTGTAGATCATGAAAACTAGAACCCTAACCTAAACCTAAAGCAGTGAGAGGGGCATTCTCTCCCTTCTTTCTTGAAAACCATTTTTTAACCTCTTTTTGAAAATATGGCCTCCCCCATTTTCTCCTCTGTCTTGCATTTCACCTTTTGACAAACTTCTCTACTACCAGATGCAGGGGTGACCAGCTGCACTGATTTAGACAGTCAGGTGGAAACTATCAGGAATTGTCACTTTGGCTTCTGAGAAATGAGGCCATAGGCCAGCTGCATAGGTCTGTGACTGAATGGGAGCCCAGGTCTTGTCATAGGGCAGCCTGGTGCTGGGATTCCAGGTGCCATTAGCCAGTAGCACTTGCTCTTAGGGAACAGCAGGTGGGCTGGGTACTGGACAGAACCTAGGCTGGTGTTCCCCTAACTTCTGAGGACAACTTGGAAATCAGTCCTGCATGGAATACCTTTGCAGGTGCTCTGGACCGCTGACAAAGGAGAGGCAAAACCCAAAGGAGTGTGATCTAGTAGTTTGCTTCATCATTTGCATATACATTTACTTGCTCAATAATAATGTTTATTCCCCCAATAAACATAAAATATAAAAGACTTCTGAGGGTGCCTTTTAAATCCATGGAACCCACAGGTTTGTCTTATCCAAGTGCATGTTCCTTTTCCTTCCATGTCCCTGGATATTTAGCATGTGGACAAATAAACAAAACTGGAAATTTTTGTTAGCTTCATTCACCCTAATTTAGCTACTAGGAAGTGATGGAGAATGGAACCAAGATGTATAGATTCATATCTAGCATGGAAAGAGAAAACAATATGAAATTAGAAATACAAGTTCCCCATAAGAAACAGATCATAGTAAATTATAGGGACATTATGAAACAATTTCACCGAACTTTCATTTTGCTAATTTTCTATACAATAAGTTCCTTTTGTTTGGAGAATTAATGAATACCTTGTGAACTACAGAGATTAGTTAACTAGATTTGTTAAAATGGAATAGCCTGATGCTAAACACCTTAGGATCTTATCTTTTTGTTTTCCTGATAAGATCCTAAGAAATAAGTCCATTCTCAAAGATGTACTGTCTATCTTAACCTCTTAAAATACAAATTCTGTTTTGTGATCTTAATGTAGTCTGAAGCTGATCTTAATTTTCATGGTGTAAAAGAAGCACTTAAAGCAAACTTGAATGTTTCTCTTTTCACGTCTGGGGACCCCCTCTACTTTGAGAACAGTACCATCAATGTTATGTGACAACTCTGATAACTCCTCCAAGTTAAATGCAGCTGTGGCCCAGTATTTTAGTTCTAGTGTGTTTCTATGCACATGCATTTGATGTTATTGTTTGTACAGCCAAGGTCTGTTTTCAGTTCACCCACACAACACCCATGTCTTTTGTCTCACACCTTCTTTATGGGTTCATTGTCCTTCCACCTGAATTAAATCCTTCTGAATTTCCTTTAGTGCAGAAATGTAATGTTTTAAATCACTTTGAAATTGCAAACATACAAAATGATGTATGTTCATTTTCCAGAAATCTGGAAAATATGGGACAATCCAAAAAGAGAGCAAAACACCATTCAGATTGCTACTATTGAGAGAGCACCATTAAAAAATATTACGTGCATTTATACATTATGTGGATACAACACACACACACAACATGCACACATTAAGAATGTGTACATAATGAATTCTTAGTACTGTTGCTTATTCTATTATTATAGATCTTTGCTACATTTATTGTAATGGGAACATATAATAAAGAAATTTTCACCTGCCCTTTTCATTTAATATTACAGCTTGACTACTTTTCTCCTGCCTTTCAGATTCTCTCACCAAAATTATATTTTAAAAAATGATTTAAAAATTAAACATTAGCATGAGGGAGTCTTAGAATTACTGAGAAGTGGGTGTGTAAATGTTCATCTCACTAGTATTATTTATGCTTTAGTCATATGTAATAAACTTTTGTATGTGTATTCTTAATGTCTTTTAAAATATAAAGGCTAATGCCATGGATTTCAAGACTTGTCCTTGGATACAAATCCTCTGACAGCTTTGTGACTCACCCTCATAATGTGTGTATCCTCTACTCAAATACTATCAGAGAAACCTTCCCGAGCCACTAGCCCTCCATTCCTAGCACCTGCCCTGTCTCCCTCTCCCTCATTTATTTATTCTCTAGCCTTTTCTACATCCTGACATATTATACATTTATTTGTTTATTTGCTCATGGCATGCTTCTCCACTAGGCAGATGCTTCAATAGGGCAGGGAATTTGGGCTTTTAAAAAGACCATATTTTAATGAAGAACACCGTATGACACACAGTAGGGTATTATTAGATAGCAGTATCTGGTTGGTGGGTGAATGATCAGCACAGTCATAAAGCGTTTCTAGTACCAGAGTTGGTAGAAATTTCTATTTTTGCCATTAGTTCATCACTTACATTGTAAATTCATGGTGAACCCTCTAGGCTGTGAGGGGAGAAATTATATCGCTCTATATTCTGTTTTCTATCATGGACATAACAAGTGTTTCTGACATGTTTGGGACTTAAACACAATGCCAACTTTGTTTCTTTCTTTTCATCAGTAGAGATTGTGGCAGAATGGTAGCATTGGAAAGGACCCTGAAAGTAATTTGGTTCAACCTCAATTCAGATATCAAAGTCCTACCTCCAGTGTGACTATATTTGGAGATGGGGCATCAGAGAGTGTAACTGAGATTAACTGAGGTCACAAGGACAGGGCTCTGACCCAAAAGGATAATTGTCCTTAAAAGAAGAGACAATTGAGAGCTCATTCCCTCCCTTTGTGCACAGGAACAGAGGAAAGGCCAAGTGAGGACACAGCAAGATGGTGGCCATCTATCTGCAAGTAGAAAGGGAGCCCTCATCAGAAACCAGATTGACTGGAACATTGACCTTGTACTTCTAGTCTCCAGAACTTCAAGAAAATAATTTTTGTTGTTGCCTAACCACTTACTCTATGGAAATTTTGTTATAATACACCTACCATTCAGGCTAAAGTCATATTTAGTAGGAAAAATTTTGCCTCACTAGAACAGCTCGGCTAAAGCTACCATGAAATGAACAATGCCTAACCACATTCCAGTTCTGAAGTCTGCAGCATCTACACTCAGAACTGAAGGCAACTTCTGAGTTCAGTACAAAAACATTGGTGACTTCTTGTTTGAAATTGCCAATCTTGATAATATTTACAAAACAAAACAAAAGGTATCTCTTCCAAAAGTAATCACAAGCCACTTTCAGGAGCAAAGACTTGCCAGCAACTTCTCAAATGGTGGACTCCTCCTTCCAGGAAAAACAAGACCAACAAAATCCCCCAAATTCAGGCACCCACAGGAAAGGAGGGTAAGAAGGGAACTAAAGGGTTGCTAATTACTGTGGTGTGAAACAGCTGCCCAACATGAGGTGAAACCCATACAATGACAGAGTGTACCTCACGATGATTATGTACAAAGTTATGAAGACATATTCGATGTTCATTATATATTATCAAAGTTGAAAGTGGATTTAAAATATTTTTAAATAGTATAGATATGAAGAAAAAATGTGGATAATAGGCATGAAAAATGGTGACAACAACTGTACTTAGGTGCATGAATTCTGACATTTATTTGCTTTGTTTTATTTTATTATGTAGCTTCTACTTTTTCACAGTGCCTCTGGAGTTCTTCAGCAATTGTTGTCAAAAATGACCAAATCCACCTGCTTAATCCATTCCTCTCCCTCATCCAAGAGAAAAGTTGTGCAATCTGTGCGAATATTTTGTTCCTGCAGCACCTTTAGCAGTCTGAGCACGGGTCCCATGTCACCTCAATATTGTGTTCTGCTGACTCTTGTATCCTCTTCTCACTCTCCCGACCACCCCTCACCAAGTCTTGACTCAAGCAGCCCCAGAAATTTCAGTCATTCTGACAAGATTTTGTTCTTGCTCCACTTTATTTTGAATTAATGAGTTCTCTTCTCACTGTTCTAATAATTACTACAGAGCTCTCTGGAGACCACACCTGGCTGGCTGTGTTTAGTTCAGAGCCTCTCAATTGCATGCAAGAGTCTGGACAGATTTGAGAGAAGATTGCTGAAAGTACTTCAGGGGCCCTAGAGGCACTGATTTAGGAGGCGGTTGAAAGACAAGCTTGCGAATATGTCAACTCTGCACTGACTAAATAGGGGATGTGGGGAAAACAGGCTTCCGGTTTATGAAGAATATAAACACCAGGAGCATTCCAAAGGGTAAGTGAAACCCCTTGGGAGGTACAAAGCGGGGGATGGGGTGGAAAGCATGGTGCAGAGATTTCTGGGTAGGAAAATTCTGCCTAAGAATTAAGAGGAGGTTCATTCAGAATTGCCAACAACGCTCAGCAAAACTCATGGGGATATTAAATAAGATGAGGGGGATTTAGGTTGATGATGTGATGTTGAGTTTGAAAAAGACCTTTTTTGTGTGTTTTTGGGGTGCTGTTTAGCCAAGCAGTGTAGAAATTTACCGGAAAAAAAACAACACATAGAAGACAGGAGTTTAGCAGGTAGTGTGGAAAGAAAAGGGAATTTGGTGTCCAAGATGTCTGGTTTGTGAACAATGACTTTTTGTTGACTTCTGGCTTGCTAGTACTCTCCTATGAGCCTTAGTTTCCCCTTTTTTGAAAGACAGGGAAACAGCTCCTCTGAATAATTGTGAAAATCAAATTAGATAATGCATATGCATGCCCAGGACCTTTGGATTTTAAGGAACACTATTTTGATTCCCAGGACATGCAGATTGTTTAAAGGGAGGTGCTGAGGGAGAAGCGACAAGGCCCTTTACCAGCCTCGCCTAGCTCTATGCAGTTGGCTGCGCCTGCTTCCATTTGGGCTAAATGCTCTGCTCACATACAGTTCCTGACAGCTGTAGAGAATGCATTTCTTGGGACCCACCTACGGTGTGGACTAAGCATGGGTTTAGTTTTTCCAGGTGATTCCAACTTGCAGCCAGGATCAAAACCTGCTGGTGTGGTAAAATGATAATAGGGCACTTGGCCTAGAAATGAGAAAACGAGTCTATGGTGAAAAGTAACCGGTACTAACCTATGGTTAGATGGGAGCAAGAAGTTCTGGTGTGCTTTTGCACTTGCAAGGTGACCTGTAATATAATGTAGTACGTAGTCTGACAAGCTAGAAGAAAACATCTTGAAAGATTTTTACCATAAAGACATGGTCAATGTTGGAAAAGATTACTAAACATGATTTAAACATTATACAAGACATCACATGGCACTCTGTAAAATTGTGTAAATACAAATATACACAATTTTTAAGTTTTTTTTTCAGTTAATAAAAGAAAAATTAGGGCTCCTCCCATCTCCTGGTCCAGACTCCCAGTTCCTCTCTTTAAAGATAAATACTTAGCAATTTCTTGTTATCCTCCCAGAGAGGTCTATGTGTAGATAAGAGCTTGGTTCTGCACTCTGCTTTTCTACCACCACACTATGGAGATCTTTCCTTGTCAGCACATCTAGTCTTGTTTGTTTATAAATTACGGTGTATTCCAAAGTGTGCATGGATCAGATTTATTTAATCCTCTTGTTTAAATTGTTTGCAGTTCTCTCTAGACAGTGAATTTCTGTGTCTGTACATTACCTTCACATGTGTGTTTATGGAGTTGCATCAACAGACATTCGAGTGAGCTCAACTAATGAGAAAAAAAATTGACACAAATTTAGGAAAAGATAGTTTGTTCTATAGCCATGAAGATGAGGAGTCACCAGAACTATTTATAAGGAACATTATAAACTAATAGCAGTTTATAAGGAAACTTATAAGCTGGTGAATCAAGAACAAAACATGATTTTACAAACAAACCAATTGATGTCAACCCCACCTTCCTGAAGGTCAGCCAATCAGAGACGAGGATCATTCCAATCACCCCTCTGGGTCCCAACCAGCCCATAGTCTCAGTCCAGTTACCAGACTTCCCAGACGGTGTCAGTGCCTCTGAAAATCAGCCAACCTTGAACTGCATACTTCAAAAACCGCATTTAAGGTCAGCAGTCTGTTCTCTGAAAAAGAAGGTACCTCAGCCTTATAACCTCCCTTTACTACAACATTCAATAAATTCACCTTTGTCTTCTCATCTGTTATCGTGCAACAGTCTCATCATTCTCTGATACTAGGAATACTGTTAAATTCTGCACATTTGTTTCCACACATTTATATATTTCTTACATGTGGATTACATCATTACTCTCTAAGGTATATTGTGCTTTTCTCTACTCCCTATGTAGTCCACTTTTAGAAGTGAAATTGCTGGGTAAAACGACATGAGCATTTTGGAATTTGATAGATATTATCCTCCAAATACATTGACCAGTTTACTTGTTCATAATCAGTGAGTATGATACTCATCTGTCCCTTAACTAATACAACTTTAAAAATCTTTGATAATTCTACAAAATGAAAAAAGATTTTCTTTAGATTTTGTTTCATTTTCCCAGTCAAATAGGCTTGAATATCTGACTTATGTGTGTCTACATATATAAATTTGTCTTTCTTTTTTGTGTGAATTGGTCATAGTTATAGACTAAATGATTTTTAAAAATCATCTTTAAGAATGATTATTCCTCTCAATTGTAGTAAAATACATGAAGAAACTGGAAAAATAGCAGTAATCCATTTTTTTATTATAATTGGTTTACCAATAAATGAGCTATTTGACCAATTCATTTAAAGTTTTCAGAAAAGCAGTTTGTTCTTATTTGAAGAAATACTCTAGCCTGTTTTAAGATAGAAAGAAGAAAACCTTTGATAGTATAAAGGTTGAGGTGCTCTCTGCCCCCACTTGTGTTAAGCCTACGTAAGTTAAAGTGGTTTTCTATTTTAAAAAAGCAGAGATTGCAGCTGTTCTAGAGTACAGCCCCTCTTAGCAGGTACCTGGGGAAGATAATTGGCAGGTACCACTGAAGGTCAATGCGAAGCACTGAGCATTGACCATTCTGAAAGACCTGACAAGTCCTGGGCTCCGGAAACCTGCAGGAGGTTGAGCTCTCAAGTGACCATTTGGGGCTGTTTCTACCAAAGGCCAGGCGCTGTTCTATTCCTTCCGTATTTGGGAAAGTACATAAAATAACATTAATAAAATTCTTTGTGTAGTTCATGGTATCATGGCTGCTTTTTTTTAAAAAAAAATTAGTACTGTTCTCTTCATTTAGGCAATAGAACTACCCTGGTTTGGGGACTGCCAACTAACTTTCAATTAGCAAAATGAAAAACAAAAATGAAGATGACGATCCTTGGCCATTATCATGTGACGTTAGCTTTATTGTCACTCCACTTTTATAAAGTGGGGACACTTGAAGTCCAGAGAGGTTAGTATCAGCTTATAAAGTAAGACGGCAACACATTTTACTGACTTGGAACCCTGTCTCTTTGCACTGTAATAATGGAAAATTATGTATATAAATATTTTTTAAATTATCTTTTCAGCATGTACTAGGAATCTTTTTTGCAGATGGGTGATGTTTCCCAAGAATAAAAATCAGTGGTAAAAGAAGCAGCATAGACTCAACCCTTAGTGCAAAACTACAGAAGATATAGTTTTTATTTTTAAAGCTTGCCAAATGGATGCTGTATTTGACAAACAGCACAAAACACAACAGGTTCAGTTCTGGTTGCAAAGCTCAGGAAAACTGTCTAAAATGGACAGTTTTGCATTTAGGTGTATAGAAAATTTGCTTTAAGATTTATTTTTATTGTCTGCAATTAGCTTGTATATGTATGTCATCTCCTTGTGCAACTTCTGCCTCAGGAACTGAGCTATTTATTTCTCCTTCTTCCAAGAAAACACACATTTCATGTGCCTGGACTAAGAGCTCAATGCCCATTACATGAGTCCTATTTTTACTAGGACAGTAAAACTGTTATCTTAATAATATCCTCATACCAAAAATTAATTTTGTGTGTTGGAAGGTAAAAATTTATGTGCACAGTGTGTGACAGTGTTCTTGGCAATCTAATTGAGCATTTTTCCTTTAGACCATCTTCATAAATTTGATAAATTTGGAAGATCTATAGGAGTCATTGCACTGAAAATTTGCATTGTGCTTATGACATCTAATATTCTGTTGATTGCTGATTAAAATTTTCTAGCAAGCAGGGGAACCCAAGGGAAA